>NC_067284.1:5914061-6288227 GCF_020740795.1 Apus apus
AATCATTAAAGCCACTCTGTTAAAAAACCTGGGATAGGCATTGTCTATGAAAGAACTTCTTTAAAATCTATCATGTAATCAAAGCTATCTGAATAATGCATCTATCACTTCAGAAAATATAATTTTCTTCAAATATTTCAAGCACATAAAAATTCAGAAAATAAAATATTCCACTTTTATCCTCTTAATGTGATGTTAAAACATCTCTCAAAGGTTTGTACTTGTCAAAGAAACATTTCGTTCAATTCTCCAAAATAATATTGATATGCTGTTCAAAAAAAGTTTATTGGATTTTAATTAAACATTCTGATCTGAATTATTCTATTACTTGGTAGTAAAACTAGTTCAGAAGTTTACCATCTTATTAAAAAGATGAGTATTTTTCACATCATTTTGCCATCAAGTCAACAAAACACAAACCAAGCACTCAGTGAAACTGAAGCAGATTTTTCTAGTCTTTTACTGAGAGGTATTTGAAGAAACTGGAAAATATCTTGTTCTTGTGAGGACAATGTTTGCTAGACAAGCAAAGATTTTTAAAATAAATATAAATCTGGAGACGTTATATTTAGTAGCTGAAATTTGACTGAACAATCTGAAACATAAGTACATAACTTTACCTTTTTGTTCTTGTATTAGCTTATCTAGTTATTTTATAATACTATGAAAAGAAGAAAAATTATTTGTATTTGCAAAGAAAGGAAGAAACAACCTGACACAAGAGCTGGCTTTAGGAGAAAGAAACACTGTGATCTGAGTCGTAGCATCAGTCTAGTACTGAGTCACATCCTATAGATTTAGAATTTTTCAAATCACACACAGGATAGAAAATGTCTTCTACTACTTCTACTTCTTAACAATGTTTAAAAATATATAAGAAAAAATAAGATACAAGAAAGGAAAATGAAACTGTCCTATTATGGATAAATATTGTCCCACCTTATTTTAATGCTCGATATTAGTTTGTCTGATGTAAGAATCTTAAGCTATAGATCCATTAATTAGTTTTTTTGTATGTACTACACACTTGTTTAAATGTCATGCTATTTCACCTGTTACAATAAACATCTGCAAATTGTAGAGTTACAGAATAAATTCAGGATCACTCAGGAGGTCATATAATACAGCATCCTGTTCAGGGTAATATCAAGTACTAATTCAGAACAGGAGGTTGTCCAGTCTGGTCTCAAAAAACCTCCAAAGATAAAAATTCCACAACTTCTCTAGGCAATATATTCCTGTGTTTAATTTTCCAAATGAATATCTCTTTTTTTCTTCAGGTCATGCTGAAGTGTAGACACATTACACAATATAAAGAACTATGCAGCTTTGAAAAGAGCCTGGCTCCACCTTTTTTGATCAGCTCCTAGTATTATAAAGTGTCTAGTAGAGAAACTCCTCCTGCCTGATGCTAAAAAAGCCCAGCTTCCCAAACCTTGTTTCACAAGTCTTGTACTCCAGACTCCAAGCAGATTGGTGACACTTGTTTGAGTTTATTCAGGTATTGGGGGAGCCCAGAACTGCTCACAGTAGTTACATGTGATCTAATAAATGCTATTATGGGATTAGCTGACTAGCTAATCCCATAATAGCTGACTACATTCCTACTGTAGTCAGCTGATTAGCTGACTACATTCCTACTAATGCAAATGCAGAACATTCCACCTCAATCAAGAAGATAAGTGTCAAACAAAAAGGAAACCAGTACTCAAGTAAGCTGATGCAATTTTGCAGGTTGATCTCCTTGATCATTGTTAATGAGTACTCTTCCCATTTACTCATCTCTCTTAGTGTTTATTCTAAAATTCCAGGTAAGTCTCTTTACTTAATCTCTGACATCTTCAGGTGTTTGAAACGCTTGAAAAACTAGACTTAAAATGAGGGGGTTTTAGCTTTACAAAAGCTGTGCCTTGTTTTCCCTCTTTGCTGCTACCCACAGAAAAGTTAGAATTACTCTTTGAAAACTATTGGCTTGTAGAAGTAATGGTTAGAAGTCAGCAATTCTAGCAGTCCACAGGAAAGGGAAGATTCGTGTCCAACATGATTCTACTTCAGGCATACTCCATGATAACAGAAATGAAAAATTAGTATGCCCAAAGAGCGGAGAGATCTACCTCAGAATTGTGTAATTTCATATGCAAATTATCTGAGATAGATTATAATTTATTTGAGTTCTGTAGTCATACAGTGCTTGGGAAAAAAAAGTGGATCCTTGATCTTACAAGTTTGCTAAGTAAAAATAAAAGTGAATCTTTTAAGAACAGAGTTTTTTAAAAACCTGCTCAGATAATTCTCTAATCAGATACTGAATTTTTCATCTCATGCACTGTGTGTGTAGGAAGGAGTGATCACAAACAAAGTTTCATGAGAGGGAATACCATGTTAGGTTTGGTTTAGCTATATAATTACAGTCATGAATAAACAATGTAAATGAAGACTGACTGTACATAGTACTATCTCATTGTGGAAACGGTATCCAGGGGCAAAAAGAAAGGAAAATATCTCATTATTCTGGCCTTTGAGATTGTAGAAAGTTCATCTCAGTACAAAATTCTGCCAGGTCCCTAGGGCAAGATCTATATTGACAACATAAGCATCTTCTAAGGTGTAAACTTTCCAGTTGTCTACACCATGACTGCCTGCTTTTAGAACCAACAGCAGTCTGTCTTGAGCCTGTTTGGCTTAAGGACCTTGTATGTTAACAGCTGTGTTCTACTGCTAACATCTCAGCCTCCCTTTTTATTTAGGAGCTTGATGTTTTGCACACTGGGCACAGGAAATCTTCTTGCTATGACAAGACCTAATTCTTGACCTGCAGACACCCACTCCTCCTCTCCAGAGTCCATGGTTTGAGACAAACTCAGGAAGAGCCACAAGACTAATTCTGGATATATTAGAGCAGTTTCTACAGTTTTGGTCAGTAAATAAGGATACAGTCTCACAGAGAGCCACAGCTTTCCATCTAGATGACCTTAAACAAGGTTGTAGATACAGGGTTTTGAGCTTGTAACTATACTCAGTGCAGTACATCCTGTCATACACTGACTGCTGTTTTCAGTTACTTTTACAAAAGATGTGGTCTAGCTTGTTTTATATCAATCAGCTCAATTAAAAGCTACTGAGAATGTATGTATAAATATGCACCACCCACAAATTAAAGTAGTTCTTAAGTCAAAAACCTATAGATTTTTGTCTGATAGTATATTGTTTTAAAAGTAAATTAATAGACATGCTTAATAAAGATTTAATAAGTGGAGTTAGAGACATTTTTAATTTAAGGTCTGTATTTTGGAGAGTAATACAACTTCTTAAAAAGAGAAGAAAACAGAAAAAGGCAATTAAATGAAAGAGAAAATGGATTAATGGAGTAATATTTGCAACTTGGTTTTCTTTATACCAACACATGGCTGTCTAGGAGTGTTACACAGAACTGAAATTTATACCAGTTGGCAACATACAGTTAGTCCTTGTGGGATAAAGACTGATTGACCCCATAACTAATATTTAAACGCCATTCTCATTTACTGTGTTGTTTTCATATATATACAAAAAAGCTGTGTACTGTCATTGAATCATGTTCAGCTTGTTATCCATTATATTCTTACAGAGAACCAAAAATCTAAAACAGTCTCTCTTTTCTAGGGCGGGAGGGGTGCAGGGTTTTTTTGTTTGGTATTGGTTTCTGCTGCATGAGGATCAAAAAAGCAAAACACATAGGATCTTCAAATCTGAGGCTGACACTGAATATTTAACTAAAAATCCATAATTGTTATCTATTACCATTAGAGTGCTTGGAGTTTATTTTTTTGTTTAAAATCCATACTGCCTTATGACTCTTCAACCTTAGCTCAGACATTCTGTCCCAAGTCACATAATGATTATGGAAAGGCTAAGAAAAATCTCTGTTCTGCAGGACAGTTTGAAATTATGGGATGAAAATAAAACAATAAATTCAATACTTGACCTGATGCAATCAGATAGAATACTTCTTATACACATGAAATTCTGAGTAATTTTGGCAAGCATAACGAAAGGACTAGAGATTGTAAAAAAATATGGTGCAAGTATGACTTAAAGTAGCAAATATAACTTAAAGGACTAATAGGATTATTTACTGATAGCTGTGTTTATTTAAATTACATTCTTTTCAGTGATATTACAATTGGACAATGCTGCTTCTGTGTTTTTGAAAATGAATATGTAAGTCAATTAAGAGAAAATGGTGCTACAAAAATGCTACCTAGAGCATAATGTATAAACCAACACAGCCTGCATAGTTTAGCAATATATCATCACATCTACATGTCTTTTAAAATTCTTCAGGGATGGAGACTCAATCACCTCCCTGGGCAGGCAGCCTATTTCAATGTTCAACAAAACTTTTGGTGAAGAAATTTACTCTTATACCTAATCTAAACCTCCTCTTGCATCACTTGAGACGATATTAAAGACAACTGGTCCCAGCACTGAGCCCTGAGGAACACCATTTGTGACCACTCCCCAGCTGGATTGAACTCCATTCACCACAACTCTTTGGGCCTGGCCATCCAACCAGTTTTTTACCCAGCAGACTGTACACAAGTCTAAGCCATATTTAGCCAATTTCTCCAGGAGAATGCTGTGGGAAACTGTGCTGAAGGCTGTACTAAGGTCCTGTTAAACAATATCCACAGCTAATAATAATCCAAGAACTTTACAAGGGAAGGGAGCTTTCTACTAACATCTTTAACTCCTTCCCCAGGGGGACAGCAGACTTCCCTGTGAAGCAGGTTGGGTCAGACAAATAATTGCATTGAATCACCATCCCCTCTCCATGGCCTGTAAATGGAAGTTAATGTAACTAATTTTTTAAATACCTAAAAAAACAACTTTAAGATTTCTTTTGATCTATACAAAGTCTACAAAGGAACAAGATTCATGTGTAAATTGTATAACATATTTACAGAAGTGTTTTCTGTAGCTCTAGCCCTATCCCTTTAAGGGGCTTACAGACACTAGTAACTTTAAATATCAACAGGACCCTGATAAATCCAGCTGAGTCAGAGATTAAATACAAATATGTACATTATTGCACAATCGGGACCAAAATCTGCACTATGTCAATGAAAATATCCTGCCCAATTTTTCTATAAATTTGTCTTCTTGGTTAATATTTTAAAACCTAAACATTCAATTAGCTTATAAACAGGCAAAGTAAAAATTATACAGTAAACTTCTGCTATAAGCAACACGAATCATACAGGAATAACGTCATCCAGTGAAAGTGGATATGTGATGATTTATGGAAGTTGCTGTAGGAGTTACTAGTCCTGCACTTAAATCCAAAGAAATCTACCCTTGGGGGGTTCAGGAATGAGAAGGTTGGTCATAGCTCAAATCTGAACAAAAACTAAGAAAAGTGTGTTTGTTTGTTGAAAAAAAAAAAAAATACTGCAAAACATACTGAGTATGGATCTGTCCTGAAACCTGCTGAAGACAAAGAGAATTTTTCTTTTGACTGTAATGTGATCAGGTACTTACAACAGTTCCACTCAATAATGTACAATGAAGAAAAGTAACTTAGAATTATCAGAAATATTCAAGATTTCTTAGACTATTATGTGATAATTAATGTAACTATTAACACAAGTATATTATAACTGAAACATTTGTTTCCACAGATGTGAATCAAGGGTTTATTCAAAATCAGGATATTAAATAAATTAAAAATTCAGGAAATTAAAGAAATAGTATATTACCATTTCAATTAAAAATTAGATTATGCATGAAAAAAGAGTCAAAGGTATACATACAAGCTCATCGTTGCAGCACTTGATGTATTAAATATATTGATTGCAGTCCTTAAAAATTTTTGAACATTTAGAACATTAATCCAGCCATTTTTTGAACAGAAGAAACATGGAGAAAGTGCTAAATTACCCTCAAGACTTATAGAAAACTTATTTAAAATTACTATCTTTTAATATATGTGAACTTCACACTGATTGTAGACTTTTCCTACAGTCAATGTATAATGATTTCTGCTAAATATATTAAAGTCTAAAAATAAATTTCCTGGGACTATAACGTTCTTATATATCTCAAGAAATGTATAATAGGGGAGATGTCCAAAGAGTTGCTCCATGGTTAGTTTTAAGCCACTTTTAATGAACATTTTTATTAACAATCTGGAAGAAGGTATAAGCAACACACTAATTAAAGCACAAAGGGCAGTACTTTGGAGGATGTTAGGAAGGCTAAGGAGGGCAAAGGACTACAAAGAGCTTATAAATATTAGATTAATATTTTATGAGAACAGAAGGTGGGGGTGATCTGAACTGCACAATGTTACCTAGCAATAAAGGCATTATTTATTTAGCAGATGAACACAGAAGACAGTGCTATTCATAGCAGAATGGGCAAAGAGTTAAAATGACAAGAGAAGAAAGCCAAAGGTTGGGTAGAACCAACTCAGAAGCTTTCTACAGTTTGCCTGCAAATTTTGTCCAGATATTACCCTATTAGAAACAGAGGAAAGAAAGATAAGACTTCCCCAGTAAAATTTTCCTGAATGGAAAAGGAATGTGACTGGGCAATGAGACAACTGGCTGATTTCTAGAGCAGCCTTGTAAGGGGAGGAACATTAGCAAGGACTCAATGCATGCATGTGGTGCTCTGAAAATATCTAAGCGGTGGAAAATTCCTCGGGAACATTAAGCAGCTAGAGCCTCTTGGCTGTTACAAATTCTGCCAAGGCCAGAGAGTCAACACAGTTTGTTTAAAACTGGTTTTATACTTAGAGAGTCACAACCTGTCCTGACTTCTGTCTCTGAAGCACAACTCAGAGAAACAGAGTAGCTGTTGTGTTACAAAACATTTTGCCCTCTTTTTGCTGATACAAGTAGATTGATATATCCAATATGATATTCCTCTTTGTATGACTCTCACTTTAGTGTTCTTAACAAGCTGGAGAATCTTTATTCTGCATTTGTATTCTTTTATTCCTTTACCTAGATTGTAATAAAAAATGGGTGTTACTTCCAAAACTGGGTCATTCTCAGAAATTATCATACTTACCATTTGCATTTCCCTTCTAAATAGCCCACATTTTATATCATATTCTTACTTCTTTACCAGAGAGCATTTCTGTTATTTACCCAAATATGGTTTTCCCTGAGTATATAGATTAAATGGGAGAAATAGAAAACTGACTATTTTGGAAATTTCTCATCTCCATTTCTACAAACATCTTTGAGTATCTAGACAATACATTAATATCTCATCCTGATTTTAAGAATCAAGGTTGAGGATCCAAACACTTGAAAAGAAGAACAATTTCCACAATACAAACTGAAATGGAGTGTTCCATGTTATCCTTGGTTTTGTACCAGGGAATGGAGAAAGTCAAAGTTCAAGTCCTTGTTTTTCCTCAGTCAGTAACTGACAAAGTGAGCACATGAGAAACAGGAGCACCTGTTTCCCTTTCTACTGTCTTCTTTAATTTTGACTAAAAATTCTACTAGGAATATGAAGATTTCAGGAAAAACACCACATTTTCTAGAAGTGCTTTGCTACGGCACACAACTTGTCCCAGTGTCTCACCACCCTCACACTGAAGAATTTCTTCCTAATGTCAAACTTAAATCTCCCCTCTTTCAGTTTAAAGCCATTACCCCTTGTTCTATCACTACAAGCCCTTGTAAAAAGTCCCTCCCCAGCTTTCCTCTAGGCCCTTCAGGTCCTGGAAGGCTGTTACGAGGTCTTCTCAGAGGCTTCTCTTCTCCAGGCTGAACAGCCCCAACTCTCTCAGCCTGTCTTCATAGGACAGGTGTCCCAGCCCTCTGATCATGTTTGTGGACTCCTCTGGCCTCACTCCAACAGCTCCACATTTCTTCTGTATTGGAAGTGTTCAAGATCAGGCTGGAAGGGGCTTTGAACAACTTGTCTAGTGAAAGGTGTCCCTACCCATGCAGGGGGGTTGGAATGAGATGATCTTTAATGTCCCTTCCAACCCAAACCATTCTATTATTTCCCACTAAAAAATTACATCAATGATGATTATGTCATGAACAATAATACACTTGAGGAGAGTTAAAATACAGGTAACTACTTCTGCTAAGTCTAAATCAAACCTTACCAGTTTATGACTACAGCCTGAAGACAGCCATAAAGAGCAGAAAACTTTATGGTAAGAGGGTATATTCAGAAACAGATTTGCTCCCTGTATTTCCTTTTTATTTGTTGAGGATGCTTCTAGTTCAGAAAATCTGCATCTTTTAGGATTCTGGAACAAGATATTTGGGTCTCTGTGTTCCCTCTAAACACACTGGCTACAGAGCTTAACACAAGCATCTAGTTTTCACTGTTGCTTGAAGTGTCTAAAATTTCCTTTCTTGGTTAATGACCCTGTTGTACCTCGTGTAATAGAACTCCAGCTTCACGCCAATATTTAGTTAGGGTGCTGTAAGATTATACAATTGTTATCTGCCTTATCTGTTTACATAAACTAGACAGAACACCATCCCCTGCTTGGCTGATATTACAGTAAACCTAAAGATCATTGATTGTAGAGGACTCCTATTTTCTTTTTGCCTAAAAGACAGGAGATAGGCTCATGCATCACACTGTCTTTATTGATCAATACCAGCTTCTAATGAAAATAATAATGATCATCCTGAACCATGACAGAAATACTTGAGTTTTCCTTAGAGCTCTTCCTTCTAAGTACTGACCAGCCTATGTGATTTCTTTTGATTTGAACATCTACAGATTTGCAGCCCCAAAGTTTTATTACACAAAAAAATATTTCTCATTTCCTGAAGGTTCATATTGGACAGGTGATTGACTTGATTCTCTTCAGAGCTTATAATTACAGGGTCTCCCTTTCCTGGGCTCAGTATCACTGTATTGCACCATTGCTGCTAGTTTTGGTACACTTAGTAATTGCAAAAAACATTTTTAAATGGTTCTTTCCAGGGTGATAAAACCTTTACGGGTCTTTTGCCTTCTCAGAGAAAAAGAGGGCGTGACACAGTGTCCTGCATGTAACTATAAAGACCAGACTCAAATTTATGGAATCTGAACTCCAAAAAAAAAGTGAGGCAATAGGTTCATTTGACACTAGTAAATAAAGCTTGGCACCCTCTGTATGGGAGTGAGAGGCAGTACTGGTTATTTTTATACTTTTTGCAGAAAAAGAAACTAGCTGGTTAAATGTGAAATATGGACAGTGCTAAAATGAAGTCAGTCTTTTACATAACAGCATGGTTAAACCAGAAAGCTAATCGTGTACAATGCTGTTTGTGACTTGAATACGTATAAAAGATAATGACTTAGTTACAAGCCTGATCTCAGAAGGAGCCAGTGGATAAGGTAGTGCAGCTATGGACATGCTTCTGCATATTATGTCTAGAGGTATGCACCAAATGAAGTGCTCTTAATGCAGGAGTTCATACATCATTCCACCACAAATGGGTGCTAATATATACGTATAACATAGTACATGAGCTATGATTTAGGTTCTATCAACACCCATCAGTGAAGAATACTGTAGAAAAACATTTTTATCCTTTAAACCTTTGTCATTTGGCACCAGAGAGAAAATACCAGGCATGTTGTGTTTTGGTATGAAGTGTTCTAAAATCTCATAATTATTTTAATTAAAACAGGTAGCAGCCAGAAAACTCTCATTTTATATGCTAGGATTTTACTCTAATCTCATAGTTTGCCAATGCTGTTTCTATATTACAACACTTAATTACTTCAGTGCTGCTTTTATAGCTTAATTTTATAATTTTTAAATTAATTTACTGAAAGCAATGTCAAAATTATAATAGACAATCTGGCAGTAGAAGCTGTATTCCCAAAAAGGCCTCAATTTTTAAAATAACTTATAGTTGACGGGTTTCTTCCACAGGTTCTCTTGGGAGAATTATTCTAATAATTCTAAGTGGATCTGAGTAACTGCTGCAAAAGTCACTGATAATATATTCCTCTCTTTCACTAATTACAAAGAACTTCTGGGGAGCTCTAAAAAACAAGTATTGATATTTTTTTTTTTGGTTTCTGAGATATTGCAAAGTGCTGCTGTCTTAAGGGTGCTTAAATGTAGGGACAGCGTGGTTATTCTTTAAAATTGTAGTCCAAATTCTCCAGCAGCTACACTTCCACAAAAGAATCAATAACATCAGAACTGTAGGGATTGTCCCTTCCCACTAGTTTGCTTTTGAATTTTGCTCTAATAAAATTGTTAATATTTTGAGAACTAAGGGAAAAAAAGAACACCATAACATTTCAAGATGGAAAATCCATGCCCTGTCAACACTAGTGGTTCTAATTTATCTCCTTGTCCACATCACAGATACATTTGGATTTGATTAGAATGGATTCTACAGCTGTTAAAGTGAGGTGCTATGAACTATTGAAGTACGTAGTCTTGGCATGCTCCTGAGTAATAAACCCATAGTGGTTAAAACAGCAACCCTGTCAAGTATAGATAAAACCAAAGTTCACACAGGCAAACACCCTGAGTTGAATCTGGAAAGGAAATATGTCTCTAGTGATCATTAGAAAATACAACAAGTCTTGGCCAAAATAATCTCTCTTTTACAAATGCAAGGAGAATATTACATGAGTTAGAAACTACCCCAAAGATATGATTTCTTCACCTGTGATGGCAGAGAATACAAAAAAGAGGGTCTTCTGTTTTCTATCCATATTTTTTTTACTGCTGCTCACAGTATCACTCTGTATCCTCAAACAAACCCAGAAAATAATTTGCTGAGCTTTGGTGCTCCAATTGTTTGGGCATAAAGGGATACTGCTTTTTTATTATATTGTAAAACAAGAAAAAAATGTTGAAAATACTTTGCATTCTTACTGTCATATCTCATGAAAATAATAAATAAATTATTAACATTTTAACAAATAAGATGTTCAATATGAAATTATGAGTTCAACTGAATATACAGCTCTGCCTGCATTTGAACAAACTCCAACTATTTAGGTTAGCTGACAAGATAACTAAGGGGTTTTAGTCCAGTTTGAATATGGAAAGAATATTAATAGAATAGACAAAGCTTGGAAGCCAGTGTTTCTGGAAGTCTTACATTCATGAAGTTGTAAGGATAGAATCATAGAATCATAGAATGGTTAAGGTTGGAAGGGAGCTTTTATGCTTTAAGGAATCAAAAGCATATTCTGGATTAGACCAGTTGTGATGATAAGTGTATAGTTTTGCTGCAGACTATAGACATTTACACAATTATATACATCTTGCACCAGCATAAAAAACTCAAACACACGGTGAAATGAAGAATTAATTTGAAAAAGAATGGGCAAGGAAAACCAATTTTTTTCATACAGACTGTGACAAAGACTGTCAGCAGAGACAAGAAAAGGTCACATTCTGCCATCCCTGATGGCAGAATATAGTGCTGTACTCCTAACTCATTTATCTGACACAAAATTTTAGATGAAGAGTATAATCTGAATGAATTCAGTCTTCTTTCTATTTTAAAAACTAACCTTTCTAATTATGAACATTCTTATCTCTGATTCAATTTATGTTGACTTAAAAACATATTTTAGCTAAACCTGGCAAGGGAAGAGAAGGCTGAAAGAATAGAATCAATTATCTGTTTCTTCCAGGAATGTCATCTAATTGTTTGTAATTTCTCCTGGAAAACAAAAAGAAAATTACATATACATTTTACATAAAAAGGTTTACACATAGTATAGTGAGTTAATTTAGCAGGAATACATACTAGGGAATGTCTAGAAGGTATATTCTGCAGACCTGAAGGCCACAACAGAACTCTATATACTTCCTGTCCCACTGGGTTCTGAGATTTAAACAGAGGAATCATCAGACCCGTTTGATGAAGAGTTAATAACTTAATAAATGCTTATAGAAATCCAGAAAAGGTATCACCAAGTACTCTGTGTATTCTTGCTATTGTCCCTATATACAATCCCACTTTTTCTCTTCAGTTTTCACACGGATTAATGAACTGTTTTCACATATGGTACCATACCCACCCAGAGGAGCCTTTTTGTATCCCCATCAGAGGGCTGAAGTAAGCACTGACTTGCTTATCTTTATAATATTGGATTATATTAGGAGGCACTCCTGTCTAGTAACTATGAGTGAAATAGAAATACTATTAGTAGCCATCCTAGTTTGTCTGATTACAGTTTATCCTTGGACAGCCCTGGAAGTATAAACAATACTGTGCTGAACTTATTAATAGATATGTCATAACATTATTGAATATTCCTGTTGGAGAAGATTATTCTTTTTGGTGTTGACTATTACAAATTTTGGGATGATCCTTATATATCCTGATATGACATAAACCAGGAGGTTTATAGCAGGCAGTTCCATAAAGGAAACCCCATTTGATGCTCCTTAGTTTTGAAAACTTCAAAGCAAAATTCTTCCCCACTCATTGGGCCCTCTAGAATCTGAATATTATATCATAGTTAAAAGATAGGCCTGGAACTTTCAGGAATTCCTCCTAAAAAGGAAGTCTTTTCCACTGTCTCATTCTAAACATAGTTTTAATAAATAGATTGAGAAAGCTTGTAGAGATAGACCTCTTAATCAGGTCACATTCATCAAAGAAAATCCGTGATGGCTAGCAAAGGAAAATGTCACACCTATCTTCCAAAAAAGGCAAGGAGGAAGATCCAGAGAGCTTCAAGACCAGTAAACACCACGGTCTCTGGAAAGATTATGGGAAAATCTTCCTGGAAACCACTACCAAATAGGAAAAGGACAAGGTATTTCTGAAGAGCCAAAGGAGACTTAGCAAGGACAAATTACAACTTCATTTTCTAGTTAAGACTAGATCTGTGGATGAGAGCAGCAGATGGTATCTTGAGTTTTGGTGACTGCTAATCAGAATGCCCAATAGCATCTCTATTGCCAAACTGGGAAGGTAACGCCTGGATGTCAGTGGACTACAAGGTGGAGAAAAAATTGGCTGAACTTCCAGGCTTGAAGAAGACTGAAAAATGAACAGTACTTCTCACTGGCTTGATACAAGAGCCAAAGCTGTTTAATAGCTTCATCAGCAACTTGAATACTGGAATGGAATGTACCTGAGAAATTTTCTGGGTAATGTCAAACCAGAAGAAGACAGGTTGATGGGGAGCAGGACTTTCATTCAGAGGGCATCTGGCAAGATGGAAGAACAGTCTGAACAAAACCTCACGAGGCTTAACAAAAAGCAGATGGAAAGTCCAGCAGTTTGGAAGCAGAGACACTGTGTACAGTACAGGTGGGTACTGACTGGCTGTAAAAAGGTTTTGAAGACAAGAAACTGGATGTCCTCGTGGACAGGCCAAATGGAAGTGTTCTAAAAACAATAGGAGTGTTCCAGGAAACACCGGTCCATAACCACATACTGATCTGTACTAGCAAAAGTAGATCCAGAAGGTCAGGAGAACTGTCTGTTCTTGCCTGCTGGACAATCTTGAGAGCACATCTGGAGTAGTGAGTCCTGTTCTGGACCATCCAGTAAAGAAAGATAGTAACATAGTGGCTTCCAGTAGAGATCTTCAAGACAGTCAGAGAACTAGAGTACATGATGTAGAAGACAACAATAACAGAGCTCAGTTTCAGCCTGCAGATATAAAAAGAGTGGATGATCAAGCTGCTGTTTTCAGCTACCTGAAGTGTAGGTAGACTCAGATTCTTCCTGGAGATGAACAGAGAAAGAACAAAAGGCAGGAAAAAAAAATGTGTCTGGACATGAGTTTTTCACAGTGAGAGTGCTTAAGTACTGGAACATGTTACAGGGAAGTTGTGACATCTCTATCCTTAGAGATTTCCAAAACTTGAACATGGCTCTGGGAAACCTTCAAAGTTCTTCTGCTTTCATTGTTGGGGACTAGAGCAGATGACAGCTAGAAGTCTCTTCCAGCACAGTTTATTCTATAATTCTATCATATTCTCTAGGAAACATGTATTTACATGAGAGAACCAGACTGATGTCAGTAGCATTTGTTAGCACTGCTCAAGTGGGGCACAAGGCTGTTATTTAATGTGCCCAGAGGAATTACCAAGCATGTTGCCCTTGTGTACAAGGATGTAGGAAACACGGACTACAGGCGAGTCTGTCTTCAAGCATGAGCTTCAGCTCTGGGCTATGCAATGGAACAGACATAGCCAATGACACTGGATGAGTCTCTCTGATGTGTATGACCCAACAAATATTAAAATATTTTCCAGGAGCTTCAGATATTTTATAAGGACCAGGCAATATTTTTGAGATTTTTAGCAGAGGATGGTTATGCCTCTGAAGGTAGGCATCTCAGAAATCAGACACATAAAATTCCTAATGATTTTATAGGAATATAGAGTGGTTACTATATTCAATTCTAGGAATAAGTATTTCTTAGCATATGGAAAATATTATCATAAAAAGTTAAACACATTAAGAAAAATATTTTTGCAAGTTTATACATGAGAAACTTTTAAATATTAGATGGAATAATAGAGCTTATTGTTCATTCAGTCAGACAATTACCACTACTACTTAACCAAGTAGAAACTAATGCCTCAGGAGCCCTGTTCTGCTTTTGCACAAAACAGGTCTTGTGGGAGATAAATACCATATTTATGATGGAAGCACTCTTAGTCTGTAACATCTGTGTTAGCAAAGTTAACAAAAATTGTCACAGTAGCAAGTATTAGGACCCTTTGCAGACTGTCTAAAAAGCTAAATAGATGTCCTGGCAATTTAAGCAAAGGAAGCCCTTTCTTTCTCTCTAATCCACTTCAAAGCATGTTCAGGATCAACCTTGAATATACACTAACTGTACAATCCCAAAGCAGAGATTATTTCCTGCTGAAAAACATTTTTTTATTATTATTTTTTTAATTTTGAAGATCTTTGTTTTCAGCAGCATCATTTCTGAAATGTAGATTATTAAAAAGAATCTAGCCAGGAAAACAGGGAAATATATAAGATACAGTATAAACCATATAACCCAAAACTTCATGGGCAAGCTGGCATAGAGTTTTGTTTCTTTGTCATCTGATATCACTTTCCTCTAATAAACAACTACATTTTTACTAAGAATTTTGAAGCGAGATGATTTTGTAGAAGGCAAGCAAACAGTGAAGTACAATATCCAAATCCACACCACAACACCCAGACACTAAAGTTAGCTTTCACAGCACAAATCAGCTTTTATTCAGCCTAAATGCACTGTGTTGCAAACATGCATTGCAAGCAGTCTAGAAATCTCCAAGGGTTCTGATAGTCTCCCTTTCCTAAATGATCATTTCTTAATTTCAGGCAGGCTACCAGCATCATCTGTATATTCTCCTTTTGTCTTTCTTATTGACTGGAAGGTCAAATTCATCAGTTTAAACTATCTTCACTGAATTTAATCTATCACACATTATCTTGCCACAAGGATAATAAGAATATTCATTGTCACTTTAGTATTGGTGACATAGGGTAATTGGGGGGGGGAAATATAATTTTATGCCTAGAATTTTATTTGCTTACTGCAATCAGAGAACCATAGAATCAGAGAATCATACAATGTTAGAGGTTGGAAGGGACCTTTGGAGATGATCAAGTCCAACCCCCCTGCCAGAGCAGGACCACCTAGGGCTGGTCACACAGAAACACATTCAGATAGTTCTTGAAAGTCTCCAGAGAAGGAGACTTCACAACCCAGGGCTCTATAACACTCACAGCAAATAAGTTTTTCCTCATGTGGAGGTGGAACTTCCTGTGTTCCAGTTTACATCCATTGCTGCTTTTCCTATCACAGGGCATGACAGAAAAGAGATTGGCCCCTCCTTCTTGACACCCACCCTTCAGAAATTTATATACATTAATAAGATCCCTTCTCCATCTTCTCTTCCCTAGACTAAATAGCCCCATATCTCTCAGTCTTTCCTCATCAGACAGGTGTTCCAGTCCTTTCATCAGCCTCACAGCCAGCTGTTCGACTCTCTCAGGTAAATTTCTGTCCCTCTTGAACTGGGGAGCCCAGAATTGGAAACAATATTCCAGATGAGGTCTCATTAGGATAGAGTAGAGCAGGAGGACAACCTCCCTCAACCTGCTGGACACACTCCTCTTAATGCACCCCAGGACACTGTTGGCCTTCTTGGCCACAAGGGCACATTGTCCCATGGATAACTTGTTGTCCACCAGGACTCCAAGGTCCTTCACCACAGAGCTTCTTTCTAGCAGGTCAACTACTAATCTGTGCTGGTGCATGTTGTTATTCCTCCCCAGGTGCAGGACACTTATTCTTGCTGAACTTCATTAGGTTCCTCTTTGCCCAGCTCTCCAGTCTGTCTAGGTCTTACTGAATGGCTGCCCAGCCTTCTGGTGAGTCAGCCAGTCCTCCCAGTATCATCCACAAACTTGCAGAGGATACACTATGTGTTCTCATCCAGGTTGTTGATGAAGATGTTGAACAGGACTGGACCCAGCATTTATTCCTGGGGACCCCACTAGTTACAGGTCTCCAGCTGGACTCTGCACCATTGATCACCACACTCTGGGCTCTATTGTTTAGCCAGTTCTCAGTCCATCTCTCTGCTCACTCTTCTACCCCACACTTCCTGAGCTTGCTTACAAGGATGTTCTGATTGACAGTGTCAAAAGCCTTGCTAAGGTCAAGGAAGACTACATGTACTGCTTTCCCTACAACTGCCCATTCAGTCACACCATCGTAGAAGGCTATCAGGTTAGCCAACCATGATTTCCCCTTGGTGAATCCATGCTGGCTACTCCTGATAACCTAGTAACCTAATAACCTCCTGATAATCTTTTCTTCCATATGCTTGGAGATGACCTCCAGAATGAGCTGCTTCATCATTTTTCCAGGGATGGAGGTGAGTCTAACTGGCCTGTAGTTTCCTGTATCCCACATCCTGCCCTTTTTGAAGACAGGAGTGACATTGGCTTTCCTCCAGTCCTCAGGCACCTCTTCTGTTTGCCAAATCCTTTGAAAATGATGGTAGAGCAACATCAGCCAGTTCTCTCAACATTAGTTGGTGCATCCCACTGGGACTGATGGGTATGTGTGTATTCAGTGTGACCATCTCCTCATTGACCAGTGGAAAGTCTTCCTTCCTCCAAGCTTTCTCTTACTTACAGGGATTTATAAGGGCTGGTCTTAGGAGTAAAAGCTGAAGCAAAGAAATTATTCAATAACTTTGTCTTCTTTGCATCCTCTATTGCCAGGGCTCCCACCTCACTCAGCAGTGGGCCCATGTTTTCCCTTTTCTTTCTTTTACTAATGATGTGTTTGAAGAAGCCTTTTTTGTTCTGTTTTACTTCCTTTGCCAAGTTTAGTTCTAAGAGAGCTTTGGCATTCCTTTTTGCATTCCTACATACCCTGACAACATTCCTGTAGTTTTCCCAAGTGACAAGTCCCTTCTTCCACAAACTGTGAACTTCTTTCTTCCGCATGGCTTTTAACAGCAGCTCCTAGCTCTTCCATGGAGGTCTTCTTCCTCCTCTACCCAATTTTTTGCTCAAAGGAATGCACACATTTTGAGCTTGGAGGAAGTCATATTTGAATATTAACCAGCTCTCTTGGGCCCCCCTACCTTCTGGAAACTTAGCCCGTGGGATTCCTGCAAGTAGATCTTTGAAGAGTACAAATTTAGCTCTCTGGAAGTCCAGGGTTGCAATCCTACTTACTGCCCTGCTTCTTCCTTGTAAAAACTAAACTCTACCATGTCACTAGCTGATAAGCTTTCCAACAAATACCAGGGTGGTTGAAATCACCCATGAGCACTAAATGCAACCTGCTATATTGCAAAAAACATGAAACATTTTAATTTTGTGTTTAGAATAGTCTAAATTCACCAAGCTTATCTCTTATTTCAAGCAACAATCACAACATAAAATAAGATAACTTATACCTTCTGTAGATTTAAATACATTAATATTCATTTCTAAAATAAGATAAGCTTTTTTCATGAGGAACTGGTTGGTGACCAGGAACTACCTTTTTCTTTATATTATACTTGCTTGCAAATAATTCCTGCTGGGTTCCAGACTATAGGACGCTGTAAACTAATTACTACATGCAAAGATATTTTGTCTGTCATATTTAGCTGCAGGGAAGCATATTAGTATTCACCACTCTACTGAAGGGAAAAAAGAAGACTACAATTGGTGCCTGTTCTAGTTTATTTCTTAAAAACTATGTTGGTTATTTTTTTACCTGCCCTGTAATCTTTGAAAGGAGTTAGTAATATAGCTTTGCTTTTAGAAGAGATTTTTTTGTTCTGTTTTGTTATTTAGGTTTTGGTTTTGCAGTGTGTACTAAGCAGTCCTGAGAAACACAAAACGAACCAGAGTATTGTCATGATGTAAGAAATAATTCTACAATTACATGAATGTCATCTTATATTAACAATCTCTCCAATACTGCCTGAGCATTCTTTCATTTTTTCCATCCTGTTATAATATAAAATTGCAATAATTATGGTCATTTTCTATGCTAATTAAACTCATATCAACACCTATTCATTGCAAATCAGGTGCTTTTCCTATAATTACAAACTTGCTAACATAGTGAGCTGCTTCAGAATAATAAAAAGGATATTCTTTCATTTTTCTAATGCTTACGGAATTGTTTTAAATACTCTGCTTGTTTAAAACTTAGGTCTGGCTTCTACATAAATGTCATTTACCCCAGTGAATATTATTTTATTGTAGCAGTGGGCATACATTAGTTCTGGGGAGAGAATTTAGCTATAATATGAATATTTAGTAATTCTGTCAAGGAAAAAGTCAGCCATTCTTGTATGAAATTACTGCATACCTTCATTTATTAGATTGCAGTCCCACAATACAAAAAAACATTCTAGTGCTCTTTAAAACAAGTACTTAGAATTAAATAATTATTATCTCATTATCGTTTTAAATTCCATTATTAAGAATCACTAATTTTATAATTAATGTGGAGACTAGATGCATTTTATACCCTGAACAGGAATGGCTGAACAGAATGGTAGCACAAAGCACTACTTTATATATAAAGACCCAGGGATGGATTTTGAGGGTTTTTTACCAAACACTTGGAGGCTAATGGAAGATACTGCATCCATGAAACTTATTATAATATTAATTATATGTTTTACCAAAAAAAAAAAGAGAGTTTGAGTATAGAGTGCCATAGTATTTTGCACCAAAGAACTTTTTCACAGATATATATGCTTTGAGGAAAAAAGTATTCAAGTTTGCTACTTGTAATCTAAGCAATTCATAGTTTTCTAGTCATATTAGAGATATATTATCTAGTTCCACTGAGTTATAAGCTTGATTCTTTCCCTAACCCTAAAGCAGTTTCTCTCTACTATTATACTTTGAGCAATCTTTCACCGTCTAAAGCTTTTAAAATTCCCTAGTCTGTTCCTTTTTTCACAGAATTATTTATCCTTTTATTTTATCAAGAAAGTGACAAAGCACTCCATGATGGGTTATAATTCTAAATGTATTTCCAAGAGTATGGAAAGACAAGACCATACGGTTTAAGTGAACATTTGAACTTCTGTTTGTTTGAACAAATAACTTTAAGGCATGACACTAAAGAAACCTTTAAATTCCATGCATTGTAACTACTGTCAGAAAAGATGTACTATAACAACTGGATGGCTCTGATGTACTGCAAAAATAAGCATAAACTTATAGCCTGTATGGCAAATTATTTACCCAGGAGGTTTATAGAGGGTATCATACTTTACTGGAGAAATAAGGGAAAAGGAAAGGGGGATTTCCATTTCACTGACAACTTAAAAACAAGGAGGTAGGAGTGAGCAAACAGACCTTCAATTAAACACTTACAGATGCATTTCAAAGAGTAAAACAATTCCTTAAGTAGCTAAGGCACCTCTGTATGAAAAAACACGAGGACCAGTTTTGAAACTGATTTACCACTTTGAGGTCAATGAACCATAGCTTTCTTCTACTGAGCCTGGCTTAAATTATTCTCTGTACACTGTTTACCATGGGAACAGTGAGAGTTGTCATCTTCAAGCTGGTAAATGCTCCCAGAGGATCATTTCTGTCCATGTGAAATGAAATGGTACCAAGGAATTTATAACTTGACCCTAGAACCTGCGCTGTCCCTGTATGGTTTTGGATCAGCTAACATGTACAAACAGTAACCAGCCTTACTTCCCGTATAGTGGTGGAAAAACCCACAACACTTGAGGGAAGTTCCACCACTGATATTGAAAAAAATCCATCTGATAATAGGATTTGCAAAAATATCAGGATATTTCAATACAAATCACACACACAGCAAGCACCCATGTATATACATATTCATTCACAAATTTAGATATAAATATGCAAATATACTATGTATATAATCGAAAATATGAAGTGCACTTCTGCTAGAACTGCATTTCAACTGCTCTCTGGGCAAATGTGTTCCCTAAATTGTTTCAGATGAATTATTCTTTGAATATTAATCTCACCATTCTAATTCCATTCTGTCGAAAGTTGTATATACTACCTCAGTACAAATTCCTGGTATATTTCAACTGATAATTGATTTTCTACCAGATATTATGAACAGTGAAAGTCATATTGAAAACTGAGTAGGGAAAAAAAATAGCAAAGTTATCATTATCATTAAAAATATTTAACTTCACCTATTAAAAGTATTTACTTTTATTATTGTTATTGCTGTCACTGCTATTACTAAGCTGTGATTTCATAATCCAAATTTCTGGAGAAATAATGGAGAAAAGCAGTACAGTGCATTTGGAAAACTGACTCTACAATTTCTGAGATTTGAGTAGATTATAGTTTCACATCTGGTATGAGTTTGAGCATATCATAGTGTTCACTCTTAGTCAGATTAAGCAGCATTTGAGCTCTGCTGTACAGCGTATCTTTTTTTGACAATTTGATTATGTGATTCCCTAAAGATTTTTTTCATGTATCTGCAAGTCAGCTTAATCATATCTTTTCATAAGTATGTATTTCCTGGAAGTACATCAGAAGACAAAAAAAGTTACCTGTTATCTAGCTGACAGAGTCTGCCTTACACTGCCATCAGTTAAGAGATACTGAATCCTCATAAATTGCTTTGGAAAGGTTTTGAGGAACTGCACTATAGAAGTTTGACATACTTTTCAATTAATGGCAATGTAAGCCTCAAAACAATGGCAACATTCAGAGAAGCTCTCCAACTCACACTCTATCACTTTTATGAATGCATATTCATCTCTCTTGAGAAATTAACTATCTGGAAGCAATCACTCCGAATTATGTGTAAAAATGACACTTGAGCAATTTATTAAACAGTTTAGTGAGGCTATCGTTTTCAAAGCTCTTAGTTAACTGCTTGTTTTATTCTGAATAGGCTAAGAACTGAGCTCTCCTTTAGCATTCAACAGGAAAGAACCACAAGTGCTAGGTAGCTGTAAACAAAAAATTTAAATGTGTGGTTGCCTTACGTGGTAGAATAAATGGATGCAATTATCACAGGATTATACAAAGATGAGGCATTCAAAATCACCACTTGTCCACTTGCTGAAGAAAAGCAAATAAGAGCTGTGTAAGTGGAAAACTATGCTTTGTCCTTCAATGGGTGTTTCTAACAAAATAGATAATCCACATTGATAGATAATTGTTTAAATAATGCATACTGGTTTATGTAGTATATGAGTGAATTTAACTTCTGTTACTATCAAACTGACCCATACATGATACTGCTGCACACAAAATTAAAAAATACTAGTAAATAAAAAACAGAAAAGAAAACCTATTCTAAAAATTAATTATGAAACAAAACCAAGAGAATACTCAGTGCTTCATGAATGTGTCCTGTAAAAGAGTAGTACAGGAATACCTCTTTCTTTCAACAAGAAAAAGTTAGCTTTTTGAAGGGGGCAAGGGTGTGGCTCTTGGGGTTTATTTTCAGAGCAGATTCTTTGAATTATCTGGGTACTTCTACCTATTCCTTAAGAGTAGTTTTTTGCTAGGTAAGCTGAGAACACTTTTGGTAGCTTTGTTCTGGCCTAGCTGCTTTTATTCTACTGAGGTGATCTAATTGAAAGATACTATGAATGATAATGATTCTTTCCAGTTTTGAGAAGCAGAAAGAAAGTGAAAAGGGCCATAATTAATTCTTTTGTTAGGTAAAGCAACAATCAATACCATTAATGCATGAAGACTAGCTCAAGAAAACTGAGAAAACGAGTCACTTCTAGTTCATGCTCTTATGAATCCTGCTTAATCATATCTTACCACTTATTCAGCAATAAAATTCCTTAAGATTGCTTAAGCAATGCAAGTATTCTCTTTTCCTTTATCTATAGCTAACAATATCATTAAAATAAAGCAGCTTAAAGAATACTTTCAACTTTGCCTGAACTATTATCATCTACCTACGTGAAACAAAAAGTTTTTTTCAGATTTTACCATCAAACAAGAAGCTGGTAACTAGAGAAACATATGCTTTCAAATGCTTGCCAATTTTTATTTTTTTAAATTGACTCTACTCTTTAAAAACTTCAAATGATGTTTTTTCTTCACTGTAAACTAGGAAGAACTGTTCAGAATTGTAAAAAAGGATTATTATATGCTCACCAATATTTATCAAAGGATTCAACCTGATTTCTAGCTTTAGAGCATAGATTAGCCACAAAAATGCAAACAGTGAGGAAGAAATTAAGTTTAAGGAGATTGGTTATATTTCTTTCTTACTAATTTTCAAATGCAAAATATCCCTGGTTCAGAATTTAAAATAAAAAATAAAAAAAAAAAAAAAGAAAAACAGAGAAGAAAAGAACAGATCTTCCTGAACAATCCTAATATCCTAATCTTTAAGGCATATTCCTCCCATAGAAATACACATGTAATTCATTTGATTTATCCTTTCCAACCCCCCTCGCCCAGACTTTCATTAAGCAATAAAAAGAGAATAAAATCATTAACTAAGGAGAAACTACAACTACTTTGTCCATGCTTCTTTGATTAAGGACTGACAGAATGGACCCAAATCTTACTGTGGATCACTTGGATATAACACTACAATTCAGTTCATCCATCCAAGTTTAAATATTATCGATGAATTTTGCCCTGCTATAAGCAAGTTCTTATACATACATCCTTGATAGCAGAGTGGCTTTAAATTTGAGAATGAAGCAGGAAAAAGTTCATGCAAAGAACAGTATTTTTTTTCTGTAAATGAAGCAGTCATAACACATTTGACAATTCAGCAAAAATATTTTCACCTGACCACAAATTCTTTTTCCTTGCTGTTATTTAAAGCAAAACCAAGAGCCAGTGGTTAAACTATTGTACTGATCTCTTTTGACCTGAAACAAGATGTTTAAATTTTAATCAGCTAAAAAGAAATAATTAGAATATAATGTAAAGAACTGAATGTTCCAATAGATTTTCTTGCATTAATTCCATATCATAAGCATGAAACAACTAAGCCACATTTTGACTTTATGAAGTGTTATCAAACAAAGGAAAAAATGTTGCTCACAATTTAACTAAACATATTTGCTTTTATGTCACCATTTAGTATAATGTGAGACTGCATGAGACATAGCAAATTCATATCTGAATTGCCCCTAAAAATGTTTTAAATTTATATGCACTAAATCTAATTAATTTACGTAGTCAAAGATAGCATATATGCTTAATTTACACAAAATTACTAGTTATTGTATAAAATATATACTATCACATTAACTTTTATTATTATGTGCACCAATTATTTTATGTGCATTTTTATGCCTTTTTAAAATGTAATGTCAAAATTATATACAATAAATAAAAGCAGCATAATTTTGCTTACGTTGGTTGTTTTTTTTTTTAATAATGACAGCACAGTAAACAGGTAGAGACACTTTTAAAGATACCTATGCAAAAAGATATCTGATCTTTGGACATAAAAAATAAAGGTGACAGCAGTTGTAAAGCTGCTTGAACTTCAGAAGCTATTCAATATATATGGGAAAAAAAAAATCCTTTGCCTAAATGGAATGTTACCTGTGCCTTATTAGAATCAAATCTTGGCTTTAATTTTCTTATGTTTTTTACAACGGTGTGTAAACAAAAATATGAATCTTTAAACTTCTTTTTCACAAGAATGAAAGCCTACCTGTTTACCACTCTGTCTGTCACAATTTATAAATTATTTTAATCAACAACAATTTTCAGTCTCAACACATGCCATTTAACCTAGTTGAACTGCTAGACAGAAATTTGCAAACCAGAAAATATTGACAGGGAAGTAGGGAAAAAACTTACCTAATTGTCACTTACTAAAATAAAATTAATATTCAGGTGCATATTCTGAACCAACTTAGATGACAGTTGCAGCTTTTGTTTCAGAATGGTCATGATGCCAGTAACATTCATAAAGGCCCAAACTCAAGGCCATATTTTTCACCATTGCTTCAAATACTAACTCAACAAACTCAGGGAAACCTTTTACCCTATATGTCTTCATGTCTTTGAACTATCATTTTCTTTTACTTAGCTGCATTCCATGTTATCTTTGCTGTTTTATATGTTCAAATGGACCTTATGTACTGTCTACAGACAAGGAAATATTTTCCATGATCTTCAGTGACCCTAAGTGACCTATAGAACTACAGTCTGCAGTAATATTTCCCAAATCTATCAATTAAATTGTGGATTTATCTGATGCACAAAGGATTTACACAACAGACATTGTAAACAGGTTAATGAAATGCACAGAACATGAAATAAAGTGACATTACACAGCACTGTCTATGAGGTAGATTTATTATTTCACTAAAATTGTCATAATCAGTAAAAATATTGCTTTTAATGAAACATAGGAAGTGTTAACATAAGAAATCAGTGATGTCTGCTATTTTCCACACTGATTAATGATTTTTTTTCCTCAACACTACTGCTTTCTGGACTAGGGAAAAGAAATAATAAAAGTTTCTACAAAAACATATTGTGTTCCTGACTAGTATTAGAACTAGAACTTCATATGAAACTAGCAACAGAAAAAAGAAAAGAAAGAAAGTTGAAGAAACTGAAACAACTAAATTGAAAATTACCCACACACTAGATGGAAAGGTTCTTTGAAACCTCCACCAGTTGCCTTACACATAAAGCATTGTCTCTGAGGTACTTGCATTTCTAATAATTATAGCTTTATTACAAAACACTATTTTTATTTTTTTTTAATCTGAGACAAGTTCCAGAAGTTAATCATCAGTTAAAAAATAAATAAATAGAATAATTATGTGTTTTGAATTTGTTACTTTAAATTTTATTTAACCTTCCTTCCTTTTCTGCATTCTGGAAAAGGGTAAATAGGAAGCTCTGATTTATCTTCTCCACATAATTCTCTTCCTCATTATTACTTGGTCATTTCTCCTTGTATGGTCTTGCACTGTAATTTGAACAGTTTTACTGTTTTCAAAAAGACATATTAAAAATAGTAAGATTTGCATTATTTTAGCCTAAACTGAGAAACGTTTTGATTTCTAATTGTAATAACACTGCAAACTTCAGAACTACAGTAGTTATCTTCTTATCATAGGGCAAAAAAACAAATACCCACATCACTGTATTATGAAAAGTTTCATCTTTTGAAAATGCCATGTCTATGAAAAAAATGGTAAAAACTTTGACATCCTGACACCATCATACATGACTCTCATTTCTAATGAAAAGAAATGCCTCTATTTTTTCCAAATTACTAAATTACTTCAGTATCAAAAAAGTCTGCAAAACACATCATCTTCCCAGAGAAGTATCTATTACCTCTTTAGATTTAAATATCCCTTAAATTAAGAATGAGTCATTAAGAACCCTTAAAATGATAAGAAAAACAATAAAATTCTCCTAAGCTTAGTATATAAATGAATACATAATATAACTTGCCTCCCTCCTACTTTTTTTCATTGATCTGCTTCTACAGTTAGACTGTTAAATCTACTAAAGAATGAATTTACCACACACCCCCCAAAACACACCTTCAAGGAGGTTTTGATAAATCTTAGAAACTGAAGTCTTGATCTGGAATTCAGAAGTTATTATCAAAGAATAACACTAAATCTGTGTTTTCTGATGAAATTATATTCAAAGAATATGTGGAGTGTGCAGTAGCAAAACATTAGAAGTATCTCAGTTCAACAGCATGAAGTAACTGGATATTTACCCCATGCTCTCCCACAGTATGAAAAAGCAGAAACTTTCATTTCTCAAGAAAAAAAATAAATCTATTTTACACAAGAAATCACAAATACACATAAACTGTACTGATCAATATGATTCACCTCCTTTTGTCTGGAGAATTAGGGCTTGTTATGCTAAAGGTCTGTAACCTAAAAAACCTTGCACTATGACTGTCATGAACGTCACCAGGTTTTGTATTGTTCTTAAACTGAAACAAATTTTTACAAAGCCTGGCTGAGTTCTCAGAAACTAGGGCACCAAAATACTGAAGAAACTGACACATCTTCAACGATTACATTTACTGTCTTCCTACCCCAAGGAATCTCAGTGTCCTATGTAAAATATAGGAGATGCACAGATACTGCATTCATTTGTAATTTAATCTTTTTCTTTTTTTTTTTTTCTTTTAATAAAAACACATACCAACCACTGTATCTCAGAGATTACTTTTAGATCTTAAACAGCCTGCATTTGTATCTCTAAATAAATGTTCAGGAAAAGGGGTCAGCAAGTGTTTGACATAGTTCAAGACAAGACTAACACTAAGTTGCTTATGCTTTCGTTGTTCATTAATTTTAGAGCTGAATTACTGTCATATTTGCAATAATAAAGGACTCATATACGCGACTGATTTGAAGATCTCATTAACTTGGCCCCAAAAAATGTTTTACTATGGTTATTCTAGTTCTATAAATGAGACTGAATATTAGTAATGTACAGAGATACTCCATTCTGTATTAGTAACATAAAGTAATAAGTTCACCAGTATTTCTCTTTATTAAAAGTACAAAAGAGAGTAAGTAAGAAGGGGACATGAGAAATTCAAATGCTCCCTCTTTTAAAAGTGAAACACTTATTCCACTTCCCCAGTACATTCTAGAGCTTGTCATAAGTTTGAGGGGAAAAGCAGAGTTCTGCAAAGGACCTCCTACAGGCACATAATGAAGTGTGAAATCATATTTTGCAATATAAAAATATATGGACTTCTTAAAAAAAACCAAACAAAACAAACAACAAATAGGATGAGCTCATTCTAAGGTTGTACAAGAGATTTGGCATCTCTATTCAATATTGCAACAGCCTTCTTGAAAACAGATTAGTTTACCATTGAGCATCACAGCAAAGAAGTTATCTAGCTTAGAGTGTATAATTATTCATTGTTGCCTTTCAATGTACATTAAATGTAATTCATCAAAATGACAGGAATAAAAAAATTAATTCACTACCTAATAGAGTATGATCGGATGTGACACTAAATAAATTTAAGACATGAAAAATTTTGGGTTTGTTTGAGTTTTTTTCTTTTATGCTCTCTGTACATTAAGGACATCACCAAAACCCACAGAGATGTCATAAGATGTTCTTCACCATGGAAATTTTTCCCTGAGTAAACAGAAGACTATGTGACAATCTCAATGCAATCGAACATGTTTTTTGAACATATTTTAATTTGGAAATGTTAGTATTCTCACAATTTAAATGGGGCAATCACAACCTTAAAATTTTAGAGAGCTTGGTAAAGCTTGATGAACCGAGATCTTTGATCTGATGTGAAATAAATAATAAATAGGCTGGCATCAAAGAAAATTCATAATTGGATTTATAAGGTACAGAAGGTTGCCTTTTGCTGGCCTGTGACTCCTAATTGCTTTTTGAAGGCATAGAACAGCTTTCAGATTTGGTACATTAATACAGTTTTACCAAAATTCACCCAAAACAGATGATGGTTCTTTTTAAATTAGTCATGTATTAATTGTTTGCGAGACTGTTTATATTACAGAAAAGAAATCATTCTGTATTTAAAATATATTATTTAAATCTTATGAAAATGTTACTGTGATTAAGAATCCAACTAATTCTACGAGCTTCTGCGGTTACACCTATATCAATAGGTGAAAAGAAAGAGTTAGGTTTCAGCAATGGAATCCATATATTTTACTTGTTACCACATTCTGGTTTACAGTTCTGGCCTATGCTACACTCAGATAATGCCCAGATGTGGTTCAGAGATACAGGAAGTGCTGGGAAGCACCATGGGTGGCATAAGTGGGATGATGGAACATTTCGTTATATGAAACATTGGCCATGCCATGTCACTCGTTCTCTGGGTCAGAAAGCAAGCCCAGGGCCTTGACAGTTTTCATACACAGTCTTCAGGATTCACTGTGCTACTATTACAATTATTGAGCTTTCTCATTGACTTCTACAGGAACATGATATGACAGTCATCTCTTATTCAAAATGCCATTTGATTATGAAATTATTAATAAAAATCTTATTAATTATTCTAGAACAATTCTCAACTGTACCAGTAACTGTAAAAAATATTTGCTATAGCTAATGAAACATACAGGCTTTCTTCAGGGAAGACCACAGATAAAGGAATTCAAGCCCATGACTCATTCCAAGTTTGCAAGTAACTTCAACTGAGCTACAGGGGCCTATTCAAGTACCTGAAGGCCTGTCTGACCACAGGGATTCTGCTGAATTGCAATTCCAGATCCTGATGGTAATAAATACTTCAGGCACTTCTTTCAACCTTCCATAATCTAGAAACCTTTCTCTCGCCTTCAGACAAAACAAAAAAATGAATCCTAGATATGAACTACCTATAAACGGTCAGGTGGATGCTAATTAGATACCAGTGCTTCTTTTGTTGACAGCACTGACAGATAGAAATTCCCACCCTCACGTGCTTGACACTCAGACTTCCTTCACAGTGCTATCAGTGAGCTGGAAGTCATCCCCTCACCTTTCCAATGGGATAAAACTTTATTAGGGCACTGAGTATATTAGTATATATTAGTATGTATATATTAGCCTCAGGTCAGGATTTCTTTCAGACTATATTTCCAAGAAATCGTGATTCTAGAAGTAATATTTCAAAAATGTAGAGACTAGATTCAAGCTGTTTCTGGACTTGCGCAGTAACTAGTTGTTTTCTGTGGAAATAGAATATGGATACTTCTTCCTCTATTTTTTTTCCCCCCCTGAGGAAGAACAATTACAAGAAGTTTTAAATTACCTAGGACCAGTAAATTGACCTCATTCTGTATTTAACCCTGTCATTTCACTCATGTGAAAAGCACTGTATATAGCATCACACAGCCTACCAGAAGCAAGTCTATACTGTTCCCTCTGACAAGGTTGCCAAAAACAAAGGTTTGTGACTAAAACAACACCAGAAAGATTCAATTGCCTTAACACAAAGTCTCAGAATTTCAGATTTCCCAACAAATTTAAGGTATTTTTAGGGATATGGAATATGTGATACAGGACCTATGGGCAACTTGGACATTTCTGTAAAAGGCAGGTACTCCTGTCCCATGTAGCAACACAGCTTTCCATCAAATTTCAATACTCACAAACACATCACTTCCCATACAAATTAATCTGAAACACAACTGTTAAGATTTTCTTCTTTATTTATTCTTCATATCCACTGCTTTTCCCCAAGAGAAAGACAAACTTGGAAGTGACTGTAATGTCATTACCACTGGCTAACCTGTGTTGCTACTGCACCGGTGCCATTTGAATCTCATCCAGACTTCATGTGAGAAAAGCCTCAAAACCAAAGTAAGTACCTGCCTTTCATTGAAGCATAGAATGACAGAATGGTTCAGGTTAGAAGGGATCTTAAAGATCATTAGGTTCGAACCTTCCTGCTATGAACAGAGATACCTCACACTAGACCAGGCTGCACAAGTTTCATCCAACCTGGCCTTGAACACCTCCAGGGAGGGGATTCCACAACCTCCTTTTGCAACCCATGCCAGCACCTTACTACCCTCATGATGAAGAATTTCTTCCAGATGTCTAATATAATCTACCCTCTTTCAGTTTAAAACCATTGCCCCTTGTCCTATCATTGCCCTCTCTAGTGAAAAGCCCTCCCCAGCTTTCCTGTAGGCCCTTCAAGTACTGGAAGGCCTCTGCAAGGTCCCCCTGAAGCCTTCCCTTTTCCAGGCTGAATAGTTCCAACTCTCTCAGCCTATCTTCATGGCAGAGGTGCTCCAGCCCTTTAAACATCTTCATGGCCCTTCTCTGGACCCTCTCCAACAGCTTCATGTCTTTCTTGTGATGAGGGCTCCAGAGCTATATACAGTGCTCCAGCCAGGTACAATCCCACCAGAGCAGAGGGGCAGAATCACCTCCCTGCTGGCCACATTTCTTTTGATGCAGCCCAGGACACAATTGGCTCTCTGGGCTCCAGCACACACTGGTGGCTCATGTCGAGCTTCTCATCAACTACCACCCCCAAGCCCTTCTCCTCAGGACTGCTCTCCAGCCATTCTCCCCCCAGCCTGTATTAGTTCCTGGAGTTGCACCAACCCAGGTGGAGGACCTTGCACTTGGCCTTGTTGAACTTCACAAGGTTGGCATTGGCCCATCTCTCCAGCCTGTCAAGGTCCCTCTGGATGTGGTCCTTCCTAGGTAGCTGATAAACAATGCATGCTGAACCTGAATACTTAAAAAACTTACACAGTTTTCACTTTGTTTTCTTCACACCTCATAGAATTTTTTGTCCCATTTAACCATTTAAAATATTTAACTATTGCTTCTGAACTGTGAACTATCCAAAGCATTTGACATATAACAGCATGATACAACCCTGCTTGGTGATGCTCTGAAAGCTGTTCTGTGATACAAGAAAGCCCAATGAAGCATTCTAGACCACCCAGACATCTCCACTTTCACCTGAGGAGTCATTTACATTCCTGCATAGAGGCATACCATCATCTTCCTAGGTTTTGACATTTCCTTTTACAAAGGCACAAATGACTATACGGTATGAAAGGATGATGAGGAACTTGTTACAGGCAGTAACGATCCCCGTCAATATTTAAGATGGAGACAGAATTTGGATTCTAGCAGCAGCAGAACAGAAAGCTATGAGAAGCCAGTGGTAACTTTATCTCATTACAGTTACATTTGAAGCAAGGTGAAAATTCCTTTCATTCCAGTAAATGAAGGGCACACTGACCAGGGTTTTGATATGATTAACTACTCACTCTACTCTTAACATATCCGTTTAGAAGGAGAAGAGAGTGAGAGAAAGTATGAGAGAGAAGTGCATGGAGGATAAATATGACTAATTAATAGTCTTTTTCAGATATTTTTCCAACTTGATGATAAATTTGTAGTACTCTGTGAGCACAGCAAAGCAGTAAAATGTACAAAATTCTGCTAACTGCTTCCATTTTTCTTCTGGACAGGGCTCATTGGTTACATTGTGTCAGCCACAAAACCAGAGAATTTTCTAAGTGGTGGAATTCTTTCACAGAAACTTCTCTTCACCTGCATCTCACTACAAACCCTTTTAATTTTCATTCAAAAATACCTACCAAGAGAATTGCTCCAGAACTTGAACTAATTGCTGTATTCTCTGTTAACTGAAAATCATCCTATGACAGGTGATGGTGCTCTAGTACAGAAAAACTGGATCTCTACTTCTAAAATATGCTTCCTGTTCTGTCTAAACTAAACTACTTCTCCTGAGAAAGGAGAAGAACTTTGTTAAAGATCCAGGAGAACAGACAGAAAATATTACCTGCTTCTGCTATCTACCACCTCACTATTTTCTCCAGGAAAAGTTTTCTGTATGGCATTCCTACTCCCCACAGTTGAGGAAGAAAGCTGAAATGGAAAGAGGCAGTAGCTCTGCTGTCTTTAGTTTGGTGAGATTATATGAATCATCCCATAAATCTGAATTGCCTTCATGGTTCTCTCCATGAGAGAGGCTATCTGCTGTAAATTCTTCAGGCAAATCCTAATTGGCAAATGCAGGTGCCACACACATTTAATGGCCACACAAAACGAAACATAACAGTGCAATGAAAGCAAAATGCCAGAACATGCCTATTTAATAAAAAATGCTTATATTTAAACTCTTCTCTGACATGCTATAAAAATGATTAATGATGATAGTTTTGATATTTTTAAAGTTCCTTATTTAAAAAAAAAAATAAAAAAAAATATTCCTTAGCTGATGTGGGATCTTTAACTGAAAACTTTCAATATTGTATGATTATTTCCCTGCAAGAATGATATCTTTCTTGTCAAAGACAGAACTTCCAGGTATACTATAACAAAAAATATATATAAAAAAAAAGGAGGGTTCACCTTTGTTGGTAGGTAAGAAAATATATGCGCACTAAAGTAATTTCACCATCATTATAATTAACACATGGTGATTTCAATAGATAACACAGAAATGCTTGGAGGACACATTACTGATTTAATTTCTGGATCAGAAACAATTGCCATGCTTCTATTTTCAAACTGATGTCCTATCCTTCAAGTAATCCTGAAACCAAAGATTTCAACGGAGAACTATGAAGCACTATCCTATAGAAACTGTTTTTCCTCTGAACATCGGTAGTTATGAATTTCTACAGGGTTAATAACCACCATATCATATTGATTTTGCTTCCAATGGTTTGTTTCCCTCTTCATTCAGGTTATAGAAAGAAATTCATTGCATATGGGTCCACAAATTCAGAAAAAAACTAATGGTAATTTTCATGAATTTGGCTCATTTAGCATAAAACCTGCTTTTCTATCCTTATAGTCATTTTTTCTCAATGTTGTATGTTTCTGGGCCCTCCAGAAGCAGGGTAAACAGAAATCATGACTGCTAAAACTCCATTTTCCATTCTATCACTATAACTCTCACATTTTTCTTGAGGAAAGCTTTCACTGTTAAGTCAAAGTGTTCCAAGCATGTGTGAAATGACTTTCATAAATAAAATGTCTTCTACAACAGCTTTTCTGTTTTGTTTTTCGGGAATAAAAAAAACAAGAAGCCAAAAACAAAAACCAAAACAACTAACAGCTCAGCTGCTGGTTGAATTAATCTTCTGATAAGTCAGGCAATCTGTAAATTCAGTCACTGATGCTAACGGAAAAGGAGTCAATCAGTTAACTTGCACATTTTTAGATTACCCCTTGTACTCTATTATTAACAAAAACTTTTCAGAGTACTGTGGTGCCTTCTTGAATTCTTATCACCTAAATTCCCATTCCAGTAGATTCTTGTGTTTTGTTCTTTAGGTTGAAGGACTAGATGGTTTTGCACATTGCATGAGAAAACTGCTGTTATATATTTTGGTGAAATACAGCAAATAAGCCTCCTTCTACCTACCTCCAAAAAAATAAGAGACACTGGTCCTCTCAAAAGTATCATTTTAGCATGAAAACAAATTCATCTGTAGAAGAACCCTTCTCTTTAGGCATGTTTAACATGATTCCATGCTGTGGTCTGCTAAATCAATATACTAAGTTCCAAGTCTAGGCTTGTGTCATCTTTTCTTGTCACTTATTGGGAAATAAAAATGTTTTTACAAAATAGAATTAAATGATCCAATATCAGGAAAGAACATTCAACAGTTTTTCTGGGGACTCTCAACTCTTTTTTGCAAGCAAACTACTTCATAAAAGGAATCCAATATACTTCTCATGTGCTATATGTTCTGGTAATTAGCAAGGGCTGTTAAAAATCGGGATGAACTGTTGCACGTTACCACAGTGTGAAAATCTTTCAAAAGTAAATGAAGTTGTTCCTTAGACTATTTTTTACCTTTCTCAGCAAGGACCTTGGGATTATTTGTTAATGGATGGTGAGACAGTACATAGAGATTAATACATTACTGCCCATGGTAGGTATGAAATATTCTTTTGTGTCATATTACAGAACTTTTTGACAAAACAGACTTCAGACATTGGCTCACCTATCAAAGCTGTTTACCCAAGGGATTTGAAGACATGAAATGAAGCAGATGAGACCTACCCTGCTTGTAGTTAAACCAAATTAGATAAAGACAAATTCAAATTTCTTATACGAAATGTCACTCTTTCGACTGTTGACATACTTTCAAAAGCAAATTCCATGTTGTTTATAATATTTTTAACTTGGTCATATACAGTGCAAAAAATTCACAAAAGAAATGGGCACGTAACCTCGAATCTGAACAGGAGCCAGGTTTAAGTGTGTGTGTGAAAAGAAATGGAAATGCATATGACTTAGTACATTCCAGCATCTCCCAGCTTGTTCTAGAGATGAAGGAAATGCAAATGCAACTATTGAATTGGTGCAGGCTGTTTGAAAAACAATATTTAGATAAACAGTGAATAGCACCCAGGCAGATGTCTAACAATGAACTGTGTGAAACGGAAGTTATCAAAGAGAGCAATTCTAATCAATCAAAACTCAAAATTGAAAAAGGCCAGAGAGTAAACTCACTATTGCAGAAGTCATTCACCAATGAAAACTCAGCAAGTTTTACTAGTAAACATGATTTAACCAGCTGAATCCTCTCTGAGAGCTTTAGTGAATAGCCTTTGGAACCCAAGATAGAAGTTACTGTCAAGATTCAGATTATATAAAAGATCCTGATATATATGGGCAGTGAAATATTCCGTGTAACGTGTACATGAGAAACTAAAAACAAGATAAATAATAGTATAAAAAAAAAGCTCAATATGAGTTTTGATGCAACTTCCCATAAATACCCCTCAGACTCTAAAAAAAGTTAAAATGTTCCATCAAAATTGAAGGAAAATGTATGTTATAAATATGTAACACCTACAGCAACAAGACCTGAAAAGCAAAGTCACAATGGGTGCAGATAGAATGAGCTGTCCACCTGATTGGAAATAATGATCTATCTATAGCTATCTAAAATTTAATTCCTGTCTTTGGAAGCAGGTGTTTAAATAAACGAGAATGAAGAGATTGAATTGCTGGTAGTAAGTGACACCAAATTCCTTAAGGATGAACAGTGTTATGATTCAGTTCAGACACTGAAATAGCTAGATTTTTTAATAATTAGCAATTAATTGAAGAACTTTCTGAAGCCAGTCAGAATAATGAGGGGAAAAAAAAGACAGGATAGAAAGAGTTTTTAGACCATCTTCAATTTTGCACAGCATAAGAAGCCATTTTCTGATTAGGTTAGTCTACAGGGCAACAAGAATTAACACAAAACATACTGATGGAGCAAGTTCTACAAATGGATGAATATTATAAGGTGTTTTCCTTCCACCAGAAGTCACCAGACCTACTGCTTTATTTCCTTAGAAGGCCTCACACACATCTTAACTCTGCAGAAGACAAAGTTTGGCTAGACCTCCACACACCAAAAAAATCAATTTCTTGACAGAACCAGGTATGAATTGACCAGGTGTATTGAAGTGAGCATATTTTTTCTTCTTTGAAGTGCGTATGGAGATTTAGGCAAGGAGGGGATACTACATCTTCTGTTGGACAGTTAAGGCAGCCATCCTCAGCTCATATCTTTCAGCTGTTTTGCTGGCAGTAGTTTCTTCTTACTTTTGATGTATGGTAGGTAGTACCCAGGACGTCAGACTGATCTACCATCAATGTAGCAAGGCTTTAGAGTACTGTTTTTTCCCCCTGAAGCCTAAGGAGGCCATTTATGTTAAAAAGAGCAAAAGGTAAGAATTTCTCTTCCTGTAATCTCTAACAGTATTCTAATAGAGACTGTTATGTACATGCTGTACTTGTATGGAGACTTGGAGATCTCTTGATACTTTTGTCTCTCCTTGAACAGTTGAAAGGGATTGAGAATATTCAGAAGTGATTCAAGAGGATCTTGAGCGGCTAGGATGAGGGGTCCATACTGTATTGTTTATTTAAAAATTAGAGATTCTGACACTGAACTCAGATCAATCTCTTTTTCAGGAGGTAAGAGAGATCAAAATATTTTTCTGAGTGTCAAGATGCAAAGGGAGAAATTGCTGCTTAACTCATTGCTGTACGTGTCTTTTAACCACATAATCTCTTCCACAACAGGTTGATTTCATAGTACTGATTGCAATCTGTGTCATAACTTTTCAAAATTTAGATGATAACCATTAGAAAACATAATGCCAATGCATTTTTCACTTTTTATATAGAAAAAAGATGGAACATAAGATATCTGTGCTGACCACAGAAAATTAAGTACTAATAAAAATTATGCAGGTTTATGGTATATATTAATGGCATACACCACAATAAACTCCCATTCTGTTCACTCAATTTAAAGCTGTCATCAACATTTGGCCAAAAAGGATACTCAGAAATATCTGAACATATATGAAATATGATGTGCAAGTCTTGCTTACGATATTTCCAGTGACTATTGTTCAGAAAAGATTGTACAAATTTTCTGCTATAACATATAGCAGAATAGACAGAGTGAAAAATATTTATTTAATAATATATATATAATCAAGGTATCTTATTTATATTAACCTCACTTACTGAAATTCTATTTATGTGACAGAAATCTGAAATTAAAATTTTCCAGGTCCAATGTAAAGGAGAAGAAATTTAGTTTGGACAGTAAGCTTTTTAGAACCTTCTCATATTTCTTGATATAACTACCCAAATATATCAGTTAATAGAAAGCTAGAAAAGCCATCAAAGAGAGGGAAAAATCTTGTCATGAAGTCTGCTTTGTTCACTTGACAAAAACTGCCAGTGTTCCAGAGGCTGGCACAGTTTTTTTCTGCTCTTAACAAAGATGATCTCTAGCATTAACATGGATTTGCTTTCCACCTGGAAAAATTATGTTAAAAGAAGCAGACTATACTGGCTCTTTCGGAAGCAATCAGCTAAGGGGTATAACCTGCACCTTGTTCTGACAGGAATAAAAATCTCTGACTTGGAAAGAATTGTTCTGAAACAGTTTTGCAATCATAAGTGTGGAATTTTGGCATGTTTTTATCCTTGTCTATTTACACAGTATTTTATAGCCAAGTGACAATATCCCCACTTGCATTATAACTGAAGCAAAACTATTTTAAAACTGTATGATAATAAGAGAAGCAGATTTCAGGGTTGCCATCTGGATTACCCTATTGGATGATGAATCTGTTCCTGAAAACACCTCATAGCATATGCTGCAGTTCTCTAGGGAGGCCTCAGGAGATAAAATTCTCATAGGAAGAATGCTTGTTAAGAATAAAGGGCAAATATGCTAAATTCTTACTTGAATAAATATCAAAATAGAAATTTAGTAACCAGAGCTCCACGGTAACTGATAAAGCAGTTCTCTCACTTTTCTGTCATTTATTCCTTTCCATTAAGACAGTTTTCAGGGAGCAGTTTGAAAATCAATCAGACAAGCTCAAGGACAGAAATCAGCTGATCAAGATGTATGAAACAAAAATGAAGACTGATGAGATGTAAAAGGATATGCATGCACTCCAGAGAGAGATAATGCTCAGGCGTCTGTTCAAGTCTGAAGCAGCAGGCTATTCCTAAGCTTCTTCACATAGAAAAGATTAAGATAAATGTGTGGAGACATTTTTAAAGCTCTTGTCTTCTTTTATTATGTTTTATTCCAGCTGGTAAGAGAAAAATATAATTTGGTGATGAGGCAATGTTCATTGTGCTTTTATCACTGCTTACTAGGAAATGGAAAAATAGTTGATCCTAAAGGCTTTGACAGCTGAAATCAGCACAAGGGCTTGACTTGCAAGGAGCAGTCTGCCAAATTCTGCTGGTATGAGGAAAAAGCAGGAAAACCTAACAAGCAGAATGCTGTACAAGTAAAGGTGATTCAAGACCTTTAAAACTATAACCCATGATTCAGTATTAGTGATTAAGACAATGAGCACAGTTTAGTATATTTTTACACAGTATTCAGTGATACTCCAGACAGTTTAGTATAAAAACATTTTAAGCCTTCATTGCTGGGCCATTTTACCCAGGGTAGTTTATCTGCTTCACAGCTGATCTGTAAAGGTGAAGTATTAAACTAAGACAGGTCTAACTCTTCCAGTTACAAAGATAGGTCATTTAAGAGTAAACTGCTTTAAGACAGACAGAAACACTGACAGCAAACAGACCTTACTTCACAGAGAAACACTTCGATGGACAGGGCATAATTTAAAATCCATTAAATGGGGTGGGAATGATTGGATAAAAATATTTAAGGAGCTTAACCTCCAATCTGTGTTTTCAGAAAAGACTCACGAAGTCACAGATTTTTAAAATCATACATAAGAGACTCCAAAAAATACGATACAGTCATGAGGAAAGTGATCTGAAGAATATTTTTGAAAGTAATTAAGTGGAAGACCTATGTAAATCAAAGATATTTAGCATTTTTTAAAGTATGAAACTTTCTTCACACTGTCTATGCAGAAGAGGAAGCATCCTGCAGTTACCAACATACCAGATTTTGCAGAGACCAAAAATAGAAAACAGTTACTTCATATACAGACTAATGGAAAAGAAGGGAGGATTTGTGTCTATGAAGTGGGTATACAACATTTTAAGAAACCAGTATGTTTCTCAGAAATGAAACACTGGTTTGCATCAACAGAAATTAAAAGAAATTCCACTAATCAAGACTTTTCATTATACAGATAAGAAAATGCTCTGTACATGACAGAACTCAGAAAAGTAGTTGGCCCATTTTATTACAATCTTAGTTTTCCTTCTAACCACTTGTAAATGTTGAATTTAAATGTGATTCTGAATCAAAGACAGAAGTTAAGGCAGAGGCAAAAAGGAAAGATTTTGGAAATTGAATGCAATAGGAAGTCAGATGACACAGACACTGTTGGCACTGACACAAAGACAGTGCTAGCTAGCATCAGAAGCAGAGCTAATACTTTTGCCACAAGAGAAAAAAAAAAAAGCTAGATGACTCTCTCAGTTCACAGAAAAGTAATAGGCTTACTGTCAAGTAGACTGGGTTTCTCTATCAGTCATCAGGCTGTACGACAAAGAAAGGAACTTTCAGAGACTAACCTCCATGACTACTTAGATCCAACAATCACAATAAGCAAGATTAAGGTTTTTTTAACATCCATGGAGATACCACAGCCTACTATAACACCCCACAAAGAACGGCAATTAAAGAAAACACTGTGCACAACACAAACATGTTCGTCCTATCCACAATGCACAATTCATAATGCCAACATAAAGAGATGATTCCTCGTTTTGGTGGGGGCTACAAGAAGAAAACAATACAGAAAAGCCCTCCAGCTAACAAATAAATCTCTCTCCTAGCTTTTTGTGTTGTTCAACATGTAAAGATTCCATTTTTTTCTATCTGGTTCTCAAACTAGAAGGAAAATCTGACACCCTTTGAAATAAGGAAAAAGACTAATAAAGATGTATATAGTATTTTTCCCCATTTACACCTAATATGTAACTCTTTGAAAGTTCTTTCAGTTATTGTCTCTCAAAGATTCTTTAATCTTTTAATAATTTCTTTATCTTTCCCTAAATTGGACCATACCACTAATTAATGGTTGAAATCCAAGTACCATAACAAAACTGCACTTTTCTTTTTCAAGGTAGCAAGCTCTTACATTCAAACATTGTTTGGAAGATGTGGTAAAACAATAAAATCACGAAACATTTGACACAAAAATGGGAGGTTTAAATCTAAAATAAAAGATTCTACACTGAATGCTTTGATGAGCTGTAATTACAAAACATCATATCATAAAAGACATAACTAGGTACTCCTCCAGACATAGATAGACCTAATTGTGGAACACACAGTAATTATTATGAAACATTGGTAGTTAACCATTCATTATGGAAGGATTGTTATGAAATAGAAATCTTTTTATAAGACAGTCTAGATGACACTTATTAATTTAGCTGCATATAGGACTGATAAACACATCATCCTCTGTGCAATACCTAACTTTGCATTGAATCTGTACAGCAAAGACATAATCAGAACTATGCTGCAAAGTCTTTTTCTCTACCACACTTCTGTTCACATTATCTCCCTTTACATGGCAGATATATTTTGTGTATGTGTGTATATATATATATACGCACACACTATATTTGCAAAAGTCTCTTTTACTATTGAATAATATTGTTTTATCTATAGATTATTCAGCAGGTAATGTTTTAAACTTAGACCTGTTTACCTGTATGAACTAGTGTTAGAAAATACTATCACATACTATTAGGTTATCCTGCATTATGAATGAAATCTGTAGATTGTCTCACATCATCCTAGATCTTTTATTTCTATATATGTTATCAATACGCGATTGTGCAACTTAAGAGGATTGAAAATCTCTAGATCTGAAGGCTGATATAAATTTAGGCAGGGGTAAAAAAAAAAAAAAAAAAAAAAAGGTATTTTATACAACTCTATAAAAAAAACCCAAACTCCTCTGCTCAGTATTAAATGTATTCCATAGTACTTTACAATTAAGATAATAAGGAATTTATGGTGCTGGTCGCAAAACCAGACAAGCTAAAAAAACCCCAACAAACAACAGTTGCATTCACTACGTGATGCTTCTGTTTAGAAATAAACATTCTGTCAGGTTTAAAGTATTGAATAGCTTAAAAATAGTTATTTAAAAAAGGCTCAAGAAAACATATCTCTCCTACAAAATATGACAAGACACATTTTCAAAGCACAAGAAGTCAGCCATATAACACACACTAACGCTGGGACCTGCCGGTCAAACATACTGTGCATCAATCATGCTGAAAATGTCCTTCAGTGATAAGAATAGGGTAAAGCTTTTTGACATACACATAAAGATTTTACATGAGGTGTCTCACAAGATAACATTTCTGATTTAAGATCAGCTGTGGTTTCAGAAGTACCTGTATCACAGGAACACCTCAGAAATGTTTACTCTCTGGTTATATAATCCACTAAACTCCACTGTTCTTTCAACATAAGTCTGGATCTTTAAAGCAGACCTTTAAAGAAGGCATACAAGTGAAGTTCTTAATTGCAGAACATTTCTCAATACTTCAGGTGCTTTATATACAGGTGATCCTGCTAAATTACTTTTAAACGAGTTTCTAAAAACATTAGCTGTCCCCTTAGTAAAGGAGTGGTACAACATCTTCAAAATTAATCAGATAGTATCAAAGGTAGATGGAGAGCCCTGATATCAACTACAGCATAACAGGAAAACAGAAATATGAAGATGCTACTGTGTACCACAGAATGAAATAGTAACAATAGCGGGGCTGAAGTGAAATTGCTTTATGAAGTAAAATATATGATTATAAAAATCACTGTAGACAAAAATAAATCTTATTAAAGCGATAAAAGTCAATATTGTTAATGTGTGTTTTGTTAAAAAAACCTACTACTAGGAAGAATCTGCAAAAAAGATTACATCTACACCCCTGGGCATCACTGATTTACAGTTCTGAATATTTTTTTTTTGCTGTCACAGCGAAAGTCAAAGTTACAACATGTAAGACTATATTTCTGTCAGCATCTGGAGCTAGTCCTAATGACTTAACAAGGACAAATATAATGGGAATGTTCTCGCAAAAGATTTTTCCTCCTTGTCTGATTTGAAGAAAACTGATTAAAATTGAGTCCAACATACCAAATCAATTTACGATTGAATGGTTGTTGCACTGACTTCCTTAACTTTGAAAGCACAACTAACATGCTTCCAAATACATTTCAATCTGGGACTTAAAATTGTATGAGGTATCTCAGAGACTTTACCTAGTCCACATCTGAAAACTAAAGATTTTTATCCTACTTCTAAGATACTAATCTACATACACTAACTTGTTTTATAAAAGTAGAGGCCAAATTTGCACATCTGGGATTAACATGGGCAGCTAAGTACTCAATTTGAGATTAAACACCACAGCATCAAATGAAATCAGCCTAATAAAATATGTCAACCTTAGTCTTTCTAAACACAGCACAGTCAGTAGAAGACCTTTCGTAAATTTTCTAGTGTCTCTAAATTTGTAGATAATAGGAGAAATCTAGCTAACATCCTCAAGACTTAGTGACATAGTGAACTGGACACTTAGTATGGCAGTGGAGAAAATTAATAGTGAGTATCCTCATCATTGAATATTCTTCTGTACATCATGAAGTTAAAATATAAGAGTATGAAAGTAAGAAAAGTTTTGTGACTTTTGACAATCATTAGTAAGAAAAAGGTTATAACAATTGCCAAAAAAATCACAAAAGTTGACATGTTACCTGGCTATGACAAAGAGCACACAACTGACACCCAAGTAAGCCAGCAGAATATACATCCAGATATCAGGGGAGAGAGGATTCAGGAAGGAGAAGACGCCCGGGTTTGTACCATTGGGCTTGCGGTACAAAATACTTATTCCAAGAGTCATAAATGGCTTGGAAAAGTCGATGACCTTCTCTCGAACATAGGTTATTGCCAATGGTGCAACTGCAAGGTCAGCTTTCTGTTAACAGAAACAGAAAAAGAGAAACAGGCCATAAGTCAGAGGAAAAAGGCTGAAGCAACCAATCAGATTAGGTAAAACATAAACTTTATATGGAGAGTTGTCCTTGTAAAAGGTAGGCTGATATTTAAAACTCTCTTGTCCCTAAAAGTAAGGAAACTGATTTATCCGACTTCCTGTTTGCTCAAGTCACATAACAGCATTTAGAGAATACTGAAGTGCTGTTACAGGGGTAGATGCAAAGAAAAGTACTGTATCCTGCAGAAAACATGAACATCCATTATCATGTCTTTTTAAGATGTACATGTCAGAATATGTCTTCTTTTTGTTCACTGTGCTCTTTAGAAGCTAATACATTGGTGAAGGAGATGTGAATGCACTTGTACAAGTGAAGTGAAAGGGTCAGGAAGCAGTCTTGCTTCTTTTAGCATAAAACTACTGGTACAAAATGAAGAACATTTAGAAATGGGAAGTGCTACACCTGATAGGTTGCTACAGGGAATACGTTCAACAAAGTACAACTGCCCTTACTAGTTTGCAGAAATCACTATGAAACTGGAAGGTAACTGAATTAAAATTAAATTATACAGCATAATGTATTTTTTCAATTCATCTTTAATTTCAGTTATTCTGACAATATTTCATAGGAGATTAACAAATTGTCTCTATTTTTTATTCAAAACAATGGAAAGCATAGTGAGAAGAAATTTAAAGCATTTACTTTTTCATCTCTGTCAACAGCTCCTAAAATACTACTGTGCATGTGTCTGTTGGTACACATGAGTGCATGTATGTGTGCAGGTGTGAAAGAGAGAACTTCAGAGTGAGAATTTATACAGTACAAGACTTGGCAAGCCATAAACAAAGAATTCCTTTTAAACTGTATGTAAATTTAGGTATGCAATTACAGAAACCGTATTTGTACTGTGAAATATTGTTAACTCAATGACACGACTGCAAATAACACCATTTTCAGAATCACTGTTCTAATCAAGATCCAGAAATTTTATTCCCAATAAAATCATATACATTCATCATTTTATGTATTTTATTTTGCTCAGTTGCTATTGTGGGTATTGTGCAACACTCAAAATCCCACACAATGTTACAGCATTTCAGTGTTCCCTTTTTTGTGGTTTTCTCACCTTCCACAATGTTCTACTATAGTTTATTGCTATTATGAACATTTATCATTATATTTACTCTACTAAAGTACTTCTATGTTACAATGCAAAACTATTGGCATTGTTCCTTTAATTTGGTAAGGGTGTACTAGTTAAAAACATGACGTTTCATTTCCGTTGTTATTCAGAATTTATAGGCATTAATCAGACTAGCAAGGCTTATTCCACAGAAGTTGAGTTTTTATGGATTGCACATTATTGATGATAATCCGGCTGATGCAGAAATAAAACAGTAAAGCAAGAAACAAAAACTAATTTTATTTAAATGCTACAGGTAAACATGTAAAATTTGAGAAACATAACAACTTGAGCTATTAGTCTGAGAGATAACTGCCAGTCCTTACCCTGAGTCTGAAGCCAACTCACTAGAAACTAGAAGATGAAACTGCCCAAAATCAGAGAAAACAGATCTTTTGGAAGGCTACTGACAGTTGCAAATTTTGGTCTTAAAACACTAGCAGAGCCTTAATGAATAAAAAATTTCTTTTAATAAATCCTACAGGAAATCCAAACCTCTGTCATTAGATTAAAACAAGATGGTATGTTGTAACCATCTCACAGAATCACTGAATTGCCATGATTGGAAAGGACCTCTGATATCAGTAAGTCTAACCATCAACACACACACACAAAGCAGACATAAAACCAAGCACAAACGCAACCCCCACCAAAAAGCACCTACAAAAAACCCCTGCAACCTCAGCCTCTAGAGCATGTGCTGAAGTACCAAATCCACATGGCTTTTGAATACCACCAGGGATCGTGACTCAACCACCTCTCTAGGCAGACTGCTCCAGTGCCTGACCAGTCATACACTATAAAATTTGTTCCTAATATCCAATCTAAACCTTCCCTGTTGCAACTCCCAACCATTTCTTTGTGTCTTATTGTTAACAACCTGGGAGAAGAGGCCAACACCTACCTCAGAACAACCTCCTTTCACGTAGCTGTAGAGGGTGATAAGGTCTCCCCTCAGCCTCCTTCTCTTCAGATGAAATAACCCCAGTTCCCACAGCCACTCCTCATGTGAGTTTTTCTCTAGACCCTTTATCAGCTTGGTAGCTCTCCTCTGGGCACACTCCAGCACCTCAATGCCCTTCCTGTAGTGAGGGGCCCAGAACTGAACACACTACTCAAGGTGCAGCCTCACCAGTACAGGGGCACGATCACCTCCCTACTTCTGCTGGTCACACTACTCCTGATGCAGGCCAGGATGCCACTGACCTTCTTGGCCACCTGGGCACACTGCTGGCTCATGTTCAGCTGGCTCTCTACCAGTACCCCCAGGTTCTTTTCTGCTGGGCAGCTTTTCAGCCACTCTTCCCCAAGCATGTGGCACTCACTTTTCTGCATCCATCTTGCCAGTTTTTCAAGGTGAGGTTCTCTAGGAAGCTTTATCAAATTTATCGAACTCTACAGGACACTTTTCAAAATCAGCTGAACCTCTGACAGTTTTTCCAACCTTGCTTTCTTGAAGTGCATCAGATATTTTGAACAATACTTTTAACAGTACATTCTCAGTACTACTTGATCTTCTGTCTTCCCCCTTCAAATTAAAGGGTAATTGTATTTTCTCCCTTCATACCAGTATATGCACTCTCAGTATGGTCTACTTTCTATATTACTGCAGAACTCTGTAAGCAGGGATTACCAAACCTTCCCTTCTTTTTGTGCCACATGAGGATTGCACATATTCTCTACACAGCACGTAAAGGTTCCCCTGTCTTGCTGCCGTGAGCAGTTGCAAGATGTTCACCCACCTATAAACAACAAAGTATACACAACTTATTTCTGCTACTGAAGCCCCTGAGTCATGCTAAAATCCTCCTCCTTCACTTGTTCATTTACATTTTACTTCCAGGTAACTTGTTGATTGACTACATAAAATAAAATTTAAAACAAAAAGGAGGGACATTTGGTTTTTTTGCAGTTGCATAGTGCTGAAATTTGGTACATAAGCTCTAAGTAGACAAGTTTTAAAATTATACTGAATTTAATCTATGCATGTAGCTACAAATAACTTCAGTAAGAAATCTGCACATAAATGTTGATTACTGTGTGGGCCACAGAATATATAGTTAGTTGGTATTTGCAGATGTTGATATTTTGTATGTGAAAATTAACACTATAAAACATAACCTAGAGAAACTGCCATATTCATTTTTGGGAAAATTGAACTTTGAAAGCATTTAATAACTTCAGATAATAATGTTAGGGAAAGGAAAAATAAACACTGATTAAATTTTCTTTTGATGATCTTTTTCTGAAGAAAAAATTGTCTCACCTATTTTATCCAAAGGAATGAAAAGTTTAAATACAATCTAAACATAGCAACCACAAAATGGCCAATAGTTATTTTTAATTAGACTCCACAATTACAGAATATTCTGCCATAATAATGGAGATATTTTGCCTATGGAAATAGAGTCAGTATATAAATTTCTTCAGTCACATCAATTTTTTTTTTTTAAATTTTTAACCTGAGTACTGAAATTGAGTTACATTCCCTTTGGAGAAAATGCATCCCTAAGCTAAACAGAGGAAGGCTAATGCCCAGCTTCAACTCTTTAAACCCACCTAACAGGCTTCTGCTGCACAGTGAGCTTGTGCATTATTCCTGTTCACAGAAGTGAATCTCTATGTCACTGATTTGAAAAACTAAGCTCTGTAGTTTGCCTTTAGCTTGTGATCTATCCTAGACTGGCTACTTCATGCTGCTACATTATGGAAAATTTTACACCCTGTGAAAAGTTTTTGGTCATGACACAAGATCTTAATTTCTTTTTGAAACCAATAAGATTTTATTAGGGCTTTACTGCTATTTTTATTTTAACTAGTCACTTAAATCACTTTGATATAAACTAATCTTCATGGTTTTCTCCTACCTTTAATGGGATCATAGGACAGTTCAGATGGGAAGAGACATCAGGAGGTCCCTAGTCTAATCTCCTGTTCAACGCAGGGTCATCTACATGATGAGACAAGATTGCTTTAGGCTTTATCCAGTCAGTTTTGAAAACCTCCAAGGAGGGACACTACATAACCTCTCCAAATAACCTGTTCCATTGTCTTTCTGTCCACATAGTTTAAAGCTTTCTACAGATAAATAGTGGAGCAGGTTGCTTAGGGAGGTAACACAACTTCCATTCTTCAAGGTTTTCAATGTATGCCTATTGCCTTTTGTCTTCCTGCTAATAAGCAGCACCATGAAGAGCCCAGATGCATCTTCTTGATAACCTCCTCCCAGATCCTGGAAAGCTGCTACTAGAAGTTGTTAACTTTGCCAAATGTAACATACCATAAAGCCCAAAGCAAATCCAGACTAGATAGCAGAGTTTAGATGTCATGCCATCTTATTTCTGGGATCCTGATTAAAAGTCTTGAACAGCTGTGGTAACTACTAATTGCATCAATTACAAGCCCTCAGGTCTGTAGAGAAGGGTCCTGACCTAGAAACCACCACCATCATCTCCCTAGAATTCTATAAAAATAAAAATCAAAAACCAAACAAAAAAAGAAAACCCACAAAAGTTTCTGCAGATTTGCTCACTGCTACAGAAACACTTTGCTACATGAATTCAACTAGAGAAAAACAGTTGGAATCCTTCCTGTAATGGTTTTTAAATAGGAGGGAGTATATCTTTTGATCAGCCTAGCAGTGTCTAGAACTGACTTTTAGTATTGTTTTCTTTGCTCCTTTGTTAGTCTCTGAACATTTAGTTGAAGAAAAATATTAATATTAAAACCAATAGGAACTCTACTTAGCTAAATTGCATTATTTCCTGTTATTCAAGATTGGTAAACCTAGAAATTTGTGTAATCCTCTCTCATTTAGCTCTATTAGCATGGATTAGATTTAATAGCTAAATAGATATGATTACCCATTCAAAACGAAGTTTCTATCCATTGATCTATAGAACACAGTTTCACTGAAGTGTGTTGCACCAACTTTGTTTTAACCAACAGTTACATAAGTTGCATGTAAGAGGACTAGAGGCCACTAAACTACACTCAGCAGGAAGACAGATGACAATAAGTTACAACAATAAAAAAATCTCAGCCTTAATGCTTATCATTTCACTTCAGCAGAGTTTTTCATAAAGGACTCCTCTAATGACTCAAAAACCTAGAGTTTTATACCCAAAAAAAGGGTAAAATTACGTAGGTTTTATATACAAAACATTGTCTCTATATGTCATCCAATATCGTGAGTGAAAAAAAACCTAAAAAATCTAACTATCTGCACTGTTTCAGTTTCTACTGGCACTTGACAAGTACCATGCCCCACACGTCCACACAGAAACTTACATTAATTCTTTACAAGCACCTCTATGCAGTCATTGGTATTCAGACCTGTGTGTGTATATATTTTTGTTTCATACTGACATACGTTCTCAGGAAGAAAATTTACTCATCCTTGGAAGTTACCTCACGTCCCTGCTAATCAGGCCCTAAGAATTCAGAAATAGCAGAATAAAAATTGACTGTGCAAACCAATTTCAAGCCTTTGTGACAGAGTAACATGATTTTCTTTCCAATACTCATTTGGTGTATTTTGGACGTCAGTAAAGTTGCACTGGTAATTGTTATGTTTTTTTTCTTTTTTAACTCTGAATGTTTTGCATTTTATATTATTTTCTTAAATAACTAAATTATCTTTAATGCTGTAAGAATAACAGATTAGGATTAATACCTTTCAGTTTCCCTTTCAGTGGCATAATTCCCAGAGACACATGTCCCGCCAGCACATTCTCAAACTGTTTTACTAAAATGCTGTTTTGCTGAAAGTTGACATACTCTAGGATTCCACAGTCCTGCCTCTCTACCTTCCATAATGAGCAAAAAGCAAATTGCTTTTGAAGTTCTTTTTCTTAATATATAAGCTTTTATTTTCAGTAATTAATTTGGTTGTGTTAACTGTGCTTCATGAACACATTTCTAGTTTATTATAAAGGTCCCCTGCAAGCCTTTCAAAATCCTTCTGTTACCATTTCCAGACAAAGACAATCCAAGCAGTGTTTAAGTAGCAACTTTTCTTGCAAACATGTTCAGAGTCTGCCATGTTCAGAGTTATGAGTAGAATTTATGAATTCCTGATCTACCAAGAATGCAATTAAATCCTTAATCATTCCTTCTGGGAGGAATAAGGTTAAAATATGACCTGAATAGGCAGGGAAGATTGGGAAAAATGGTACAGACCAAGTTTCTCTGTACAGCTGAACTGATTTTGATACTTTGCAGTGATTGAAAACTGTGTGCTGAAGTACAAATATTGTAGAAACAGATGAAGAGATTAATGAACATCTATTAAAAAAAAAAAAAAATCCCACAAAAAAACCCACAACTGGTTGAAGACTTGACATAAAAACTGAATTGCAAAACACCTCTTTGTAGGAAAAGCATGTATTGGAACAGAGAAGTTGGTTCGACAATTTTCTCCAGGTAATTTAACTTCTATTAATGGGGGTCAATCTCAGTGACCAACCATTTTTGAACCAGAAGAGAAAGAATAAAATGTAGATACATGAATTTGCCTAATGAAAGGGATACGTCTCAATGGAAATTAACTCTGGTAATAGAGAATTCCAATTTTCACATACTTTTCACTTCAGCAGACATATACATGGAAACAATAATCCCTGTGTTGTTTGCCACCATCCCTCACTATCATTACAGCAACAAAAGTGAATGCAAATATCAGATAACTGTATGAGGATATGAAAAGTGTAATACTTTTATGAATACAGCACTAACCATGCGTCCAATCAGTTCCTGATAATTACTGTAAGCACAGATGATCCATCCTTGAGCTAAAAGAGTTCTCTTTTGGAGTCTTATTTGAAAAACTTCACGCCACTGTCTTGATGGGCCATGACTCACTTCACTGGTAATGCAGTGAAAATTAATTCCAATTATTCACTGTACAGTTTTTATCTGTCACTGAAATTTAATCATTTTATATAACCAAGTGCATTAGCCAGGCATGTCTAAATAGCCAATAATTACAAATGGGAATTATACTGGTTAGACATAAAACATGTTCTGCCTTAATGCTCATGTACTAATTCTTTCACTCAGCCTCTAAAGTATTTGGGCCCTAATTCCCATTTCATTTGGCCCAATGCTGACATTCTTTTGCCAGTAACTTCTCAAGGAACATTTGAAATTATTTCCCATCTTTTCCAGAAACTTACAAATCTGTGACTGGTCATACCCCCCCCAAAAAAAAAAAAAAGCAAAATGAAAATTAGAGGGAGGGGAAGTGGGCAAACAGCCTATCTGTGAATGTGAGCCAGCAGGAAAATTGTCAAGGCAAGGAATATAAATTGCAAACTAACAATTTTACCCAGCAAAACATGTTCTTTCTCATGAGGGATCTGGGCTACTGAAGTTACTTAGTGTAATTCCTGAATTTGAGTTTGATTTTTAATAAAGTCTTGAGTTATCTAGCAAAATATTAAAAGACAGAGTATGGATGTTCTCCAAAAAGTAAGTTCAGTTCTTTGGCAATTGGTAGGATTTGTTAAGACTGGTAGAATGAAACAGAGAATTCCCATTTTTCCATGGGAATATCAGATGTAGCCTTTGTCAGAGAGTGACTAAATAAACATGTAAATTTAGGGTCACCTTATAAATAAGTAAAGACCAATGTTCGGCTGTTGGTTTGAAGTAATAGTAAATTTGTAGCTGCTAATAACTCTGTAGTCATGTAGAACAGGATCTTTCTTTGATCTTTCATCTTAAAGCAAACAAACAAAAAAACAAACCCAAAAGGGTAGTAGATGCACAGTACAGCATATTTGAGTGAATTACAATGATAAATTCAGACATGCAAAAAAATAATTTGTAGACAGGTTCTGTAAGTCTGTGAATATATTCCTTTTGCTTCAAGTGAAAAACAGAACAACAAACAACAAAACAGACATGGTTAGTTGCTTGGCAGAGAGACACCTGCTGCTCCTCATACAGCTTGGGACAAATGACATTGGAAATAAAAGGTCAAAGCACTTGAATTTGTGGATTAGGGAATTAGCAATTAGACTAAAAGACACAAAAAGCACAAGTGATATTTTCTGGCATATTACAAATTATCATCATAAATTATCCTAGAGACTCCAGGACAGATTTCACCCAGAAATGAAGTGCTGCTTTAATGAGGAAAAGAAAGCATGAAAACAGTAATAACTGGAAGATTATATTAATATTTAAAACAGTAAATATACAAATGAAAAATACATCACAGGCACTTAACAGTTAAAAAATATGGATACTTTATGGTGACACATAACTGGAAGGATTTGGAATACCATTTTAAAATGTTAAATAATGTGAATTACTAGCTACCTTTAAAGAAAGGATTGTGCTGGAAAACTGGCAACGTAATCAATGTAACTAATAATGATTACTGAAAATTCAGAGGCTGATGGTTCAACGTAGAACCGTAACGTGTAATCTGCAATGTAAATAATTATATATGAAATGAAAATGCACTCAGAACAGGTGTCCTTTAAACAGATAAATCAGGGAAGAGAGAAATTATAAGCCAAGCACAAGACAGCTGAAAATACAAACAGATAAGGATAGGAAACCAGAAGTACAAACAGTAGTATGTAAACATATGCAGCAAGTACAGAAAAATAAATATTGTTTTATCTTTTACATAGGTAAAAATAAAATAAAATATTGAGATACTAGAAGTAATGTAAAAAAAAAAAAGTTCAGTAGAAATCAGTAGTCATTCAGCTTACCGGCTATGTTCACAAGAGTTGTTGGTTCCAGCTACAAATATACCATAACTGCAGATTTGTCAAAACACTGTGCAGTTAATGGAATATTTACCCTCAAAACAGCATCTCCCAAAAGGATCAGAGGTCACATTTATGTTATCATATAGTAAAAGTTGGGCACAATTATCATTTTCATCATGTGAGACCTTAGATTCAGTTGCAGCTGCTAGCCTAGATATAAGGATTGAAAAAAATATAACCAAGTCTCACAGTTTGCCCAAAATGTAGCCTAAATTTAGAACTTAGGGACTTAGACTCCTCTGTAGGTACTATACATTAGGTATTAAATGACAATTTAAGTTCCTTTTTTGTCATGTAAAACTGTTCAATGTATCCCATGTAAACTCAAACAAGGAAACAGGTAATTATAAAAAATATATGAAAGCTGGACAAGAAATTTTGTAATGAAATCTATAATACTAAAATACTTGGAAACTCAAAAATAAAGACAGATTTATGGATTTGGCAGATGAAAAACTTTCATAGATGGGTGAAATATTACAGCTTCTGCTGAGCTGACTATTTATCTTCCTCTTTATTATTTTTATTCCAACTAAAAGCCAGTAAGTAGTTTGTGAGTCCTCAGAAGCTAGTATATGTTATTATATCTTGTATACTGAGCTGAGAATTCCTCAATATATTCAGGACATAACATTAACATATTTCCCTGGAATATTATTTACTTGATCACTTACTTAAAAATTCGCAGTTTTCAACACAAGTTTTCTTTATCCTTATTTCTAGACCTCGAAACCACTCATCAGGAGTCCTGAACACTTTCACTTCAAAAATGTAGATGCAAAGTGTTCAGAACCAACATGAGGCAGCTTAAATGATCTATTTAGAGGTGTTTAAAAATTAGGAGCAGAAAAAAAATTAAATAAACCAAGCCTTGTTATGAAGGTGCTGTTAGCAAAATTACTGTTTTCTTTCTTAATGTATAAAGGTTCTCAGAGAGCTCTTTTTCACATTACAGCTTCTCATGGTAATCCTTATTTTTTTCCAGCTCCTAATACAAACATGATAGGTGACAGGAATAAAGAAAATAAGTAACTAGAAAATAGCATCATTTAATGAGAAAACAGCTATGTTTACTTGCATAAACAATGATTGGCACTTGGAAAAGTCTTAGTATACTTTATGGAGACAGGAATGTACTCACATTTAGTGACAGTAATTAAAACAAAATAAGACAAACAGTGAATATTGTATCAAGAGCAGTACAAATATAATTTTTTTAAGACAGATTGTAAACTCACGATTGCTTCCAGTAGAACCTAAGTGTGAGCTGATACCAAAAGGCAGACACCTGGGCTCTCATTTCAACCCCTTTTCTGAACTGGACTAGAGCTTGTGAAATTCTCTAAGGTAATTCTATGCCAGTAGTTCCATCAACTAAAGGGTGTCCCACAGGTCTTAGAACTACTAGCACTATGTGGGTGTCTTGAACATCTTTAGGAAGCTCAAGCAGCACCAGACAATTATGTGCGAGATACTGGCTTAATCTGTAGTAGTTTAAACTCCCATCACAGCCAGTGAAGATCTAACCAATACAGATGGAGTCTAAAAAGAAATGCATCCAACCAAGTTCTAGAAAAGTCGCTTATGCTCCTAAATGTGTCTACTGCATAAGAGATAAGAGATAGCTTGGACATCCAAACTGTCCTCAGCTGTGCTACTCTAGAATAGGTCAGATGTCTTTTGTCATCCTTATGCAGATGTGCTTGAGATCATGAAGCATCTAACTCGAATTACTCCATTGGACACAGCTTTTGAAGGTAAGTCAAATCTATATTTTGGCTCTGATGTGATTGTTTTCATTGGGTCGCTATGGGCTAAAACAGAAGCTTAAATAGCTAGTTCTCAACAGACAACTTTTATCAAATTTAGACATTTTAGTCCTCAGCTTAGTCTCTCGCAGTCTTCCCATTGGAGGTGCAAGATTCTATGTGTGAAATTATACTCAGATTAAGTTGATATTATGAGGCCTGGTGTAAGATGTCAAGTAAGTTCTAAAAATGTGTCTGAGAAAAGGAGTTTGTATCAAAATACTTCATCGTCTTTGAGAACATTTGCAATGATTAGTACCTTGTTTATTTAATAACCCTGAGAGTAAAGGGAGGTATTGTTGAAAACTACCTTTCACAGCTATTACATGTGAGCTCCCCTTGTTTCATAAAAGTACCATATTTTTTACCTACTCCAATGTTTTTCACTGATAAATTTTTTAATGAGTCAAAATTAATGAGACAGCCCTAATGTGCTTTCCAATTGCTCAGCTGCATAAGACTTAGCTTCCTTCAAGCTGAAAATACTGCTCTTATCATATACAAAGTTCCCATTTAATTCTCCCATATAATAAAATAATAGACCTGATCTAAAACTTAGACCTTTTTCTATATTTGAATCATAAAAGGTCTGTAAGTCTATTTGTAATGCATAAGCTTTGTGCTATAGAAGAATCATTAAAAAGAGCCAAGAACAGGAAAAAAAAAAAAGTTATTTGTTGTATAAACTTTGTTATATACAAGTTATATATCTTTATCTGCCAGCTACAGCTACAGCTACACACATCATATACAGTACTATGACAACTTTTGGAAACACAGAACAACCTGAACTCTCCAGAATTCACAATTCTGTCCAAACCCAATTGAAAATTCTATCTTTGAATAAAGTTCTTGAACCAAAGACAGCAAGTCAGTAAAAAGAACATTTCCTTATGAAGAATGCATCTAGTAAAGGATGGAGATACTTGAATTTTAGCTCTCTCTCCTCCAGGTGTCTAGAACTTCTGTCTTGAATTAAGCAGAGGGCAAAATACTGAATGAAAAACTGTTAAAAAGAAATCAGACTAAACTGGAGAAATTCAATTTAAAATGTTTTCACAGGAAAAATTCATATTTGCTGTCTTAGTGAATATTTCTCTTCCATTTGCAGCTACAGAGATAATTGTCTTTTCCTACAAGAATTCATTATCATTCAGTCGTCAAAGTGAAGGAATCAAAATGAAATCTTTCATTTTCTGTATTTATCTGTTTTTTTAGCAGGAAACTGGCCATTGTTTGGAAACCAATATCAGGATGATGGCATATGAGAACACTGAGGAAAACAGCCACAGAAAGACAAAATGAGAGTAAATTCTCATGGAAAAGAAGACTGAAAACACACAAAGCTTGATGAAAAGGTTGTAGTATCTGTTCACACTGTGGAATTTCAAGCCTGAGACTCACATGATAAGTTGAGCTCAGCTCAGACAGAACGATCTTCATTTTACACACACTTTTTTAGTCCCATAAATTATGTAAAGTTACTAAGGACATATTTATACAGATTATTAAAAAAAAATAAATCTTTTTGGTATTTTTTTATATTTATATAAACTGTGCATCTTTCTAACCACATAATACCTAGAAAATATCAAATTATTCTTGAATTTCAAATGCTACAGACTACTTTCATAAAGATATATACTATAGTATTCTTTCTGAAATTAAATGGTCAGCAGACAAAAGGTAACAAACAGATAAAAAACAAAATAAATTCTAAAAATGTTTTTTTCAAATAGATATAAGTACTATGGCAACTTTCAGAAGTCTGTCTTCATTTTGTGAACCATTTAATTTAATTAGAAACTCAGGCTGAAAAATGTAGACAGAATCATTTCACCTTTCTAAAAGAAAGAGTAATTGACTTTATTGCATTACTTTATAAAAAAAAAAAAACCCACAGCTTTTTGACACTTAAGAGATATTCTCTAAGGGAAAATGAAAAGACTGAAAAGCTAAGCTAACAAGCCAAGTGAAGTGGTAGCCTTATGAAAACATCAAATATGTTAACTGTCTCTCTGGAATTCTCTAAATTCTGATGTTCTGAGGTCTGAAGTGTTGCTTGCTAAGAAAATAGACTGATAATATGCATGAAGATAGAGGGTACAAATGCATAAAAAAATGTATTCAAATAATTACAGAAGAATAGATAAACCAGAGAAAAACTTAAAGGAAAATCGTAACAATTGATATATTGAGAGAGACTAGTAAAAGTTATGATCCAGCTTAAGAAGTTAGAGGACATCTTCCATGATTCACTAACTCCTAAGTAAACACCATTTCCAAATCCAAAATATTTTTTTAATCTAAGCTTAGTTATGTGTTATCTATGGGGAAAAAGCAACAGATGTTCCTTTTTGTGTTATCAAGAGGAAAGGACTGGAAAAGCTCCTGTTCCACATACTTCACTGCTGCAACTTCTTCAAATGCATTTTGATTTCAAGATTAAATTAATGAAAAGCTTTGGAGAGCTTACTAGTGATTGTTCAAGAAGGCTTTAGGGCTGAATAATGAAAACATATCAAAATGTGGGTTTTCTTGGCTGCTGAAGAATTTTATAAGAAATACTTCCACAATTTCCACCTCAGTTCCAGATGATGATAATACCTAACAACCATCAAATCTAACAGCTATGCATGACTATATATTTATAGATATGTGAAAATATGCATGTCTACAGATGGACAAAGAGTCTATCTAAATATCTGCCTGTTTTCTGTATAATTGTACAAGCTGTAATAATACATACACATAATTAAAGAAAATATAATACTCCCATACATTCTTAAAAGTGTGAAGACAAATATAATCAACATCTGTTGCAACAGCAACACTACACTATTTAAAAGCACAAAGATAACAACCCTTCTAGTAAATATGAATATTTTGATTAGCACATACTCTACCCATCTGCTCAAATCTTAAAGCAAATTGTAGCAAGATAGTGAATATTTTTCTTCAAGCTATTCAAGTAGTTTCTGCCATCATTAGAAAGTTTCACTGGAATTAGATTTAGTTTCCCCTTCTTCCTATTTTAGATGACAGTGACATGCAAATATGTTTTATCTCATTCTTTCATCAAATGTCTCTGTCAAGCAATTTGCTCAAATAAATGCAAAAAGGGTCAATGACATAATTTTCAAAATTACTAAGAGACTGAACTCAACTGGCATAACCAACTGGGAAAGCATGTTTTGAAGGACACTAAGTAATGCCTGTTTTACCCATTTACAAGTAATTGTGATCATAATGGTACCTGTTTTGACACACAGTTCAGTATTTTGCTGCTTCAGTATATGTTAATACTTTTGTCTTACTGCTTGCACTTTAATGTGAATGTTACAAGGAAGATGTTCCTCTTCTTTCTGTATATCAAATAATGTATGTATTTATCTATAATAATAATAATAATATATATTCACTGAATTTTCTCTAAGACTGTCTCTGATCCACTAGCACAAGAGGAGCCCTAATTTCTATTAATGAAGAGGTAAGCTTTATTTATCAAAAAACCCTATATAATTGTGCTCAGAGATAAATTTGAAACACTATCTATTCCCTATTTTCACTTAGACATATACCACAGGAGAGCTAAACCAGTTTGGCAGAAACAAACAGTGCCTAGTGGCAAAATAAAAATGTAGAATAGTCTTCATTTAACAAAAAAATTCTACATTCTAGAAAGTATTGATGTGAATCCACTTGCATCACTTCTTTAAACATTTGTGTTTTCCAAAACAGTACTATTCAAACAGCAGTATCATGACGTTTATATAAATAGAATTGAAATTTAAATTGATGGTAGAAATAATTAAAAAATAAACTTACATGATCAATTAGTTCACGAACCATTCCATTCCACTGTCCACTGGCATCTTCCTGGGCTCCATATTTTCCATCCTCCACCAGCCTAATTTCATAGGAAAATCCAAGGATAGTAGACAGTTCCCTGAGGAGGTCAATGCAATAACCTTCAAATCGATCATTTCCGTACAAGGGTTTATCAGACTTCTTGAACATAACATATGGCTCCTCCTGTAAAAATTAAGAAGACAGAATGGATAATGAATCCTCCACACCTTTCTTTTCTTTCTAAGTTAAAGTAGTGATATTACTACCCCTACAAAGAACTAAAATAAAAAGTAGAATCCTTTCAGCTTTTAGATTTGTCCTTCTAAAGTCTTTATCTTCAAACTGAAGTTAATTAGAAGACATTCTTTCTCATTTTTATTTGAGAAAAAAAAATAATAAAAAATTACACTGTAAATATCTTCAGGGAATTCATATAAAAGCTACATTTAAATGTGCTCCCCATCAAGGCATATTATTCATTAACATCAAGTGTACTGTTTGGATGGACATTTAAAGTCCCTTAAAATGAAGCAAAAAGTGAATTGGCAAATAAAAAAAAGAAATCAGTCCTTAATCATCAAGCATATGCTTTAAGCATCAGGTTTTAAACATCTATTTGCACAAGTTTTTGAACCGTTTTCTCAATGGTTTCTTAGGTAAAGTATAGAAAATCCACAGAAGGAGGAAAAAGTCAGTGAAATCACCACTGTTCTGCAATTCGAGACAAAGGCTCCAATTACAAGACTCCACCAAAACAAGAAAAAAATTAACTTAAAATATAATTTCTGTTATATATTTTCATGGAAACTGAATTTATTTTATTTAAAAATTGATCTTCTTATATTTAATTTAAACTACAATGTGACTTTTTTTTTTTTTTTTTTGCATAAGGTGATGTGCAAACAGAATGTGAACAAAAAATTTCTACCACAATATAGCAGCAATATTAAAGTTGTATTTGGTCGGTTAAATACACAACTCGGTCTTTCCTCCTGTTTTGGACAAGCTATTTTCATTTTTTTATAACCATAAGAAAACCAAGCACCAAGTAAGGTAAGACAAATGGAAGTAGATGAAATTAATGCACCAAATACAAGTCTCAGTGAATAATCAGATAAACTTTCCAGCTTAAATTCTTACAGGTCTAAACCTCCACATCAGCACTCAGCAGGGTTAAAGGCACTTCATCCTACAGGCATCTGACAGCTTTAATAAGGATTTGTCAGAAATCCTGCTGTAAACATCTATCTTGACGTGTCCCATGACTTAAACATTATATCTGCATAAAACTGGAACTGCAGCATATAAGAATTTGCCCAAGATGCAAAGGAGAAAGCAAGGAGATCTCTTGTTCTTAAAAGAAGTGTGTTAATAGAATATGTATTTCCTATGTTGTCTCTTACACTTATTTTTCTAAATAAACCAAACCACTTAACCAAGTCTCTGCTGAGAGTCTATAATTATATACTTATTTTGAAATTAATAAGCTTATGGACATATTTTTTTAAAGTGCACCACTGATTTTCCTACAATTAACAAGGAGTATAACTTGAAATAAATTGTCCAGAGAAATAGGTGGGACGTTTTTACAGAAACTTTTTGAACACTAGAAAGGCAAATGACTCCAAGAGTACTGTGATATAGTATTGACAAGAATAAAGACTTGACTGAAAACATGAGATCTGAAAGCAATTTAAATGACAAGGCTCATTGAATAATGCTTGAGAAGCAGAGACGGTGACAGAACAATAAGCTATGTATGAAAACAGTGATTAATAAACTCAGACAATTGCTATTAAATACCTCACAGAAAACTACTGTAAGGAAAATAGTTTTTCAAGTGAAATGACTATTCCTTACAGAAAGCACACGAGTGGCCAAGCAGAAGCCGTGCTAAGGCAAAGCACTGCAAGTGTAGAAACAGAAGCAGCAAGACTAAAACATGAATTCTTCAATGAACTGAAACTCAAAAAGGCAGAACAGAGAAAGTGAAACATAATCCAGAATGTGAATGACAGACAGAAAAGCAAACAAAGAAACAAATGAAAAGCTTATGCACTGGCAAAAGCAAAAATGCCAAAGCAAAAAATACAGTACAATTAGCAATTGATATTAAAGACAAAAAGCAACATTCTAGAAGCAAGGATAAAAGGAAATTCACTGAACTAGTTAATCTGTTGCCGAACAGGAAAAGAAAACCATGAAATGACATTACAAAGACAATCAAAGAGTCTGATCATTTTTCTGTGCCTGTCTTCTCTGAAGAGGCTTATGCGGATCAGATAATACATGAAATTAACACAGGGAACACATCAACAAGTGTTTAGAGTAAAGTAGGGCTCACTTCAGTGAGTCCTTGGACTTTAAGTATTTTCAGGACATACAGATCTGATGAATTTGCAGAAGACCTGGTTTTAGGAATTTCAGAACCATTAGGAATTACCTTTAATAATTCACAGAGGCTGCAAGGAGACAGTGAAAGTTTTATCTTTAAACTATTCCAAATTGAAGAAGGAAGGAAGGAAGGAAGGAAGGAAGGAAGGAAGGAAGGAAGGAAGGAAGGAAGGAAGGAAGGAAGGAAGGAAGGAAGGAAGGAAGGAAGGAAGGAAGGAAGGAAGGAAGGAAGGAAGGAAGGAAGGAAGGAAGGAAGGAAGGAAGGAAGGAAGGAAGGAAGGAAGGAAGGAAGGAAGGAAGGAAGGAAGGAAGGAAGGAAGGAAGGAAGGAAGGAAGGAAGGAAGGAAGGAAGGAAGGAAGGAAGGAAGGAAGGAAGGAAGGAAGGAAGGAAGGAAGGAAGGAAGGAAGGAAGGAAGGAAGGAAGGAAGGAAGAAAGAAAGGAAGGAAGGAAGAAAGAAAGAAAGAAAGAAAGAAAGAAAGAAAGAAAGAAAGAAAGAAAGAAAGAAAGAAAGAAAGAAAGAAAGAAAGAAAGAAAGAAAGAAAGAAAGAAAGAAAGAAAGAAAGAAAGAAAGAAAGAAAGAAAGAAAGAAAGAAAGAAAGAAAGAAAGAAAGAAAGAAAGAAAGAAAGAAAGAAAGAAAGAAAGAAGGAAAGCTCACCAATTGGAGAAAAGAGACTGGTTAATGAAATTTTCAGAAAACCAGTATTTTTATGCAAAGCAAATTATAAAACTTTTCATTTGTAGGACCATAAAGCTATGAGAATATGGAGAAGGGAAAGTGCTAAAGAAAGTCATCACATCATGTTATATGCAAAGTCATCCTGTTCTTAGAAGTATGAAGAAATTTTGACTACTCAGAACACTTAATTGAAAGAGATTCGTTATCAATCTGGAAAGTTATAATAAGTTACATCCCTTTATCACAGAAAATATGCTAATTAGATGTGCATTCACTCTACAATGGGACAGGATTTGAATTCAACATGGCAAGTTAAAGAAAATAAAGAATTAATTTCAAAATGGCATTCAAAAGGAGTTAATGATTATTGCAGCTTTACAGATTTGTTTTGGTGTTTAAAATGAACAACTAGTGTTTGAATGAAACCCCATTTATTCTATATAACTGTGGGCACTGAACAAAGATATTCACAGATTTTTTTAATAATTTATTGTCTTGAGGTTCAAGTTTTATTTTCATATTTGGACCCCAAAAAAATTAATTATTTATATGGATGTTATATTTCAACTACAAAGGTATTTCTAGAAGTGACAATAAATTCTATATTTCAAAGTATTTGAATTTTAAATGTTATGGATAATTATGAGACATACAATTAGTCATTAATACTTTCAACATGAACATGCATGTTTTTTAAAGAACATGAAAGTTCCTTATGATTATCAGTATTGAAAAAAAAAAAAACCAACCCAAAACTTCCTGATGATGGAAAAAGGAAAACCCTGTTCGAAATTTGCCTCTGCTAGAGGAGACAATGTTAATTATTAGCTTCTGTTCACCAGAAATACTGGAGTTAAAAGGCTGCCATATCTAATTGACATTTATGTAAAATGTAAGGAACAGACAGTTGACAATCAAAATTCAAGTGGAACAAGTGAAGCAATACACTAGTTACAATTGAAAAAAACAATGTAGAGATGCACACTGTGCATCTCACTGGTCATTTGAGTCAGGATATTCTAATAGAAAAAACTAAGGCCAGACACAAGAAATCACTCCTTCCTCCACTGTACTATCTATAACAGAAATCAATTCTTAATATCCTTATCTGATATATTTTAAGATCTTTCCTGGAAGATTCCTTAGTATGACTTTTTGGGTCATGAAACTTATAGTAAAAATTATTCTTTGATAACTTGTGGCCTGAAGAACTCAAGCCACAGTTACTCTTTACTTCAGTTTCACTCCTCATTTTGTCAGGCCCATAAAAACAAACAAACAAAAAATTTCTTTATTTCTCCATAATGTACTCGTAACTTTATATTAATCATGACTTTATATTAATTTAGCTGCATCCCAGGAAGTTTGCATTCCAGTAAAGCGGAAAATATGAGTGGATGCATATTTCAAGCAAAGCTATTTGACTCAATAAGCCACAGAACATGAAAATATTAAACCACTGCAACACTGTAGATTGTAATAACCTGCTTTTCAGCTGAACTGAATCATACTGTCTTCATGATACATGAGGAATATCAAATAAGTTATTAGGTCTTATTATAATGGGGAGCAAAACATCAATTTATGATGTAACTTCAGTTTTCAAATATTGCAGGGAGGGAATTAAAAAAAACACAAATGAGAAGTATTTTTCTATTTTTTGAGCACCATAAACTATAAAGCCAGTTAATTAACCTTTCTCAGTGGAAAATTTCCTGAAACATATTAAAGTAGTTTGCTTTCTATTTCTGCCACATCTTCAAGAAATCAATCAGTTTACAGTCTTCACTGGTGGCTGGAGACAGATGAGTAGAATTGAGGCAGGAGTGGAATGAAGTTCAAGAAAGGGAGGATGCAGACTCTGGGTGTCAAAAAAGGTATGAGAAGTCTGGGAGAGGCATATAGGCACACACCAATCATGACAGGAAAGTACATAAAAAGGGGATAAGAAAAGTACTTAAACTGGAAAGTAAATAATTGGATATTCCTTTAGTTGCTAAAGAAAAAAATGTCATATCTGAGTAAAGGAAAAACAGAAAAACATCAAGTTTACCATTTTTCTGCTTGACAAAACCAGATTCAACTGTTCCATGGCAGTACAAACATTCAAACTGATTCGTGAGAGGGAAAGAGTTACTTAGGACTATAATATCAGCAGGAACTAAATATTACTGAATTATTAATATCTCACAATTTACATATTCCTTGAGTCATTCCAGGATAATACAACAGTAATTATGAGAAAATGCCTACACCAGGTATCCTTCCTCAAAGTATACCAGAAAAAAAATAAATTGAAAAGATGACAAATTTGCAATGCTGTGCACAAGAGACAAGTGAGCCATCTTTATAAAGACAGAAGTTTAAGTAATTATTTTTTATATACTAATTTAAAATTTAGCCATTAAAACTTCATGCTTTAATTATTGTTTGAGTCTTAAAGAAAGGGAGAGAAATTATGCGGAAAGAAAAATTATATACCTAACAAAAAATATAAAACTTTGGACTTGATTGTTTGATTTTATATCTTCATTTTGGAAACAAGACAACATATCTATGGCATCAGATTTCTACCTATTTGAAAAAGCAGCATTTACAGATAAAATACAGTATGGGAATATAATTTTAGGAGCAGAATAAAAGATTTTGAAAATCTGTTACAATTATTATTCCTTCTGCTAAAATATTTAAAGATATTGGGGGGGGCAAGTATAGTAAAAAAAAAAAACAACGTAGTTGCACATTTTAAAAGTGAAATAACAAAACACTACAAAGAGATTATCACAAAACTTTCACACATTTCTCCAAAAGATTCAACCTGACAACTGTGAGCTTTTCAGAGCTTCGATGTAATCAGATGCAGAAAAGCATATAAAAGCTATAAGGGAAAGGAAACAAGCATCCATTTCAGCAGAACAGAAAAATGAACATGTATGATAAGATGTACAGGCCAGTCTGCAATTCAGCATAAATAAGCAAACACAATGCCCATATATTTGTAAGCATTAACATTGAATTGCAAAGTAATGGTAGAAAAATGTACAAGAACAAAAATTTTTAGATACTTGCACCTAAAATCTAAAGGAAAAAACAAAACAAAACACAAAAACACACCAGAATTCTGATATGTGGCATAACAAAGTCAATTTAGGGGAACCAAATTATAGCAACCATTACTAACATTGGTTTTCTTAGGTGTATATTATTCAGAATGTAGAATTCTAATTGTAGAAGAAATTCCGAAGTCCCAACACAAATGGCACTAAAATAAAATAAAGCAATAGTGTAAAAAATATTGAAGTGTTCAAATCCATGGTTATAAATGATATGTTGGAGGGTGTTGAGGGTGGTATTGGTACTAGTATTTGTGTTAGTATTATTTACCTCCTAAAATGTCCCCTATTTACCACTGCTCCACCCGATAAATTCAGCTGGTAGTTTGGGCTGCTATGGAATCAGAACTTGGAAACCAGACATGCATCTGCACTAAAACTACATACACATAGACTTCTGAGAAGTGATGAAGTCCAATAAACCCTGAAGTCTTTTCATAGTAGAACTACTAAATTTGTCATAATTGTCATAAACCAAGAAATAATCATTCAGATGGCCAACTACAACATTTATTACTCAGAATTCAAGACAAAAAGGGTCACACGGATTCATTCTTAATTGCAGTAGATTAATTCATGAATTGTAGTTTATTTATTATTATTTTGCTTTTTAATATATGTTCATCTTCAGGAGACACAACCAGCACTGTAAAAGCAGGTATAGTCACAGTTGTAACGATCTTAATGATGGCAATACAAAGGAGGAAAAAGATATCTTTCAGAATCTCAGAAGATAAAATTAAAAATAAAAGAAAGGCTGATATCTTTAAAAGAAAAGTGTTAGAGCAAATTACAGAGAAAACTGAACAAGATTTCACAGCTGGCAGAATACTATTGTAGCGAATTTTAAAAGTGAAAAATCAGCTTAGAAAAATCATGTGAACAGCTTAAATGAGAGATTTGCCTATTTTTAAAGCAGCACTTTCCAGATTAATAAAAGGAGGGAAAAGGAAGGTGTGAAAAAGCAGAAGTATTTTATCTTGTTCCCTTGCATTTCTACAAAAGGAATATTCAGTAATATTCTTTCTGTCCAAAAGAAATGTATTTATTAAGCACAAAAAGTTTGAGCTATAGAAGTAAGCTAGGACATGTGCTATCTGCTTCAGAACAATTTTCCAGTCTTTTCATTATTTTATAATGTCTTATTAGCTGAAAAGAGTTACCAAAGCTTTCACTGAACATCTGGAATACTGCATCCAGTTCTGGGGTCCCCAGTTCAAGAGAGACAGGGAACTAGTACAGAGAGTTCAGCAGAGGGAAACAAAGGTATTTTGGGGATTAGAACATCTCTCTGGTGAGGAAGGGCTTAGAGAGATGGGTCTCTTTAGCCTGGAGAAGAGAAGGCTGAGGGGAGAACTTATTAATGCCTACAAGTATCTAAAGGGTGGGTGCAAGGAGGATGGAGCCAGACTCTGCTCAGCAGTGCCCACGGATAGGACGAGGGGCAACGGGCACAAGCTGGAACATGGGAAGTGCCACTGAAAGATGGGGAGAAACTTCTTGGCTGTGAGGGTGACAGAGCCCTGGGACAGGCTGCCCAAGGAGGTTGTGGAGTCCCCCTCTCTGGAGATTTCAAGACCTGCCTGGATGCAGTTCTTTGGAATGTGCTCTAGGCAATCCTGTTTTAGCAGGGGAGTTGGACTGGATGATCTTGAGATGTCCTTTCTTACTCTGACAATTCCATGATTCTGTGAATAATAACTGAAGAATAAAAGGCAATTGCAACTGAGCAACTCCTAACACCTGCTTAAAGTCCTCATATTTCTTTTATTTCTTATTTTATTTGGATACTTGTAGACTGCAGATGCCCCTAAAACACCATTAGCCAAGCTAATCCATAAGAGAAAGGGTATCCTTGATTACAGAAGGCAGCTGCTATCATACATCTTGGGAGTCTACTTCTGTGCATTTTACCAGTCCAAAATCAGTGATTACTGATAGTGCTGTTTACATTTGTACAGCTTACCTTCCCTGACATCAGTATTTCAAAAAAATTGTGCAAATATCACTATATATGTCACAATATGACCCATGAAGAATATGAACTCAAACCTCATCAACAGATAGATGATAAAATGTAAATAAACTTGAAACGTCATAAATTATTGTTTCTCGTGCAACATTGCAGGAATGGATCCTTGTCCCAGTATTGTTATCACTGATCTGGAATCAAGTATCCAGTGATTGCTGGCTGAAATGATATGGCTTATGTTAAATAAAAAAGCTAAAAGAACACTGACATTTGTATCAATGTACCTGTGAAAATTCATTTTAATTTGAAATGTCAAAATATACGTTTGTAGGTAAAACCTTCTTTTTAAATAATAAAACTGTTGGAAAGTGAATTTTTTTAACACATCTGCTAATTTATGACCATGGTGGCAACAAACCCAAAAGACACACTTCTGGAAAGTTTTCATTTGTGCTGAAATTAAAAGTACTATTTCGAGAGTATACTGAGGAAAATAATGAACATTTATTTTTACATAACTAAACATATGTAATTATGAGTTAAAAATAACTCAGTCACCACTGACAATTTATCAACAATAGTAATGAAAAAGAAGATATTTGAAACGTTTCTTCTGGTTTAGTTCAAATAATACCTCAAACAAATGTCTGTATCATTAAACATTTCAACTTAACAATAAATTAATAATGATGATTCAAACAAATGTAAAATTATTTTTACTTTCTTTCAAGTCAGTATGGTAGTGGATTAGCAAATGAAAGCAATTAATTTTGCTGCCTAAAAATCGTCCAGCTAAGAGTCAAAACATTTTTTTAAAGAAACATCTTTTTTTCTCTCATATGGTGCTGAAATAAAAAGCTTTGGGAAAGAACCGAAAATTTTAGTCAGTAATTGGAAAGTGAAATTACTGATCAACAGACGTAACTCAAAAATTGGGATAATTTACTTACAATTTAGACAAGAGTAAATACCTACAAATATCTTAATAACCAGAGTTCATTCATTGAATAGTATATTCTAAGTAGCTGTAACACATACACAGACTGTTCATTGCTGTTGTAATTAGTATAGTGTATTTTATTAGCTTTTCTATGCAACTGTGTTTCTAGAAATGCAAATATAATTACTTACCAAGATGGTGGTAACAATTAAAGAGCGATTGGACAAGGAATCTGTGATGTTGGCTGGTTTTCCTTTGTGATTCTCTGTCATGTTAAGGCCACTCAACGGATCCCAAGTTCCAACCTATGAAGCAGTAACACGAAAATTCCTAAAGAAAGGCCATCACCTTACTTCATCAATTTTGAATCCTTAATTCATTAAATCATCTATTTTATTGAAGTTCAAGTTCATAATTCAAATTTAACGTAGCAAAAGCTAACATGTTGCTAATTAAAATGCATCCTCTCCTATTTTTCAGTATAGCCACAGCCACAAGGATGTGAATAATTATCAACGGTTAGAATCAGCTCTCTAGACTTATAAGAACTATCAAAAGCATTACTTTAGAAATATAATTCTGTTTTGATAAATTATTTCATTATTTTTAATAAATAATTTTAATTGTGAATTTGTTTATTCAACTTGTATTTTAGTTTTGTGAATCAAAAAATCAAGGAAATTGAATGAAATTAACACATTCCAAATAAGACATTCTTTGCATTATCTTTATTAATGAGCTAGAACTCAACACCTTAAGACACAGATTCTGCTGATTTATATAGCTCCCAAATCACACAAATATATTCTCAAAGCTGTTACTTCTAGAGAAAGCTGTGCACAAACAGTGCAGAATATTTATTCTCTATTTGCTTCCCTTCATGGAATACTTCATAGGAAGACTCTTTATTACATTTTTTAAACATGTCACTACCTATGTAAGTATTTAATTAATAATCCAAAACTTATATAGAGAGGGGGGAAGGTTTGGAGAAATATGTTGTTTAGGCTAGCTTCTCCAAACAGTGATTTATATTAAAAAAGAAGAAATGCAAGCAGAGTGCCTTCCCTTAATTTCTCTTTTTTTTGTGATCACAATATTACCTTGGGCCAATAGTTGGTAAAGCTAAAGATGAAGGAGAACACTGTGCATACAAAACACTGAATACAACAGATAAATACAAACTAAAAGGCAAATGCAAGTTGCAAATTTTCTGTCTACTGATCACAACAATGTGAGATGCTGCAGCTTCCTGCATTGCCTCTCCATGGCATGGTGGCTGAAGAAGAGTAGGAAGATGATCTGATTTCAAATCATCAAGGTTTCATGTAGGTAGGCCAAATATCTGTGTGTGTTCTCCAAGGCCTTTAGTTCAAATACAGACAGTATTAGGCTACACAGAAAGTTCTCAATCCTTTGGTCTTTCACTCCGTCTCTGCACAAGAAAAATCCATGTCAGAAGATAGACAAACCTGTCTGGCTACTTATTCTTAATTTTTTGGTGTCACAGATAGAAGCTTTGTATTCCAAGAAAGCCAAAGTTCTCCCTTAAAACACAAAATTGCCAAAACGAAGCTGGTTTATTTCATTGTTTGGGGTTATTCTTCCTGTATTATTAAGATGTAAAGAAATTACACCTACACATAACCACAGGTTCATCCACAGTCCTGCTCTTCCCTACTCCTGTCAAATATAAGAACGTGGCAAGAAACACACTGCTCAAAGACAACTAACTTTCAAATATCAAGATAACAGCTTTTAATAGAAGACTTTGAAACCAACTATCAAGTTGAGGACAGGTACATTGTTTTACATAACACATGTAATGTTATTGAAATTGCTACTGTTTTTAGGGGGTGAGGTTTTTTGGGGTTTTTTGTTCTATCACTTTGGAGGTAAACATCTTACACACCTTTTCAAGACCTTCTTCCTTGAGGCTGATAACATCTAAATCAAAATCTGTCCTTAAGCCATTGGTTTTGTTGAAGGTTATCCTGCCTGTGAGGCCTTCCCAGTGAGCCTATGGAGAAAGATAAATAAATAATTAGCTCTTCCTTTTTTGCCTCAAAACAACAAATTGACCTCTGACAAAAGGGAAATACTGATTATTCATTATATCTATATAATTTACCTTGTGCATGATTTTAAAAAATGATACCCTTGCATTTCCTTTTTTCTAATGAGATTAACCTTCCTTCAGCCTTCACAGAAAAAAAAATAAATAACAGACTTTTCTTACTAACTGAAATAAAAAGTTGTTTTGTTTTAATTTCTCCATTATTCATGCATGCATTTTTCCTTCTGCTTCCTTACATGCTTATCCCCCCCTCTCCCACCCCAAGCCTCAAGTTTTTTCATTAATACTGGATTTCATTTTTTCTTCAGGTAATTTCATTCAAATAAAGGCTTGTTTTTGTAAGATGCTGAGTCTCTTGAAACCACTCTGAGAAAGTGAAAACTGAAGTCACTGAGCCAGTCTTCCAGAGCTGATTCTTTACTTTTAATAAAGTGAAATATCCTCATTTTTTAATATCTTAAAGTCTACCTAATTCTAAAACTATACAAAGTAGAGACGGGAATGTTGAAAACAAAATTATCATCCTAAAAGGAACCAATATTAAAAAAAAAGAATTATATTCCACTACAGATAGTTCTCTTTATCATAGAATTTTGCATATATGCCAACAACACCAAACTGTGTGGTGAGATCAACACAGGGATGCCATCCAGAGAGAACCTTGACAGGCTTGAGAAGTGGGCTTCTGCAAACCACATGAAGTTCAACAAGGCCAAGTGCAAGGTCCTGCACCTGGGTTGGGGCAATCCCAAGCACAAATAGAAGTTGAGTGGAGAATGGATTGAAAAAGGTCCAGAAGAGAAGGACTTGGGTGTGATGGTGGAGGAGAAGCTCAACATGAGCCAGCCATGTGCTTACAGCCCAGAAAGCCAACCATGTCCTGGGCTGCAGCAAAAGAAGCATGGCCAGCAGGGCCAGGGAGGTGATTCTCCCCCTTTACTAAGCTCTCATGAGACCCCACATAGAGTACTATGTCCTTTTCTGGAGCCCCCAACATAAGAAGGACACGGAGCTCCTGGAGAAAGGACCACAAAGATGATTCGAGGGCTGGAGTACCTCTCCTGCGAGGACAGGCTGGGGGAGCTGGTGTTGTTCAGCCTGGAGAAGAGAAGGCTCTGGGGGGACCTCATAGCAGCCTTCTGGAATCTGAAGGGGAAAGCTGGGAAGGGACTTTTAACCAGGGTGTGTAGCGAGAGGACAAGAAGTAATGGATCAAAACTGGAAGAGGGGGGATTTAGGAGAGACATTAGGAAGAAATTCTTTAGTGTGAGGGTGGTGAGACACTGGCCCAGGTTGCCCAGGGAAGTTGTGGAAGCCGACTCCCTAGAAGTGTCCAAGGCCAAGTTGGATGGGACTCTGTGCAACCTGGTCTAGTGGGAGGTGTCCCTGCCTGTGCAGGGGGTTGGAAGTAGAGGATCTTTAAGGGACCTTGCAACTCAAACCGTTCTATGATTCTATGATACTTAGTATATAAACAGCTGACTAGGAGACAAAGGCCATGTATACTAATTCACTTTAGAGAAAAAAAAAACAAAACAACAACAACAACAAGAAACACCACAAAAAACCCTAACAAACCCCAAACAAACAAACAAAAACAAACCAAATAAAAACACAAAAAAAACCAACAAACCAGGTAGCAAACTTCATTCTTGCCCCTTTTAAGCTCATGTCAGCATTTAGTTGCTGAATTTGTCATTAACAGTCTATGGTTTGGGGTTTCAGGCATTTGGAATTTTATACCACAAATATCAAACATATATTATACACCCCAACTACCTACAAACAAGTTTTATTTATAATGCCCTTCCTTCATCCTTTTACGTTCCTTTGTTCCAACTAACACCTCAGGAAAACTCAGTCTCAATAAAAAATGTTGCCTTCCCTGCTAAACTCTTTCCACATAACAAGCTGAGAAATTCCCATCTACTGAAGGAAAAAAGACATAATTCAAGAAGAGTTGCTAGAAAAGAAAATGGGAATTGGGGGAGTAATGAAGCAGGGCACTTTATTAGTGACTTACCTCTTTGATGAGACTCATAAAGCGGGTCCCAAAGCGCCAGGGTTTGTGGCGGTTACACTGGAGCGAACTGACCGTCATCTGTGGGAACTGCTGGACAGCCACAGACACCACATGCACTGCATCATACATTAGTGCTGCATCCGTCTGAAATTAGAATGAAATCAGAACCATGAACACAAAACAAAAACATGTTTCAGACCAGCAGGGAGAGAAGGAAACAAAAAATTATCTCTACTTATGATGTTAAAGCAAGAAAATGGCCAGATTGCTTGTGCAGCACTGTAAAATGTAGCCTTGTTGCCAAGTCCTACCTAAGATGTGTCAGGACCTTCAGCCTCAGCATTTCTCTTTTAAATGCTGAAGTAAGGGCCCAAATATCAATTGTCAGGACCATAAGAGAACACTGGTATCTCTGATGACTTATCCTACTTCGATGCAGCAGTGCACTAGGAGGCTATACAAATCACAGTATACATGTTGGACAGAAGTCAGTTATTTCCACTTGTGAGGTGAAAGAAAAAAAAAGTATTAGCAAGGTAGCAAAACCTTTACCTAGGAAGGAAAGTCCATATGCTAAGGAAATAATGTTATTTTGTTTTGAAATTTCAGAGTAGATGCAGTCCCAAAAGTACTCAACTGATTCATTAATAATTTTTTCTGGTTATCAGTTTAAATCCCTACAACAGACCTAACCAGTATCTCCGATAAATCAGAGGCAAATTATAATCATATTAAAGTGCACATTTATTTTGATGGTTTTCATGTCCTGTCTTAAATAAAGAAGCTGTTTAGGCCTGGTTTGTGCTCACTAATGTTGTGTTAGCAAAGGACAGGGACAGGCTCTCAGTACACATTGCCATGATCTACAAGAAAAACATCTCTCTCCTGTTCTATTTGATAAACAGAGGCAAACCTTGGAACCAAAAGCAAAAGAGGAACTTAGATTCGGCTGGTGGCAATGACTACTATGCCATCTGCTCAGCATACCTTGGAGAAAAAGGACTTTTCCCTTTCTCATTCACATAATTAGTGAGCTGTGAAATTAGTTCTTTAATGGATAGGGAACCTGGAGATTATTGCACTTGTCACAATACAATACAATGCGATACGAAATGAGCTTATATAGTGCCTTTCATGCAAATGCATCCCAAGGCTCTTTACAATAAAACTAAACATAAAAATGCAAAAATGCTCTACCATTATAGTCCATAAGCTGCTGTTAAACGGGAAAATATACTTTTACATTTAAATGGCTCTCCCAATGAGAGATTTCAAATTCAAACAGAAATAAATCTTAATTTTAAAATAGCCAGTGTAATAGGTTCCAATGATCCCAAACAACAAGTAGATTATGCAGGGGCTTCAAATCAGTCAGAAAATATTTTTGCTGCCAAATTGTTCATTATCTTCAAGGCATTAAATTGCTTTTAGGGCAAGCTGATATTTGACAAGGAGGCAGTGAAACACCAAAAAGTTGGAATGACATGCTGAGTAAGCGTCATACAAAGCTTAATATTCTAGAAGCAATACTTGGCAGTAGTCGGAGCTTAGACAAGAGTTTTTAAAATAAATTATACTAGTACAACATATTAATCTGGCTCAGAAATACAAACTTTTTCCTTTTTTTTTTTTTCTTTTAAAATCAGCTTAATTTCTAAAACTGTAGTTCTTGCACCAATGAAGGATAGTTGAAATTGCCATGAAATTTTAGCGAAAGCAGCCCATTAAGACACAGAAGTTCAAAACCACAATTAACTGATTAAATAGATGTAAATTTGGACACAGGACTAGTAAGACACAACAGAAGAAATCAAATGGACATTGTGTCAGATGCAGAGTATTAACGTGGCTTTTTCACAAATTCTGTAAGCCACTGAGCTGGAAATCTGTAGAATGACAAGACAACCAACTGCAGTGGAAGCTATTAAAGTTTTAGAAGTCATTCAAATTCTGATAATATTCTTCATATTTGACTGATTAATATCACTTCACTGGAAGTAAATCTAAATCAGAATGTATTTCTTTTTTAAATGCACACAACATAAACTAATCACTGGCTGAAAGCTGAGTGCTCTGTTTGATTTTTAGATGGTACAAGATAAATCCCTTACTTACATGGAAAGAGATTCCACAACCCACTCTGTATAGGCAGATTAAAGCTAAATGTGAAGGTAGATGTCTGTACTGAATAAAGACAGATAGAACCGTGCACTCAAGAATATATTGGTTTAGTGATTCAATATATTGCACTCAGCTCACTGGGTGCAACCATTGATTTTATTATGAGAGAAATAAAAAGCACAGAACTCAGGAAAAGATATAAAGTATATACTTGAATTTACAGCTTGGGCTCTCCTCTTGCTTGGTCATTTTGCTTTTCCTCTGAGAGACTGTAGGAATTGATAGCTGTTGGCCTTGCTCTCCACCCTCATTCATTAGGCTTGCTAACCTTTATGCCTTGCTGCCTTTTGTCCATACCACTTTCTCTTCCTTAAATCACACTTTCAGAACTGTGCTTTGTGGTACAGGATGTACTGCAGGTTTCAGTAAGAGACTGTCTGGAGACCAGGGAGGAATTGTCCCTAGTGAAATTTTTAGGATTCTTTATTGCATCTAAATAGAGATTAGCAATCTGGAAGGAAGAAGAGGTAGAAACTTCAGGAGAAGCAATGGTTCTTGAATTTCAGATAGAAACTTGCTATAATGCTTCCATTCATAGAAGCACACATAATACAAGAAAACAATCTTATTGAAAAATCAGATTAGTGCTGCTTTAATTAACTTGTATAAACTTTTAAGAATTATGCTGTATGTCACAAATATGTCTTGGTACAGTTTCTGAACTATGGGTTATGGGTTGTTTGTTGTTTTTTTTTCACAATCCCACTTAGCATTCATGATGACTTGTTCGGATTCAAATAATCTAAACGAAAACACTGCTTATCATATGTTATTTGTATTTCTACAACTACAAAAGAAAAAATTACTCTAACTATAGAAGCTACAAAAAATTTTCATCACATTGAATTGAATGAGATTGAGTTTGGTGATTAAGATGTCAAGAGACAGATGTCTGTGACCACAAGTCTGTTTTTCAATTGACTCTGTCAAGCAACAAGAAAGCTTTTAGCACTCAGAGGTAACAGCTTAATCAGAGACATGATTTCAGTCACAGTATAACTCAAATAGAGAGAAAGTACCAATCTGTGTTTGATTTTTATCGCAAACTCAGTTGGATACTACAGGTTTATTCTCAATACTATTCTGTCATTCCTTTAGCTCCTGTCATACTGTGGGTATTGTGTTTGCCTCTATTTTTTTTACATTAGTTACTGTATAATCACTTCTCAGTCTTGATAAATTACTTGCTAAATTCTCTAACACATTGTATGTAAGTATGCCAGTCTCACTGTGAGAGGGTTCTGGTGGAGCTGAGCTCAGTATAAAGGAGGTAGAAAAACAGTCCTCTCTATTATTAAAGAAAGAGTCTAATGTAACTCACGAGGCCTTCTCAGAGTAAAAGGTGGTCTTTTCCATCACCAGCCACTCCTGAAGTTGTCCAAGTCTTTTGATAAGCTCTAGTCAGTGAACACTGATTTTTGTCACAAACTTGCTTGTCCTGATTAATTAGTATTGTAGAGACAGCTCGAGTTCTGGGGCCTTGGAGGTAGAAGGTTGGCAGGAGAGTATTTTTTTGCTGGTTTCTAACCTATATAGGCAAAGCTGATGCAGAAGAAACCCACTATAGCCTGGGTCTCAGCCAAGAAGAAATCTTCCCCACCTAATGGAAATGAAAAACTGCTTCTGTGCCAAGTTTTTCTGCCCTTCTTATGACATAAAAAACGCATGATTTTAGGTGACCTTCAGCATGGCTGATAGATGAGAATCAGCTGAAAATCCTGAAACTACATGGGCTGTTTATGCACTACAGCTATAACCTGAGATCTGGGTCTGTATCTTAAGAACTTCCAAAAAAGTGAGCAGAAGAGCTCACACTTACATCCAGCTAAATCCAAGCAAGGCTACCAGAACAGAGGTATCATGGTCTTCACAACCATCTTCAGGCTTGCATGACATAAGAGTTCATTGATGTTATTTGACATCTGATTCAATAAAGGTGCTAATTACTTTTGGAATACATGTGCCTTATTAACTAATAACAGTTAAAAAATATTGCAGATTCCACATTTAGTGACATCAAATCATGGCTTATGTGTGCACCTTATTTCCATGGCAATGTTTTTGTATGACATTTTCATTTCCTTCCATCAAACTATATGAGGATTTCCTGTACCTGTAAACCACTCCTCTCTGATTCATCTCTCTGTGTTTCAGAATTATCTCTAAATTGCAAAAATATGTGCTTTATTTTTAGTAAACATTATTTTTATCATGCAATCAAGGTTAATATTAAGATGAAGGATTGTTAAGCTAATTCTGTTTCCTCATGGGCTATATCAGAAATAGTACACTTCTCAAGCAGAAAAAAAAAAAATCATGTTTCAGCTTTTATTATCATAAATTATAGTCCTCTGTAATCTACAATTAAAGAAAAAAAGTTACTTAGACATGATCTGAAAGAACTTTCAGTTACTAAAATACAGATGATTAAAAACAACTTGGAAGCAGGAAAAGACCCTGAGGTTTTCAATTAAAATTTAAATTAAACTAATGTGATTGTTTTTCACCTTAATTAAATTTATTACTAATAAAAGTCTGTGAAGAAATATGGTCTTCTATTTAAAAGGTGCTCTGTGAAGCACTTGAAAACACCAAGAAATTTTCTATGTTGAGTGACATATGAAATAAGTCAATGGAAAAGACAAGCTTAATAAATTTATTTATTATTGTTTAGTATGTGATCCAATGTGGAACTCAGAGAAAAAGGAGTTATTTGCAATATTAGTAGTTTATTTTCCCTAGATCAGAAGATTATTGTATTTACACAATTTGTGATATACAAGATGTCATAGTAGCCCTCTTTCCTCAGACAATTTTTTCAGTGACTGTGAGGAACTGTTTTCTCAGAAAGGGAGACAAAGAATAGGACCAAACAAAAGCGTTGGTGTTGTTTTTTAAAAAAATATTTTTTGTTAGCTAAATTAATTATCTCACTAACAAGATTATCTTAATGAGGATTAGACTGCTTAACAATTTGCAATATGTTTTTATGGTAAGTGTAAGATATTAAAGATGACCTCCTTGCAAGTATGATACATACTTGTTTACAGTGATCTGTCTTTTGTGTTTGAACTTGACTTTATTCATTCAAGCCATGTCAAGTAAAACAAATTAATGTCCCTTTAACTCTGAAAGAAAGAAGGGAAAGGAAGGGGGGGGGGGGGGGAATGAAAGCTTTGATGTGTGTCAAATGAGAAATACAACTTCAAAATTTGTCTCAATTAAATTCAGATACAACTTTTCTATCATGCAACTTGTGTATTGCTAAAGAGTATAAGAAGACTGGATTTTCCACAATCAAAAGTTGAAATATTTGATGTAGAAATGGTGGTTTATGAGAAAGAAAAAATAATAGTGTTATACTGTTTATCTCAGTTGACAAGCCACATCCTATCACAGCATAGAGATTTGAATCTGTCTTTGCCAGCCACTGCTGTCATTAGTATTAGGTTACAAATACATTATAAATTAAATATATCTAGATTTTTATGCAAAGACCAATATTTTGCTAAAATCCTTAAAAAAAAAAACAACAAGCAAACAAACCCACAATCAAAAAATCTCACACAAAGCTGAACTAAAAAATAAAAGAATAATTGTCTCACTAAAATATTCACGGGACGACACTGGATAGTTCACTTGAAATACTGCATCACACAAGCCAAACCTTTTCCATTGATTAGTAAACTATACATCTACTTATCCACTTTTTGGTCCTTATGCTGTATTTACCTGCATATTATCTGTACGTTAAGCAAAATAGCTTACATTTTTTCATATGCAGATCATTGTTCTCTTCAAGATTATTTCTGCCCTCCTATCTGTAGTCAGTCAAATTCTTCCTTTGTGAAACAAGAGCAATTACATTTAAAAGGCCAATCTGTTCAGAGGTTTTTGCCTAGTGTCTGATGGTCACGAATGGATTTTAAATATTTTGTGCATTAATTAAATTGAAGCTTAAATTCTTTCCAAGTGTGACTCCCCTAGATGCATAAAAAATGAAATGAAACTGAACGCAAGCACTCATAAATTTATATCTGCATTTGTTTCCTAGGTGACCATGACAAAAGTACCCAGATAAATGCATGAAAGAATACTTTACACTTGTTTTAAACAAAGTCCTTGAAAATGTGTGAACATGTTAAAAGCAATTCATACGGAGCTCATAATGCATTCTGAAACTTATTTCATCTTATAATGTCATTTGCTACTGACTGAATTTCCATTAGCAACACAGCCATCTCCAAAGTATCTTTGTCTCCTAGTTCAGACTGATTGTAGTCACTGGTTTAACAAAGTCTTAACACGCAATTTTCATACTGCAGCAAGATTCTCTGAGCTTTTATTTATGGTACTGTCCTTGTGAGAGCTCAGAACATAAGAAGACATTTACCTTCCCATTTGGCAAAAGGAGTGTAAGTACACGAGGCAGGGCATGATACAGAAGGACAGAATTTTCCATTGGCCCTTATAAATTGCGTTTTATTTCTTACACAACAGTAATGCCTTGGATAGAACACTAGGTGCAAATTCAGGTTGTTGGGATTGTTAGGTTTGTTCAACTCCAAATATATCCAGATTATTTCTAATCAGAGGGACATAGCACAATTAGGAAGGGTAAGAACAGCAGCCTGAGCAAGCAGTGGATGCTGGAGGCAGAATGAACAGGACAGCCTGGTCAAATCTCCTCCCTTCCCCAGCATAACTTTTTTATGGAGAAAAAATATTATTTACAATGCATTGCACAATAAAGATTTACAGTGCCATATTTATTCATTTTAAATCTCAGAAATGTCCCAAAATGAATGTCCCAGATGAAACTGGTTTTTTAATACAGTTTTACATCTCAGTAAATCATGTGATGTCTTACACTATGCTGGAAAAAAGGACAGAAGGGTAAATCGTGTCATGCCATACTAATTTTACAACCACAAAGTCATTGTCATTGCACCTGTCCTCACTCAAAATTAAATAATAAGCATCTCCTTTTCTTCTTTTTTTTTTTTTTTTTTTTAATTCTATACAGTCATGAACATACAGCTTGATGAAACACTTGATGAGTGCTTCATCGAGGGCAATAAGGGAACAAAAAAAGCATTTATCAATCCAAAATATGACAAATCTAGCCAAGTACACTAGATTTTCTCTTGGGTATCCCATATTTCTAAGAGATATGCACCCCATAGAAACTCATATTACAGTTTGAACACAGCCTGAACAGCATTAATGTAAGAAAAGCCCCTTCAGAAACTCATAGTAAAAACATTAGTGTAACATTGAGTAAAGATATACTCTGAGCAGTGGCTTCAAGGAGTTTGTCGTACAAGGCTACAGAAATAAAGGTATTGGAAGAAATCAACTTTTTAAATTATTTTTTTTTTGACAGTTGAATGATATGTTAAAATAAGTCAGCATACTATGTCACAGGGTTATAACCCCTGTTTGGAAAAATAAAGCAGAACTGGAAATCTTCTAACTGGCAGAAGTATTAGAAATGAGACGGAAAGAACATAATTTCTGCAGCCTATGACAATGTAGACTGAGAACAACCACTGAGAGAAACAAACCAGGGAAGAAAGAAATGCTAAAGAGCACAAAAAAACAAACATGGATGCAAAAATGACATAATTAAAAAAAATTAAGAGTAATTTTATCTTACAGACAGATAAAGGCTTAAGATTTATTACATTTTAAAATCTTTAACGATCATTAGAAGAATGGCTGCACAAGACCACCAACAGAAGATATTTCAGGAAGATGATGCCTGACAAATGCAGTAACATGCACAAAAATTCCAGAAACTCAACATACTACTGCTACTCACACAAAACTCTCCTACTCAAGGCAATTACAATGAGTGAATGAAATTAACAAGAAATGGCTTGAAAATCTAGTTCCTCCCCTCCTCGGATAATAAAACCTATTGCCCCTGAAATCATTTCACTTAATTCTTACTTGCTAACACATCCCACAAAACCATTTTGCTGAGTGAGATTTAATAAATCTCTCAGCCTGGGATTAAATTTTACTGGTTTATGAACTGTTAAATTGCATTGTATGCTTATTAAAGCTGGTGTTTTCTTACTTCTTGACACATTCCCACTGCTACCCTGGTGTACAATTAAGCAAACAGTAGAGGGCTTCTTCCAACCTCAAAAATGCATTGCAACAGAGAATAAGATATGAGCATCAGCAAGCTATAAACAGTGTTCATCTAACTTTTTCAAAATTCAAACAACTTGTTAGCATAAACTTTTTTTCAAAGTGTAGTCCTATTCCAGCTGCATAATCATCACATTAAGGCATAGCTGCTTATATTATCTTCTAAAATTTAGTTGCCTAGTGAATTTTTAACACGGTGGTTTTATATGTATATGTGTATCTGATTTTAGGTAGAGACAAAACAGATGCAATTTTTTTTCCCCATCAAAAAAAAATCATCTAACATCCAAACACAGCAAAATTATTTATGTCTTGTGTCTTTGAAAAAGGCATTAAAATTAACAATTTATTAAAAAAAAAAATCTATAAAAAGTAGAATTGTCCAGGTAATTTGTTTTAAAGTATAGTATTTTTTCTTACACATAAATAAAAAAAAAAAGAAAAAAAAAGTATTTTCCTCATTTCCTTCAATGCAACAAAGTTTGCTGCCCAGTTCTCAGAGAAATGACAGTGAAACAGGAAAAAGTTAACAAAATTTGAGTAAATTCAAGAAAATAGAAGAACAGGAAAAGTACATCAAAAGATAGTGATGCTGTTATCATGTTTCTTGCCATTACGTCATCATTGAACCAGAAAGAACATGCATTTTTTCTACTGACAGAATAAAAATACACCTCCTAGTAAAAAAAATTGAGGTCATAAAACCTTTTTCATCTCAGAAAACTATCTCCGATAATCATGTAATTTGACTGAATATTTAGGGTGCTAAAAATGCCTGAGTATCTGAAATGAGTGGCTGGTAGCCAATTCGTACAGCTTGATTTTAACTTATTGAAGGTGAAATTTTCAGACAACTTGAATTTTTTCCAACAATTAACACGGGGGATGTAGCTTTAATGCAGGTTTTTCTGAAATAAAAATAGCAGGAGTATTTCTCTCATCTGCTTGACCTTTGATTCAGGATCCAAATTTCACTTTATAAAATAAAATGTTGAAGATTTAAAATACACCCTGAAGCGCACAGGAAAATTTTTAATTGTATTTTCTGACAAGGACACCTTGTCATTCTCATGCAACAATAGTTTAAATCTTAAGTATGAAAGAAAATTTCATTTAAGTAAGTAGAAAGAGTATGAGAATATTTAGAAATGCATCCTTTGGTTCAAAGTTTAAATTTGATTGGATGACAGTCTGGATTCAAAGCCAGTATCTCTACCTAAGGTTTGTTAATCTGATGGCAGGTTAAGCTGTGATTGATGTCCTCAACTTTCTGATCAACTTCTCATTCTCACTTATTTATAAATCCACCATTTATTGGACAGGTTAACTGTCACTACCCTGTACAATCATTCAAGGCTGTTTACTTCTTACCAATCAAAGAAAGAGGAAAAAGTTCCCAGTACAAATACTTTAACCTATATGGTAATCTACATTTGTCTGGAATAAACATTGTTAACTGTATGAAAAAATAAAGGGCAAAAAATAGTTCTACAAAGATAAGTTTTAGAAATGTGTTTTCTCTGATTTTCTCATTAACAAATCCACCTGGCTGGAAAGCTGCCTGGTGGAAAGGGACCTTGGGGTGCAAACTGACAAGTGGCTGAACATGAGCCAGCAGTGTGCCCAGGTGGCCAAGAAGGCCAATGGCATCCTGGATTGTATTAGAAATAGTGTTGCAAACAGGTCTAGGGAAGTGATCCTCCCCCTGTACTCAGCACTGGTGAGGCGCCACCACAAGTACTGTGTTCAGTTTTGAGCACCTCAATACAAGAAAGATATCAAGGTGCTGGAGTGGGTGCAGAGAAGAGCAGCTAGGCTGGTAAAAGGCCTAGGGAACAAGTTCAATGAGGAGCAGCTGAGGGAACCTCATAGTGGCCTTCCAGTACCTGGAGGGGGCCTACAGGAAAGCTGGGGAGGGACTTTTTACATGGGTTTGCAGTGAGAGGACAAGGGGCAATGGTTTTGATCTGAAAGAAGAGAGATGTAGGTTAGAGATCAGGTAGAAATTCTTCAGTGTAAGGGTGGTGAGACACTGGAACAGGCTGCCCAGAGATGTTGCAGGGGCTCCATCCTGGAAGTGTTCAAGGGCAGGTTGGATGGGGCTCTGAGCAACCTGTTCTAGTGGGAGGTATCCCTGCCCATGCAGGGGAATTGGAACTCAATGGTCTATAAGGTCCTTTCCAACTCCAAACATTCTGTGATTCTGTGAACTGGGGTTGTTTAGTCTCAAGAAAAGGAGGCTGAGGGGAGACCTCATTGCTCTCTACAAGTACCTGAAAGGACACTGTAGAGAGGTAGGTGCTGGTCTCTTCTCACAAGTAACTAGTGACAGGACAAGAGGGAATGGCCTAAAGCTACACCAAGGGAAGTTTAGGCTGAACATTAGGAATTTTCTTTTACTCTGAAAGGGCTGTCAGGCATTGAAATAGGCTGTCCAGAGAGGTGGTTGATCCATCATCCCTGGATGTGTTTAAAAGTCAAATAGTTGTGGTGCTTGGTCATACAGTTTAGGGGTGAACATGGTAGAACAGGGTTAGTGGCTGGTGATCTTAAAGGTCTTTTCCAGCCTAAATGATTCTATGATTCCACATGGAGTGTGATTTCATAAGGACCTGTAAATATCCCATCATGTCATAAACTCTGCTAATTCAATAAACAATTGACTATCAGTGTACTACTCTACAATAACAAATGCCCTGTGACTGTATAAATATTTGCAGAACTGTGCTTATAATATACAATTAGAAACTGGTGCTATGAAGTTATGAAGTTAGGTTTCTATATAGCATCTAAAACCACTGTAAAATTTCCAGGTGAAAGTTATTCTGAAGTACTTTCTCAGCCTTTCCTCTGAACTTTAGAAAATATCTTATGTGCTATAACTTTTTTTTTTTTTCCCAATAAAAAAACCCATCACATTTTTTTATATACCTTAAGGACAGATAGCAAAAACCTAATTACCAGGAACGATTGGTCGTTATTTGGTTTTGGTAGTCTATTTCCTCTCATCTGTTCTCCTGTTAAAAATCAATATGATTGTGATCACTGCAACTCCATCAACCACATCTATAATAAAAAGCTGCCTGCTACTCTTATATTAGCTCAGTATTCAAGGCTTATCCCACCACACGAAAAGTCCCCTGCATGAGCAATTTATAAGTAATTACAGAAAGATCCTACTCAGCATGCACACTGAACCCCTTTGTACCCTCATGCAGCAAGGAAGTACACCTGACAATGTAAGCAACTAGAGAGGATTAAAGTTATAATAGTCCTGAGAGTAAATGCAAATGTGACAAAAATGGAGAAAAAAAAAAAGCATTCTAAAGAATGAATCCCTACACATTCTATTATTGTATCCTGTAAAAGTTTCCCAGTGTGTGATCATTTCAGAGCTTTCACACCTTCAAAGTTGTAAATGAAATTACAGAAGTAAATATATTTTGGTTATTTTGAAATGCATAGACAAAGCAGACCTAAGTATTCATAATATATTTCCTTCACCTGTCTTCATCAAGCTCTATTTACATTTCTCTCCACTTGGAAAGAAACAACGACACAGATTTTAATATCCTCAGAAAAAAAACAGTAATAAAAAATTTACATGTGCAGCCTTTCAAAGTTCATGTTTCCAGGAGAAAACAAATTGTTATGCAGTGTAAAACATAACTAGCCCATAAAAGACTGCATGTTTGTTTCAAAAGAGGATTCTGCTTTACCTCAGTCCTTGTAATTCCCAAGAATGCCTAAAAGAAAAGGTATCAACAGAGATCATCAGCCTATCATTTAGAAGAGCAATCTTTTGTTTAGATTTAGAAAGTGCATATTTTAGGGGTTTGGGTTTTTTGTGGTTTGTTTGGTGGTTGTTTTTCTTTTTAGTTTTGGAAGCACATCTATTTTTAGATTCTTCATTATTTTTTGTCATTTTTGTATATTTTTTAATAAATTTGTACATTATATGCAGATCATAGCCTAGACAGATTACAGAAAAGCAATGACTTCGTACCATTACATTTTATTTTCTTTGCAATTGTGCCTCCACTGACTGCATTTCACTGGATAATTATTTTTTGTTTCAGTCAAGTTCTCTATTAATTATGGTTTGCTTTCAGAGTAAACATGTTATTGTGTTATGCTGCTACTTCCAATAATCAGGTTCCCAAAAACTGTTGACTCCAGCTTCACCATCAGACACCAAATTAAATGCATTCACACATATTTGTATTAGATACATTTTGTTTTGATTAAAAACTCTACACAATGTGTTAATTCATTAAATTATAGAAAAGATATGTTCTAATTTGTGACACTAGTTTTCCAGTTCCATCTTCTAAAAATGCCCTAATAAAACCAGCCATCTTTGACTGTCTATTAGCCTAATGTATTAACCCACTGAAATTCACCTAATTAAAGTACACCTTCAAATTCTGTTATTTCAGAAAAAAGCTGAATAACTTTTAATGGGAAGCTCAGTGGCTAAGGCTGAGAATACCTTGATACTGAAAGATTAATTGAAGTTTCAGGTACTTTGAAATCCTTAAATACCAAAGCACACTGAAGTTCCAAGTACACCAACAATAAGGATAGATAGCTTAAAATAAAGATAAAGAAAAATTCTATGAGAGTTTTTTATATATATGACATTTTCAGAAATTATAAGTTGCTTTTAGTAATCAACTGCTAGAAGAAATACAGGATTACTAATATGAACAACTCAAAATAATTTTGCTATCACGTTAGACATAGCTGCTGTTTTGGTAAATATAAGAACCAACCATCATCTTCCTAGAGAACTGATTTTTTTTTTTTTTTAATGTGTATATCAATCGTGCCATGTTAAGTAAAATTCTTAACAATATGCAAAATCCCCATCTACCCAAAGATTCTTTCTGATAATTTGGAAATCACTCTCTCTAAATATGGTTCATTTTAAAAGGATATTTATATCATAAAACCAAATGATACTATATAATTATCAGAATTATTAAACCAAAAATAGGAACTGAAAACTGAATATACTTCCAGCTTTTTCAATACTCCATCAGGACTCCATCCATCAGGGTAACAGTTGAATTCCTGTACTGTATCTAAACCTACATTTAAAAATAAAAATGTTTCCAAGCTAAGGCAGAGGTTTTAACTTTTTTTTTTTTTTTTGCATATCACTGACTAATCTGATGAGAATTTATTTTTCCTTAAATGTACAAATACCTCTTCATTTTTATAACATTCATCTTATTTTTAGAGATGTTAATCCCTTATATTTCAGAAGGTTCTCCATATCTGAAAATGCTGACTGCATAGAGAAGAGAGGAGGAGAGGAAGAAAATAGAGGAAATATACATTCTGCTTTAACCTCAGTACCACAAGGATTTCTAGTTTTGTCCTACACTCAGACAGCTGTACTAGCCAAATGGCCTTTGACAAATAAACTAGAAGGAAAAATAGGTACAAATGTGATAAGCCTCATCAATTATTCCAGGTCTTTAGGCTTTCTTTGACACACCTGTACAGTTTCTGAGAGTTTCAAGACAGAACAACCAGAGAATCACTCACCTAATTCCTTTTCTACAAAGAACAAAAAAGTAGAAGTATTTCACTGCACCTGTAAAAAAGTTTCACAGAAATCTATTCCTTCTTACGTCTTCAAAGAAAGGATGAGCAGAAATTATTGGCAGTAAAGTGTACAAGTTTTCAGTTTGCTGCTATCAGCTCATTTCTGTGCATTCCAATATTGAAGCTGTGTCTCCGTTTAGCTACACGATGTACTATCCTCTGGTGACATCCTCACTTGTACTAAGTCAATGTTATATTCCCTCACTTCTATAATTAGCCAAATTAAGGACCATATTATTTAGATTGTACTGAAAAAAAACCACAGAATGCAGGTATAGTAGAATTTAAAGCAATGTCAGGTTTCTTTACAGGACATCTCTTCACTTTATCACGTCTTGCTTTCTTTTTCAAAGAGTCTTATCACACTATTTGAAAAATATTTTAACAAGAGAAAATTTTAAAATGGAAAACTAATTCTAAATATAATCCCAAATACGGATTTTGGTAAGAGAAGATACATCTGATCAGAAAATAATCAGATGTGTGGCTTCAGTGTGGCAAAACTCTAAAAATTTGAAGGCTACATTGAAAGTTTATCTTATTAATACAAAGCAATACAACAGTCCTGTCTTTAAAGCAAAGTGGAAGTGAATATTGATCAGGTACGGAAAAACCACAGTAAAAATATATAATATTTGTATACCCTCCAGAAACTGAAGAAACCTAAAATATAGTGCCACAAAATTAAAATCACATAGGATCTTATTTAACTTTATGCCTAATACTATGATCTTAATGAAATTGATTGTTTTGGAAAGAATTCTGAACAGAAGTAAATTCAATCAGGTTAAAAAAAAATTCCCCTTTTTTTCTTTGTCTAGTATTTCCAAGACAAACTTTCCTGGACAGTGGAATCACACATTCGTAGAAGGAAAACTGTTTCTCCTGAAGTGGTTAAGCCTTTAATCCATTATGTTAATTTCTGCCCTTGATGAAAAAAATTTCAGATAACACAGACTGCATAAAACATCATGGTTGTTTAGGAAAACCTTTCTGAATGGTGAAATCAATGTTTAAGTAGCAGGCATACAGATGAGGTCTACAAGACAATATTTTTTCCATATTAACATTATTATCCATTTAATCTCAGATTTTAACAAAACAGGAAATGTCTCAGTAATCTGAAGTACAAAAGCTAGATATTTAAATGTCTCATAATTTCTTAGCAGTCGATTTCTTTACAAATTCTTATCTAAAATTTAATTTAAAACAGAACAAAAAATTACCCAGTTATAAAAATCACAAGAGGCTTTTAGATTCCAAAAAGGTCCAAGTATTTGCAGATTCATCAGAAGCATGAAAGAGATTTATTTATGCAGAGAATTACTTCTTTGTGAGTCCTTTATCTTGTAAGATCTGTGAAGAACCAATCTACCCATACAGTGTAGTAACTTCACAGAGTTCTCTCTCACCACTCGACTATCACAGGAACAGCTAAATATGATGCCAGAGCCATTAGCAGGACCAGATTGCCTAAGCACAGAGAGGAAGCACTTGTTAAGCATTTCTCAGTTCTCATTACTTCTTGTTACATATTGAAAACAACTGCTTACTTTCCTGGTGACATGGAAATGTTTTGCTCTTGCAAGTGAGCTTCCATGAATAAGTTGCTATATCTTCTTCCATAAACATTTAGATAAAATAATGTGATTCAAAGGTTAGTGTTTTTAACAGGCTTGTTTTGATATTTTAAACAAGCATTCAGATTATATTATTTACTTCCCTTTCTCTCCATAACATTTTCTATATCCATTTTTGTTTAGTCTGTCACCAAAATAAAAACAACACTTGTCCACTCATTCACCTTTCATTGTAATTTGCTCTCACAATATTTTTTTAAGGCTCCATTACTCTGAAAAACCTGCCACAGATTTTACTTTTGATTAGAAGCAAGCTGTTGAAGTGACTCTCCTGATTGTTCTATATATCCACATTCTGATTCACATCATGGAGCATGAACTCTTTAAAGATAAAATTCACTGAAAGATATTACTTTATGTGCTCCATCTGCTGATTGGCTTTGTCCAAATAAATGGACTAGAGATAGTCTGAAGCAAAACAGGTGAAAATAGAAGAGTGTGAAATAAGAATAGTCAGGTTTTTGCATTATGTGCCTGCCCGCACTGGGCCATATTGTAGCTAAATTCCATTGATCTCCTGAGAAAAGCTGGTGCCATCTTCAAATTTATTCCATTTCATTATTATTCTGAAAATATTAGCATTAGCTTCACTTCATCACTAATTCAGGGTGAGTTCCTGATCCTGCTTATTCAAAAAAGAAAAAAATCCACCTCTGATTTGAAACACATAAACAAAAAAAGTCTTTCTGCCCTGAGAGGATGGCAGTTACTACTTTTAATGTATGAGGAACTGAAATTCATAAATGAAGCATTTTCAGCTAAACAGATATGAAGAAGAAGGGAGAAACAGCATATATATGCCATTTAGTTACAGTAGACAATAGCTTTTTATAGCGGTCAGTAGATGTCTGGGTTGAAAGCTATTTGTCAGACTGCACAAAAGCACACAAACTGGAGATGGGAATGGTTGCCTTTGGCTCTAACTGTTAAGAAACAGTTATCAATCTTCATCTAAGTTTTCAAGGAATTGCCCTTGGTGACCAATCGATACTGCATTTTCGACAATAGCTCATTTAATTATTTTCATCCTAAATATCCTGTCAGCAGGGGGAAAGTCTTCCTGATTTTAATTAATTTTGAGATCATTGATTCTTTGCTTTTTCCTTTCCTGTGGTTACACACGCAGAAACAAATGCACAGTCACACATCTTTAGCCTGCTGGCTATGTAAGATGTATGACAAGACCTTGGTGAAAACCTGCACATTACTGAAGTACATCTAGATGACATGCAGCTTCACTTTTAAACCTTTAGCCATCAACTGCTGCAAATGAGCCTCTGGAACCTAAACACAGTTGGGCAAAACAGTAAATTGAAAACTGTGTTTGCTGAATAGTTTTCAATTAAAGAGTCCTTAAATCAATAGGCAGAAGCATATCACTGCCACAGCCTGCTGTAAGTTACCAGAGAAACACAAAGGGAGAAAATGGAAGTCATAGAACCAGAAAACAGTAGTGGAAATCATGAAGTTAAATTATTTTACTTTTTTTTAAAGTAATACAGATCTTGAATTGATTGGACATCTCTAACACCCAAAAGGAAAATGTATTAGAGCCTGGAGTGCTGTGTCACATTTCTTCTGTGTTAAATGCTAGAAAGAAATGAGATACAATGCAAGTCTTTCAGTAAGGAGACTTGCAAAAGACAAACTCTTAACAGAAATGCAAGATAAAAGGTTTAATCTAGAAACCCTAAGAGAATGATGCATTTTATGTATGCATGAGAAACCCCTCATTCTGGGAGAGAACTATTAACCCTGTTCATACCTACATTATAAATGGGTGAGTTGTCTGCTCTCAGGGTCCCCAGCAAGAGCCTGGGAATCCGAAAGACACAAATCCAGTTTTTTCTCTTAGAAGGACATTTACATTTCTATTAAAAAGAAATAACAAAGAGGTAAAATAATAATAATTAATAATAATAATCATAATAATAATAATAATGATAAAACTTAGATTAAAATTTAAAAATGGACTTGCAACTTGTTCTGTTTATAGAGCTACCTGTATTAGGGACACCCACGCATAAGGAAAATGGTTCTTTCAGAAGGAGGAACTTTCCATTAAAGCACACTCAGGAAAAAATGTGAATATCTGCACTATTATATAAGTGGTGCTTGAAAGATCAGATTATTAATTTCAGTGATATGTATATCCTTGTGATCTGATCTGTGCCAATTCTACCTTTTCAGGAAAAAAACCAACCAAACAAACAAAACAGACAACAAACCAACAATGTGTAGTAAACAAATCAACAAGTATACTAATGAAGACTGATTAAAATATACATATATTCTAGAAAAGTTTAAAAACCTCTTCAGTCATATTCTACTGCCAGAAATTACATATTATTTGTCTCTAATAATAAAAGAGCTATAAATTATCATTTTCTTTGGACATGACATGAAATAATCATGAAGTTACTCACTTTTAGAGTAAGAACCTAAAGCCACAAGATGCCAGTGCATCAGAAGCAATGCAAGACCACATGCTTCTTTTTAATGAGGCTGTATAAGGAATAGTATTTGCTGCATTGACCAGTGTCAAAAAAAGAAACACTATTGCTAAGCAGGAATTAGAGAAACATTAAAGGGATACAGAATATCTTTCATGACCCTGTTTCCCGTTGCAGGGCAATCTTGAAAAGAGTGGCTGGCCTAGATCCAACAGTTCAGTTTTACACGTTTTCCAACAACAATCTTAGCTTAGACCCTGGGCATAAATTCCATGATCAGCTCTTCATCACAAAATGTTTTTCTCCACTATCTTCCCCTGGAAATGGTGGAAAAAACACAAAGATAATGCCTCTAGAGTGAACCCAGTCATTACTTTATAATCAAGTGCAACTTGAATATTTTTATTCTAAATTTCAGATGCAAGTGGAATTAATTACTTTCTCTTTACAAAGTAACAAATAAATAAATAAATAAATAAATACTGTGTAGCCTTATTTCAGTTTGTTAAAATCCAAACAAAATTTTCAGATAGGAATACTGGTAAAAAAATTATCACTGGATACTCTTTGGATAAATGCCACCAGCCTAACTAGGTATATATTAACATTCAGAGAAAGCCACTATCTCTGCCACAATCCACTAGGCAGTGTAAAGTATTAACACAACAGAAAGAATTTAGAATGCACACTTTTGTGTGAAAAAAAAAAAGTAAGAGGTGGGAAAAATAAACCTGGGAAGCAGTTCTGTACTTCATAGACAAATACAGTTCCTCTCACAGACATTCCTCAGGGAAATAAACAGCAGCAGCAAGGCCAAGTCAAGAAAGCTCTCTGAGACGCAAAGCAGGACTGTAAAGTACTTTACCACATGCTCAGATTCCTCTGGGAACTGTTATCTTGCTCAAACAAATCCAACTCCCTAAAACTGACAGTTGTGCACTGCTCTTTTTTCTTAAATGATTAACATTAAGCAAAAAATACAATGTAAAAGTATCTTCCAAAAGGAGAGCTAACTGAGAGTATGTGCTGGGATTCCAGACAATTCTTCTTGCATATCACTAGGATAAGAGACCTACTGAGACTGTTTTTTCAAGCTGTTTTGCACTCTTTTACTGGAGAAAAAAAACAAAACAAAACAAAAAACCTGAGCCACCAAATTATTCTTAGAGAGCAGTAAATACATGGAAAAATGTCTTAAAGAGTAAACACCTCTTAAGGTATGAATTTCTGAAGATTTCAGAGCTATTATTTGGATGTAAATTATACACTTGGCTTTTTGTATTAATATCTTCCAAATGTGCTGCCTTTTAAACCACTTGTTCCTTGTGAATTGTAGCTTTAAAGAAATAAAAAACCCTTGATTTGAAATATAATTCATTTGCCTAACTTCAGCTGTCTAAAAACTACCAGGAGAGCCATGAATTAAAACCAATGATTCATGTGGTTATCTTGAATTTGGAGGGAGCCTAGATATTTAACTACTTTGAGAGGAAGACTCCCTTGAAAAGCTTCAAACAATTCAAACTTTAAAACCCAAGATCTGAATGGAAACCATGCTCTGTAATTTCTGTGGCATAAACAATATTTAGTTATAGAATTATAATAAACTCTACCCACACAAGTTAATTCCAAGGAAGCAACCTGTTTCATTGGATAATACTGTACTCATTTTACAGAATCACAGAATTGTCATGGTTTAGAAGACCTCTAAGAGTAGAAGTTAGATAGGATAGTTCACAGCTGTGGTGATCCACAAATAGGATTTTTTGCCTCTGGTAACAAACTGCTTCTAGTTAAAATGCAGCAAGTCCTCCATTTCTAAAAGGGTTGAGAATATGTGTTCCTCCTTTTAGAAGACAATTTCAAGTGTGCAAATGAAAAACAACAGATCCAACAACAGCAAAAGACACCATTGTGGACAGGTAGCAGCTGACCACAGTACTTGTTTTTTTTAATCCTGTCCACATTTTACTGTGAGAGGTGGGAAAGGGAAGAAGAGATACTCTGTTTAGCATTTATCTAAAGTACTTGGATAATAAGTAGGTCAGATGAACTTAGGCTAACTGTAAAAGACCAAGCAGAACAGAAACCACACTTGTGTCCATTACTGTAATTCAAGCACTAATAACTAAACATTTCCTTTTTTTCCTCAAAAATGTTTTCCTCTTTAATTCAATGCAAAATAATAATAATAATTTAAAAAAAAAGGATGCAAGACTTATCTTAAGAAAAGTAGAATCTAATTAGATTTCTACAAATAAATATGCAAAAGCTATTGAGACATCCTACCTTTGCTTCTAATTTTTTTCCTTTTTAATGGGAGTTAGACAGAAGGTACTATTTCACAGTCTCATCATGTACGTTGACTGCCTCATCAGCTGTAAACTCATTCATATTCCTTGCATTCACTGAAAGTATGAAAGCAAGACTTTTTTTCACATTTTCTAAATGTACTTTACTGTACTCACCTCACCTATTCTGGAGCCAGCAGTTCAGATTGTCTCAGTCCTGTCCTGACACTCCAAGCACTGCACAATATCCTATTTGGAAAATCTAGCAATATTTGGAAATGAGCTCCTGGAGAGAGCTCCATGTTTCCTTTGACATTCTTTCACATGTTTACTTAAGCACACACCTCCAGACCTTATGTAGCAAGGACTAGCCACTAGGATCACATAGAAACATAAATATGACAAGTAACAGTCTCAGGACAGTGATACTGTACAGATTCATAGGTGCTGGAGATCTTTGGAAGAACTGAGTAAGATGCACAAAGGTAAAGTACAAGAGAAATAAATTTTCTTGGGACAGCAGGGAATAGGGAGAATGAGAACCTTATCACAAATGTACTTCTCTGTAGGCAGTTATACCTTGCAGTGGAAAAAAAGATGGTGCTGGGGAATCTCAACAAACTCCTAAGAGTACATTTACTAACTGAAAGACTACAAACACAGTTAACCAGTGAGGATTAGAAAAGTTAAAGAGTCACACATGTATAACAGAGAGAAGGAAGGAACTCTATCAATAATGTAATTTAAATGAGTCCAAGCTGTGCTGAGCAAAAAATACAACACACACAAATGGACAATAAATAAGATACAGGGTTCAAGAAAATAAGAAAAGATGTTATCTTTCCTTCTTATACTAGAAAACTTTATTACCTATAATGCTAAAAGAATCACAGAATCATAGAATGGTTTGGGTTGGAAGAGAATTGATAGATGATTTAATTCTAACCTCTCTGTACCAGCAGGGACACCTCCCACTAGACCAAGTTGCTTTAAATTCAAACTGTATAAACTGCACAAACATGCAACACTTGTAAAAGACAAATGCATATGGTGTGGCTGTATCTTGTTTATCAAGTCCACAGAGGAATAACACGGAGTGCAAAAATTCAAGTTCTTCCAAAACAGATTACATAAGGAGAAATTTTGAAAATCCAGATTACAAAAGAAAAAACTTGCACTTTTCTAACTAAATTCATAACCATGGATGCAGATCCATGTTAGCAATGCTAAGTGGCTCCTGCTTTAATGAGCCATTTGAAATGAAATGGTTGCCTGCAATTAGACATCTGCAGTCCAAGGACAGCAAGCCAACTACATAGTGTGGCTGCCAGAATTACAGTTGCATTCCTCCGCAGGACAATGAGGAGAATGGATAATTGTAATTATAACATATATATCCCTCAGTGTTCTGTGGCTAAAAGAGTGTGAACAACAAGGGCTCTTAATACATTTAATTGCTGGCTGCTAATAAGGGGTTGTCAAAAAAAGAGAATAATTTTTAAAGTGCATTCTAATTCCATTAAACATCACAAACCAAGGTCATTAACTACCCACCTGAGGACTAATCTCCAAAGTAACTGTCTCTTAGACCCTGTAAATACCTAGTCACAAAGGTTAGAGGTTCAGAAGGTTGCAAGTTAGTATGAAAGCTAGTTGAAGAGATGGGAAGCAGCAGAAATGTCACTCTGAAAGGTTTAGTACCCACTGGAACTTCTCTGCTTGCACTCACCTTGTAAAATGTCTTTGCAAGCTTTTTCTGCTAAAACTTGAACAATGATCCTAACTACTTCTTAGATGCAAGTATACTGTCTCTTTTCTTTACACACTTAACATATCTGAGCATTTAATGTACCAAGTTGTTTCCATTCTCACAGGAATAAGAGAAAAACAGAAATGAACCTTATCTATTCAAACTCAGTAAAGGAATCACTGCTACGTTCTTGGAGAGAGCACTTCTTCCACATGGCCAAATCACAAAGAAAGCAAAATAGGATGTAATTACCTTAAGACTGTATCTTTCATTCAGTGATGCTCAACTTTGCAATTCACTGTGAAGATTCAAAAGTGAACACCTTATTATTTCTTCTGTGATTCCTATATATTTTGAACACATACTGAAAATTCACTATGATTTTACTATATTGTAAGTTCTTCTGTAACAAGCAGCTGCCTCAGCTGTTCTCTGTGAAATCTCACTGATTTTTTTAAAAATATAATTACTTAATGGTACTGACAAAATAAATGAGAGCATCATGAAGAAATAAATAAGAATTCCAAGCTTATGCACAGGCTGTCATCTTCAAGTTATTATGTAAGATTTCTTTAATGCAATTGCTTTTATCCATTTCAATTTTCACCCGCTCCTAGACAAACTTGAAACTGAGTTTTTACACTTCTTGAATTAAATAGATTCAATTATCTAGACACACCACTTGACAAATACATTTGCTCTTCTTAAATACTTCCCACAGTAAGCTAAAGAACTTGCTGAATTTCTAAAATTTTAGAAACTTTGGGAGAAGTTGTTTATTCCAATGCTCAGTATTGCTACACTGAACCTTTAGGCATCCAGATCCCTGAATGGAATCCACATGCCTTATGCAACTCTGTATGCAATGCACAGAAACAGAGACATTTCAGAACATGGTTTATTATCCAGCACTCTAGTTCAGCTAGCCAGTAGCAACTGCCCAGAACAAAAGGAAATTCTACTCTCTTTTCAAGACTTAATCATATACAGACAACTCATTCCTTTTGACAATTTTGCCTGCATTTAACCAGGTTATAGAGGAAACTCATGTTCTTCTTTGACTGGCAGATGGGAGTCCTGGTGGAGTACAACAGAGTAGATACAAAATTAGTAGACATCTAGGTGTGGATGAAAAAAAAAGTTATTAGACTCTAGACTCCTAAAAACAGAAGAGCAAAGTTCAGTCTCCAAGTGCCACCTAAGAACAGTTGAGATACAGTCAGTCTACTCTTATAATAGAACAACTGTGTTCAATGTAGATGAGCACAAATAAAAGCTAAAGTAACATAAGAGAATAAACTTTTAGTATTAGAAGACCCTGCACAGCATTATTAGTATTTTATAGGTCTTACAATTGCACCTTTTCCTTTCCTCATTTGACAGAAAAAAGTATGAGGACGACATCTACAACTTTGCAGATTAAAAACTATTCTGGCTTAAAAATGCCAATGCAAAACACCGTGCTGGGCATAAACCAGAAAAAAATAGTGAATATTTACATAATTATATGTTCTCCTTAAGTCCTCTGTTCAAAGATGCCAGAATAATTTCTGTATATGTATTGCCTTCAGTGGTCTTATTCATTTTCACCAATTTTCTTCGTTTGAAGGTGCTTTAGTTGTCACCACAAACTGCCTGTGACTCTCCTGCTCTCTGCACAAGCAATTATGGATATTTGCACTCTATGCTGTCATACTTCATTCCTTGTTTGCATGCTTATATGAACTGCATGTTTATTACCAAACACACCTCCAACCAATTAATGAGGACATGATGCAGCTAGTTCTTTTTAAAGCATAAAAAAAAATAAAGCACCACTTACTTCTATTAAGTCAATGCAAAATTAATCACACAGACAAGTCAAGCACAAATACATTTAATGAGGACCGGATGTCCCCTTTGGACATTGTTATGATAAGGGGTTATTCAGTATCCAACAATTATTTCTTGAATCTGTCCATGGAGTAGAAAAGTGCTGTGATTAGTAACTAAATTATCTTCTGGTAGTGGCTCAAAGTGAAATAGTTACCACTGAATAAAACTGAATAAGAAAAATAATATTCTCAAAAATTAAAATCTAAACAGATAGTGTGAGCTTTCTTTCTTTTCTTTCCACCCAGCTTCCCCCCTCCCACTCAGCATTGATTAGTCCTAATCAGAACAGGACATCGGAGAATAATTAATTAAAAAATACAAACCTTTCAATAGCCAATTGCAGTTTCACCTGTAAAATACTTCCTACTTTCCTAACATTTATTAAACAAATTCTTCATATATCAGATGGAAAAAAAAATATTGCAAATTGTTAATGTTGTTAACTTTCTTATATATATATTTTTGAAATAAATTTTTTAATAGAACAACCCCAGCAAAGACTGAAATTTTCCTTTATACATCTACACACAAGGTTTAACTCTACTCTGTGTTGCTCAAATTATTGGATAAGATTTCCTGATTCTATACTAGGGGAATTTTTTTATATTTACATTGCTAGACAAAAAAAAAAAAAAAAACACAGGTTTTTTACTGTTCTCTGAAGAGTATGTAGCATTTAAAATGCATTTACCTCTGTACCAGAGAGCTGTCTAAAAATGCACTGACAAAGGCAAGAACTCTGATCCAACAGAGGGTGTTGTAATATCCTTTGTTGAAACAAGGAAGAGAATGTTTTAGACTAGATCCAAAGATACTCCATAGGAATGCACGAAACCAAACCTTTATCATTTTGAAAAGGATACTGGCAGGTGCACAGCTTCAGCTATCTATTTAATTTTTCAAAACCCCAATCTACAAGCAAAATCTTCCAGTCAATTAAAAACCAAACCAAAACAAAACACTTCATTCTATTATTCTGTTGGCTATGTACTTTACATTTAGACATAATTATTCATAGTTTTGAATAACACATCTGCACACTGTCTTCAGGAGGAGTTGTGTCTATAGGAGATAGCTAATTTATATTAATAATTTCTAATTTAATGTTTATCATGAACTAAGCAAATTAAAATCTCATGTATTCATAGTACAAATTCTACACTAAAATAACTCTGTACTGCCACAAAAAAAAATCCAGCCAATCACTTTTTTCTTGTTCTCATTTCCCATCTCTCCCATATAAAATATTATTGAAATAATATTTTATTTATGGCAGTGGAAAAATTATTTTTTTATATAAAAGTCTCCTGAAAAACAGATAAATTAACTAGTGGTTCAGTTTTGCAGCCTGCAGCACAAATGAAAGACAATCACAGAGAGCTTTATAAACATCACAAAGAGAAGATTGTTTAAAATTCAGGTGGTGTTGACATCAGAAGTCTTGTGCCCAAACAACCTGGACATTACACACAGCCATAAGACATATTCTAGTATACAGCAACCAGAGTTACTGTACAGAATTAACTTCAGGGAAAAACAAAACAAAACAAATCAACAAACCAAACCAAACAACAAACTCAACTTAAAAACTAGAATATGCATTTCTCATTTTGTCAGCTCTCAATATTTTATTATCACACTCTAGAATTCCACTATTTTAGGTTTGTTTACTCAAGTTATTCTGTCAAATATCAATTCTGATTTTTAAAAGTATGTTCCTCAGATATATATGGTAAGAACTGAAAATATACATACAACTTAGTCTCACAAAAAATTATCAATCAATTAAATTAAATAAAATTCAATTACTGAAATAAAATTTTACTACTTGAGTAAATAAAATTAAATTACTCAACTCATATGTTTACTACATAAATGAATTCCTACAAATAAATCAGTATTGGGTTTCAAGTTTTGTTAAGCATGTTTTAAGTTTTAAAAGGTGTATACTTCAAATTGGCATTATTTTACTAACTTGCCAACTTTTATTCCTCTCCTCTCTGGTTTCAGCTATTGCCAAATTCTTTAGGTCAGAGTAAGTTGTTACTTTAGTGATCACATGATTGTGAGGTTATATATACAGACTGTTGTTCTCTCAACATAACAAATCTGTTCTTGTAAGGGCAGGTTTCTTCAAACCACTGCAGGCTGGAAAGCAGTCCAGTCCTGTTCAAAGTCATTTTGTGAAAACTCCAGTTTCAAAATAGTTTTTGAGAACGCACCTATAGGTGATGTCTGTATAGTCATGTTTACACCACCTTTCTTGTGCTCTGTGATTCTATTTTATATTAATCAATCACATACAGAAAGGGGTTAGAAGTTCATAGCAAGCAAGGGAGCTGCATGGCACATGTTGCAACTATCAAACAAAACAGTTTCAGAATCGGTGAGAATAAAACAGTCAAATATATCAAGTATAAAAACATTCTTATTCATTTTTTTTTAATATTTTAGTTCTGCTGCACTGGTATTTTCATTAAGAAACCCAAATTTTGAAGTGAGGCATGACCCTTCTGACCACTAACTGCTAGATGAAATATTATAAACTAAACAATAAAAGGTAACAGAATGTATAGAGTTTATTTACAGAAATGGTAGTTATTTAACTGTTTTCTAAATGTTCTAAATTTTAAATACATGTCTAGTGGCTAATAGCCTGGAAGAAATAAATTACCCCTCAATATTTGTATCATAGATAAACAATTACAGCACTGTTAATATCACTTACAGCAAATTTGCCAAGAAGTGAAACTATTGTTGGTACGTATGATAGTGATACAGCCCATCTCTGAGTGGGTACTAGGATCATTTGCAAGACTGTGAGTGAACATGTAAAGCAATACTGACATTAAATATCCAGTGGCTATTAGGAAATACAAAGTATTATAAAAAGGATATTTTTGAGTCAGAATGTTAGAACACGTCTTTGTACATGGAGAAATATTGGTAACAGTAGCACAAATGCTTATCTGAGCCACTGATAATGCACATGCATTCAGCTAAAGTTTCAGTTTCAAATTTTAAAATTCTTATTAGTTTAACTGTTTTGGGGGTTTTGGGGTGGAGTTTTTGTTTTGTTTTTTGTTTGCTTGTTTGCCTGTGTTTTTTGGGAGGGAGAGGGAAGGCAGTTTTATCTTATAAACATTTAACATCTAAGTGATAAATCTCTCTCTGCTCTTCTATCCCATTACTCTTTTAACATACTGTAGCAGTAGAAATGTTCATGAAATAGCCATCAATGTAGACAGTGGTTAAGTAAGTTTTAATGGTTTTATGTATAACATTGAAAATACCTGACATAACTTTTCAAAAACACAAAGAACAAACAGGAGAAAATATAGATGAACACTCTTAGCCAGCTCTTCTGTGATCAGCCATCAGGACACTGGTTGAGAAAGCAACAGAAGTGGAGGAGAATGTGTTAGAAAAAGGGACTCCTCATTTTTCCAGATGTAATGCTGGCATAGAGCTTTCACAAATGTTAAAGTCCCAGATGAACAGAACCAAAAAAGAGAACCCTGGATGAATACCTGAATTAGGAGATGGCTGCCTCATCAGTCTTGACTTCCTGAGAATTCACACAGGAGAGATGCCCTAAGTCTATTTTAAAAATTCAGTGACAACTGTTACTGCCTTACCCACTACTTAATTACTTAGGAGACACAAATCCATAGGAAACAAGGCTTCCTTACTTCCAGTGCTCAGGAAACTACTTATATTATTGTAACAATGGAATGAAAGTAAAAACAATCAAGCACTCAGGCAGCAAAAAACAGTATATCCAGTGTATTATTTCAATGCCAACTCATAATGGTCTAAGCAGAACATAAGAAATACAGCAATTTTCAATGTTATTTTTGGAATTCAGAAGCATGCTTATGCATTGCCAAAAGTATAGTTGTTCATAAAATCTAAAGCTTGCTGTGGGGCAAAGAGAGGTCAGTTCATGAAAAAATCAAGCTGTGAATATATATAATGAAAAATTTACAAACCTGTTAATGCATTAACTACTATGGACAATTTGTCTGAACTTCCACCATTAATTGTGCAAGCTCAATATGGTCATAAACCAGAATTTGTTTTCAGTATAAATATATAAATTTATAAATTATATGTTGAGTTTGTTGTTTCAGGATGGGCAAGATTGAGGAGACCCTTTTCTGTTGATATTTTAAATACAGAAAACCTCTTCTTCCCCAGGGTGATTAAAATACCTTCAGATGCTTTTTCAAGTATTTTTAATCCTGCATGCTTTTATTATACCTAAAATATCCCCAGTGAGAAAAAAAACAGTTCTTGTGAGAATGTATTCTAATGCTTCATTTTAAAAAGTTCTTTTTCAGACTTCTTTGAAGTTAAACTGTTTGGGACTTTATTCCTATTATTATTCATACCCAGGTATGGATATCTGGTGAGAATTTTTACTGTCAGATGAAAGGGAGTCACTGAGGCGTTAGAAACTTCCTTCAACGACTGGTGATCCTGGTAAAAATTCAGATCATCTCTGGTGATTTATTAACATCCATAGGGATATTTACTGCTCCCGTCAAAGCAATATTGCTAAGAGAAGAGCGCACTATAGGAGATGCCTGCCACTGAATTCTGTCCCTCCTAGCTGTCAGTTCACCAGCAGAGTGTAAAGTTAATTCTCAGTCTGTTTTATCCCTTTATCAACTCTTTATCTCATGAGAAACATCTGCCTTTTTTTACAGTTCCCTCTTGTTTGCAGATAACAGGAATGTGAAGAAAAGCCAAAGCAATTATTAGTAATGTCAGTGTTTAAATCCAAAAAACATGGTGAAATTCAGCCCTCCAAGGAGAAATATACAGTGCTACATCAGTGCCATATTTACTTTTAATTCCTTTTCTTCAGTATATAAAGCTAGATTCACGCAAGTCAGTGCTTAGAACTTTAATCTACCAGTACTCTAGTCATTTTACTGAAATTACAGCGTGTAGAAAAGAGAACAGACAATCTAAGTTTCATTTTCTTTAAAAAAAATCATAATGCCCAAGAGAAACTGAATCAGTAATGCCCCCAAAAAGAAGATACGTTTTTCAAATAGCTAGCTCAAATAATAAATACAATCTAATTAATTCTTCATTTGGGAGTCTTTCATAAGTGTCATCAAGCCATTGTGAAAACTCAACTTTCATTTCTGCATTGAGAATGCAGAAATTAAATACCACTAATGGGTATCTAATTGATACCCATTCAAGTTCCAAGAATGATTGTTACTTTATGGTCATTTAAGTACAAATTCTTTTACTTCTCCGCACATTGTTTATATTTATCAGATAGACATATAAATAGTTTATCTACAAATCAGGTACCCCTAAATTATTCTCATTTATCCAAAGTAAACCCAGAAGCTTTCAAAACAACCAGAAACTAAGACTGTGGTCATAAAGTCAGCAGTAATATAACTGAAGATATACTTCTAGTAAAACGTCTAGTGCCTACTGAATATTTTTTGCATGCGAAAATGGTTCTCCTATACTGTCTTTAGTGCTACAAGAAATAATTGAATCAATACTGTAAAAGAACCAGCTACTACTAGCTCAGGTCCGATGATATTGCTTAAAAACTTAACCAAATATTCCAATTACATTTTTTAAAGTAGGTATAGCCTAAAACTAGAATTATATATTGGAGATGGAAATGGTTACCAGAAGACACTAAAAATTATTCTGAGCACAGGTCAGCATTTATTTATAGGTGGAAAACTGAAACAAACAATTTAATGTATTATGCAATATCTGTTCCGGCACACTAGTGAAAATCCAACCAAAACCAGTAACTACATGTGAACTGAAAAACATAGTAACTTTAGTAAATTAAACCTTTTTCTAACATCAAAGAAGTACCTTCCCAAGTCACACCAAAACAGCTGGAGCTTGATTACAGGATGAAAATAAAGACCATAGCCATCATGGTGGAGACAATGACTCTAGGAGGAAAGTCAATGGACTATTAAATAGGAAATAATCTGTTTTCAGATTTTACTTCACTACTATTACATTTCTCCAGTGAGTCATTATGTGGTAGAGGGGGCCTTAATTTTCTGGCACACAATTTCCATGCATTTAGCTTAGCTATTTGTATCATAATGTGCAATCACTCCTTATAAGAAATTCCAACTAAAATATATGCTTTCCCAGCATGGTACCTCCATTAGCACATCCAGCTACCTAGTGAACTCAAAATACTTAATGTTATTCCATTACTGGTTGTTGAAAGCCTTGTTATCTAATCTTGGACTACTCAATGGCTCATACTTACTCAGAAAAAGTTCTCCCCTAGTTTGTCTTCCCACAGGGCACTGGAATGAGTCATAAACAGATAGATATAAATAATATTATCTTACCAGTTAAAGATCTCTAGGTCCCATGAATTGTTCGACTAGTATTGAGGTTTATATATAGTTTCCTTTTTTAAAGAAAAGAAACAATCCTCAGATTCCTGCTTTTCTCCAAATAATGAGGAGAAGACACATTGAAAGAACAGCATCACAATAAAGTGGCCTGTGGAGATTTGGCTTACTACCTTCAGCAGTGCAGCCTCTGGCTAATCTCAAAAGGCTATAGAACCTCATAAACCTTTTTAAGACTTTACACAATTAGGAACGTGTTTTGTTTTGTTTTGTTGTGTTTTGTTTTGTTTTGGTTTTTTTTAATAAGAACTGGAGCTTTTCTACTTTTCTGACATACAGAACTACTCTAGGTATAGCTAGTTTAAAACTCCTTTCTCTCTCTCTCTCCCCCTGGCAAGAACTAAACTGGCTCTCTACAAAATAAATATAGGTTAATTTGGACAGATAAGGAGTGGGAGACTTCAATAAATGTCATCTGGAAAAAAGCAGGGTAGAGTGTTATAATTTCTGATATCGTTATTAACTTTGCTACTCAAGTCTTATCCAACAGAATTGTTAAAAAGTTCCTTCAGGTAATAAAACCTGCAAGAATCTACATCAATTAAAACAGAACACTCTGCTGGAAAAATTAAGGCAGTACTGACAACTTACATTCTGGGACCAGCCTTGAAAGCAGCAACATTATTGTGTTTTAGGGAAACACAAAGAAAAAAAAAGCAATCTTATTTGCTTAGAACTTCTACTGTTCTGTCAGCAAGTTTGCTGTGGACACTAAACTGGGAGGAGTGACACCAGAAGGCTGTGCTGCTATTCAGGGAGACCTAGACAGGCTGGAGAGTTGGGCATGGAGAAATTTAATTAAATACAACAAGGACAAATTAATGAAATAATAGGGGAAGTGTAGAGTCTTGCATCTGGGAAGGAACAACCTCATGTGCCAGGATAGGTTGGGGACTGACTTGTTGGAGAGCAGCACAGGGGAAAGGGACCTGTGGGTCCTGGTGGACAGGAGGATGACCATGAGCCAGCAATGTGCACTTGTGGCTAAGAAGGCCAATGGCATCCTGGGGTGTATTGGAAGGGGTGTGGTTAGTAGGTCTAAAGAGGTTCTCCTGCCCCTCTACTCCACCCTGGTGAGGCCACATAAGGAATATTGTGTCCAGTTCTGGGCCCCACAGTTCAAGAAGGACAGCGAACTGCTTGAAAGAGTCCAGCACAGAGCCACAAAGATGATTAAGGGAGTGGAACATCTCCTTCGTGAGGAAAGGATGAGGGAGCTTGTTCTCTCTAGCTTGGAGAAGAGGAGATTGAGGGGTGACCTCATCAATGTTTATAAATATGTAAAGTGCAAGTGTCAAGAAGACGGAGCCAGGCTCTTCTCAGTGATGTCCAATGGTAGGACAAGGGGCAACAGGTGTAAGCTGGAGCATAGGAGGTTCCACATAACCATAAGGAAAATCTTTTTCAATGTGAGGGTGACAGAGCATTGGAACAGGCTGCCCAGAGAGGTTGTGGAGTCTCCTTCTCTGGAGATATTCAAAACACACCTGGACACCTTTCTGTGTATCTCTAGTGAATTCTGCTCTGCCAGGGGTTGGATTTGGTGATTTTTGAAGTCCCTTCTAACCCCTAATATTCTGCGATTCAGTTATTCTATGTTGTTAGTGCATTTTCACTTAGTTTATCAAAAAATGTCATCACCTTGACGCATATGTAGTTGCTGATTCAAGATAGGGCACCAAAGTAATACAGTCCATATGAGAGAATATGTATCTCCTTCAAGCTACAGGTAAGGTATATCAGAACTGTAAACATATCATCAAAAGTCAAACTATATAAGAACTGCAATGAGGGAGGAATCTGTATGTTGAAAATGCACATACATCAGAAAGAAAAAATTTCATCTAAGTTCAGCCATTTAAAACTGGCCAGACAATCATCTAGACTTTCTACAGACACCTCTTCAGTAATACAGGTGACACAGCTTTTTTAGAACAAGTATTTGTATTCTTCCTCTACTGACTGCAAAGGCAATTACTAGACCTCTGAATTTTACACAGATTAAGTGGGATAGGTGAATTCCACACATACTGTTTAGGCATGATCTTCATTTAAGGTATGTATGTACAGTTCACTCTGAAGCACGAGCAAAGGATATTAAACTTGTTCTCTGGGCAGTTTATCTGCAAACAGAAACAAATGAAGCCTAAGACACGGCCACCACCTTGAAAGAATATGTCTGAGTATGCCAAGCCAGTGTTGGATGATTTAGCAGACCACTAGCCATTCCTGGGAAGGCTCTACATGGTTTGCCACCAAGCTTTCTGCAAGGTATCTTGTTCAACAACTGCATAAAAAGGAGCCAGGCAGAATAACTAATCTGCCTATGACTGTACAGTGTAGACAAACTCAATTCATTATTTTCCTCACATTAAAACAGCAAACCAGCCTAACTCTGAACAAAACATGGAATTACTAGGTTTCTTCTTGTTTCTTTTTATGATGTGCTTATCATTTTAAATAATGGATCCTTTTAAATTTTCAGTAACTGTAATTTGTTTGAGACATATAATTGTGTCTGTTTGACTAGATAGCTGTAATGATCAGCAACTTTGACTGTCTTACAAACGCCACCAACATGTCTTATAAACATACAAAAATACATTTTAGTGTCCTCCAGGAGAGGAGTAACTATCACTTTATCATTTTTTTGACTGGCTGAATTCACAAAGTGTTTTAACATGAGCTTGATAATATCATGGTTGATCTACTCTAACACACCTTCTGCAGCTGTTAAAGCATAAAGAATTCTACTTGAGATCACACTATATTTAATGAAATTTTGTTGTAATCTGAGAAATTCACATGCCTGTTTTGATTAAGATACATGGAAAATAGGGAGTTATGCAGATGCTTCTCCCACAACTGAAAAATAACTTACAGAAGAAAAGGAAGAACTGATACTCTGAATACCGATTATATGATCTCTGTGCAATTAAGCTACAATCCTTCTTCCTGAATATGAGTACAGCATGCAGATTCATGGCTCTAAGTGCTCTTGCTTTTGGAGAGGTGCCATCAGATCAGAGTGACCTACAGGGCTACTGGAGATTAATCTCTCACAGGCCAGCCACAACTAGTTTTTGTGTGTAACCTAAAGATCAAAAGATAATTCAAGTTGAAGAGACCTCAGGACTTCCAGAGTCCAACTCCTTGCTCAAAGCAATGTCCCTTTTGAGGTCAGACCACATAGCTCAGAACTCCATCAGGTCTTGAAAACCTGCAAGGACAGAGACTAAACCTCTCTGAGCAATCTGTTCCACTGCTTTGCTTTCCTCATAGTGAAAAACCTCCAGTCCCCCAGCCCTAACAGTCTTGTCAACACTCCACTGAACCTGCTCCAGTTTATCGAGGTCTTTCTTTTACAAATAAGTTACTGTATATGTTCTCTTTATGCTTCCAAATGTTACAATTTAAATTCTTCAGTCTTCCGTTTGAGTCCTGAAGTATTTTGTTTAATCCTTTATCACCTCCAGTTGTTGCTAAGTTATATTCCCAGAAAGGCCTTTGAGTGTTTATTTGGATTCTAACTACAAACTTACTGAAACTTTGGAATTAGATCAGAGTAATTGTCCAGCATTTTAAGCAAACAGAAGGCTAAGTAATCCAAAATAATAAAAAATTAATCATGTTTATCTTCTACATAAAACATTGATAAAAATCGTATCATCAGGCACACACAATTTGCAAAGTATTTTCTGAACTATGTCATTTATCATGAAAAGACTGAAAAAGAATTGCCTTCTGTGCTCAGAAATACTTTGAAATTTTCACTCTTCACTCAAAATTAGAGAGAGGACTGTAACAAAGTAACTTCCATAATTTTTTTTAGATGAGAGACCTTTGATGACCCACTTAAACAAATTATATACTTCATGTTAACTGTCAAAGCTGTCCAGTTAACTTCAACAAGACTATCAACAAACTTTGTATTTTTTTCTCAGCAAGAAAGCACATTGAATGATTTGCTGAACTGAGGCGTCCAGCAACAGCTCAATAAACAGATGGATTGAATACACCCATTTCTACATAGGACAAAAAGGCATAAAATGAAATTTTGGGCTTAAAAAATATTCAGATAACTTACATGCACAGAAGATTTTTTGCAAAATAATACTTTCCTAGTAGCATTTCTACACTAGACTCGAATAAATTACTCTACAACATCTATAGCATTTTAGAAAGCACTTCCTCACAGAGAGGGTGATTAGACATTGGAATGGGCTGCCCAGGGAAGTGCTGGAGGCACCATCCCTGGATGTGTTCAAGGAAAGGCTGGATGTGGCACTTGGTGCCATGGTCTGGCTAGTGTGGTGGTGTTAGGTCATAGGCTGGACTTGATGACCTTAAAGGTCTTTTCCAGCCTTGGTGATTCTGCAATTCTGTGAAAAAAAGGAACTTTTTAGAAGTTGAATATTTATTTCCAGGACACTACATAGCCTCTGATTACCTGAAATAGGGTACAGTCTTATCTCTTCTGTTAGCATAGTATACATATACTCAGTCTTGGAAAATGGAAGTCTGAAGTGTATACAAACTGCAATATCTGGTTCTCAGCATAATGATACCTAATTCTATTTACTGTATTCAGTATATTATTTTTCACATCTATTTCCTGTGCTCAACATGGCTTGGGACAGAAGAGGCCTCAGGTTCACAAAGAAAATATATAATAATTAAAATGCCCTAAGTTTGTTGCCAGCCTGACATAAAGTCTTCATAGGCAGATTCAGATTGATGCTTGAATTTTCCTAGGCACTGCTTAATAGCTCTGTATGTGTGCTTGGGGTAACTGTATTCTCACTGGACTGTTTAAGGGGGAAATACAATTCTAGTTAGAAGCTTGATTGAGCAGCTTAAATGCAGGCATATAACACCATTTGAAATATTCAAGGATACCCAAAAATATCCACAGAAGATAGTCAGACATTACTTTGAACTTATAGGAGACCTGTGGTCTTCTGGATCGCCAGGTGCAGGCAAGGCACAATATCCTGTGGCATCTGAGAAGCAATAAATATGGGTCCATGCTGTTCTGAACAGCAAAGAGTTATCTCTGAGGAAAAATAATTTAAGCAATAAGTATGTATCTGATCTGTAGGAAAGTCCCAGTGAAATCTACATGTACACTCTAAACCCATTTAAAATTAGAAATAGTGTGCTTCAGCTTAAGGAGATGAGTAAAGAAAGACTGATAAGGAGAAGTAATATCTTTTATTAGACAAATCTATATATATCTGGAAATGAAAAAAAAAAGGAAAAACATTCAAGCACATATCCCTTCAGGCTTTAGCAGAGAGGATGGTATGCCCAGAAGCTTGTTTATTTCTATCAGCTATGTCAACTGGTCTAGTAATTAGTAAGCATTAATTAGTAACAGAAAAAAATATCACGTTCTTGTTTGTCACAAATCAGAAGTATATAATGAATTAAGACAGACAGGGCTTACCAAACTATGCCCAAAGTTATCACTTGAATATTCAGAATCAAATATTTACATACTAGTTGCACGCTTTCTCACTCCATTGGAGTATGCAGTATTTAACACTTAATCAAAAAGAAAATCAGCTCTTCGATTAATGTGCATTACAATATCTAAGCCTGGCATACATGTAGCAAATTACACACACATACTTATTTCCAAAGGACTAGGATTTTACCCAGAACATACTTTTAAACCTCATTATTGAGATGAGTCCAATACCAGTCCTAAGAGGCAGTGCTACTGTAAAGCTCATGAGCACAAAGTTAGAGCTAAATGGATGGTCTTTTCTCTCCACAAACTGAAATATGTGTTGCTGCTTAACCTAGCATGGTTATACTGTCACCATCCCACAGCCTATCACTGCAGCCATCATGATTGCTGGAGTTGTTCATTCCTGCAAATAAGTATGCTCATTACCACCTTTAGTTGATTATGCTGCTTTCGAAGAAAACATACTTCAACCATAACAGCAAAGAAACAGAATAAAAGCAATCTTTCCTTTGGGTCACTTCTCCTGAAAAGTTACAATAAATACAGCATATAAATAAACTATTAAAGTAAATTTCTAACTGCATATCCTAAGAAAACTGTCTTTGACAGATCATGGTATACTGGTTTACAGTTCTCAGACTTGAAATTTCATACGGTGCAGCCACTGGTAAGTCAGGTAAATTTCATACAGTGCTGACAAGGTAAAGACATGTAGGTTCCTATTAAAACAAAACCAAAATAAACACCAACCATCTTATGCTTCAGCTAAGTTTCCAGACTGCTTAGGAGCTTTTGTAAGTTGCACAAGCTCTGCTATTTCACTACTTGCTTGAGTTTCCTCTGTTGATTTGTAAAGATGTAGCAGGAGACTTCTAACATGAAACATTATATAAAACCATGTTAAAGCTACTATAGTTATAAATATATTCATACTTCCTCAAAGCACATCTGGAAGAATTCTATGAATTTTTCCACAGGAGAGAAGACACAGTTTCTGCTAAATGCTGTACAACACATCCTTCCTTTGGGACAGGATCACAAGTTTGTGATAGATCCTGTCTCCTAAAACACTAGGACAGAGTCAAATATTTAATAATGCAATTAATTCTCAAAACAGCTGACGTATCATTTCTAAAACATCTCTCAGCATGAAATCCTGCATAGTCCCTAAACTCATGAAGTTAAAAGTGCCTAGGGGAGATTCCTAGCTTGTAATGCAGTAATAAGTAATTGTTTAGTATTTCCTTTGAAGTACACATTTGCTGCCACACTCTTTTACTAAACGCATCTCATCAGCAAATCCAGAAAATTCCTTTTGCTAAAGGGATAATTATAAAGCTGTCTACATAACAAGCTCTCCTCTTTGAAGCTCTAAATCAGAATCTGAGGCTGTATTTCTATAAGAAATATTTATTTTCCTTCCCATGGATCTTTTCACCCACAGGAACCTTAAGAACACCTTGTTCTCATCAAATCCATCTGTCCAATCACAATGCCTGTTAGCAGTTACTGAATTATTATTTAACTAGCTACATCAAATTTAACTCTTATTTCCATATTGCTAGGTAGGGATAAGAAATTTCAGTTTCACAAATATCCTTTTGCTGTTAGCAGGACTAAATTACTAATTTGTACATGTCATTCAATGAATTGAGAGTCTTGTCTTCTATAAACTAACCTTGTTGCTATATTAAAGAGATTAACATTTCAAATCAAGAATATAAAAATGTGTGAAATAATTTCTTAATATTTTTTTTTTAAAGCCTAGTCTAAGGTATTAGCAAGATGTAAAGCAGCTGCAGATTCTGTTAACATCATTAAATAAACAGCAAAACTTCATTAAAAGCACTAATTGAACAATATTAAAAATACTATACTTGCAATTAATGTGTAATTATTTACCTCCAAGTCACTGTTTGCCCAAAGGAAAAAAAACAACGAACCCTACATTTTGGAACTTTATATCTCAGTCCAGAATTTGTACCCAGTCTAATAACCTCACCATCTGTATCAATTTGTACAGTCACTGAAAATCCTGACCATCAAGGATGAAGAGAGCAAGTCAAACTCCAGAACTGGGCTCAAAGAAAACGCTGGATAATACCATTTATTTATTTTTCCTTCCTTTAGGAGAAAAGCAAAGCAGTGAATTTTGGAGAACACTACACGAGAAACTAAGAAATTGAGGAATTGAAGAAAAAAAAAATTAGATTAAAAATTAAACTGAACTAAATAAGCAAAATACTAGTACTGCTCATAGAGTATCTTTCCAGTTTTGCATCTCCACTTTTGCTTGAGTTGAAAATTAAGAGCTTAATTTTAACAGTTTGGTTAAAATCTAATCTCTTCCTTTATCTCCCTTGTTTTATTTTGGTTTTTGTCACACTTTTTCTTTGTTCATGCTGTCCACCTAAACTTTGATTAATATGGATCAGAGGCACCTAGATACAAATTCTTGTGGGCTTGGGTGTTTTTTTTCAGGTTTTTGTGGTTTGTTTTTTGAGTAGGTTATTGAACCTGTGAAATAAATACTTGTACTCCATAGCAGTAGAAGAGTGCCCTCTAGATTATTCATGTCCAGTTATCGGACATGGGAGTATCCTTTTCATGAAAAACCCAATTAAGCCTTGGTTATATCATGATAAAAAAATGAATAGCTTTCCTTAATTCTAGATTTTTAAGTTTCAGATGGCGCTTAAGCTATAAATGCCATGGTTTCGATGCCTTCCTTTGCCCTCTTAATCTCTTCTAATCTTGTTTATAATGAAAAAATGTATGCTTTCTTTCCAGCTTAACAAAATTAGTTTAACATGATTTAAAAAGATTTACCAAAAGGAAGCCAAATGGCTCTGATGATCATCGAGCTCTTTCATCTGATTACAGCTGGCCATCTAACATAGCCTTTATGCTTTGGTCCTAGTCATTACAGGGGTTGGGAATTTTTCAAATGGATTGAATGAGACTGAAAATACACCACTGTTGTCCACTCATACTCACCCTTCCACCATTCTTCCTTTAGCAATTCTTTGTCTTACCATAAAAGTCAACAAAACTTCTGAGAATTTTAAACTAATATAAACTCAAACTTAAGAGGCTTAACATTCAGATAAATGAGACTTCACAGGACATTTAGACATTGAGAGGTCACTTAGTGGAAGCTGTTTTAAAATCAGGGAAAACAGAGAACAGGGGAGGTTCAGATTAGATATTAGGAAAAATTACTTCACAGAAAGAGTGGTGAGGCATAGGATCAGGGTGCCCATGGAGGTGGTGGAGGCACCATCCCTGGAAGTGTACAAAAAATGTGTAGATGTGGTATTTCAGGAGATGGCTTAGTGGTTGGGGGTTGTAGGGCGGACAATTGGACTTGATGATCTTGAAGGTCTTTTCCAACCGTGATGATTCTGTGATTTTGTGACATAGATGTGCCCCCTGAGTCTTCGGGTGTGCAAATATGGAGACCTAATTAGGGGAAATACCTACACACTTATGAATCTAATATTATTCTCACTTTCCTTTTTGTTCTCAAATTCCAAAGCAATTATGTTTGGTATTTTTACTGCATCCCTCAAAATGTCTGCCTTCATAATAAACTTCTGAAACAGCTCTGTGGAGTGACTGCATTTGTGTGTTCTTCTGAGTAAGGACAATGCATGAAGGTACCAGCATTTTTCCTGCTGGTATTTGAGTCCTTTTTACCATTATATATTTAGATAAAATATCCTTGAATCCATTCTCCATATCCAAGGAAGTCCATACACCAGCTTTTAAAAATTTAAAATTATTAATAAAATCTTGTATCTTTTTTTTTTAATGATGTGAAAATCTCACACACAGAAATAAACCACCTAGGGTATACCACAAATTTCTACATTTTTGCCCTCAGTACTTAATACAACTCTACGTTTTTATCACACCCAGTTTTCATTTGCTGAGAAATTTTATGTTTTGTGGTGGAGAGCACCTAAGCTTGAGAAGCACATTGTAACCAGAAAAAAAAGGAGATATTAAGATATATGTAAAAAAATAAACAAACAAGGTAAGTAATATTGGAAAGGCAAAGAGAACAACTAAATAATGCTCTTTTCTGCTAGACAAAGCATATCAGACCCAAACTATAATTTACTGAGGAAACAGTCTCCTTAGTTATAGCACTGATCAAGTAATACAGTGCTTCCCTGCACCTGCCATGTACAGCTACTACAGTGAACATCAAAGAAAGGAATTAATAGTCAAAACAGAAAAAAATACACTCTACGTAAGATGAAAGCAGATAGCTAAATCAGATGATAGGCAAAAGCAATTAGCAAGGAAAACTTTACGTTAATGAAGCAGCAGAGCTTGTTAGGTCATCCTAATTATGCATGATAAGTTCTGACCTGAGGCACAGAAAACGGTGCAAGATTAATAGTTGCAGAGTAGAACAATTCTGAACTCATAACACTTTATTGATGCTCTATTTTGCTTGGCTGGTGGTGGGCAACCGTTTTCACTTGCACCACTTGTCTTTCTGGGGTTTTATTTCTTTCTCTTGTATAAATAATAATAATATCTATTATTATTTCCATTATTATTATTTCTATTACTATTTCCATTATTGAGTGGTTCTTATCTCAGCTGAGTTGATAAGAGATAAGAGTTCTTGCCACTCTTTACCCTTCCAGTTCTATTCCCTTCATCCCACTGGGAAGGTGAGTAAGCAGCTGTGTGGTGCTTAGTTACTGGCAGGTGTTAAACCACAACAATTACACAAACAAGTCAACATTTATTAAAAATAGAATTATTAAATATGGTAGCATTCATTAAATAGTTCCAATTTCTTTTTCCAAAGACCTTAAAAAGAATTTTTAGAAACCCTAAAAGGAGAATAAAATGTGATGGAATGTTTTTCACCACTAATATTGGGTATGTTACAGAAACATCCTTTCGAGATCTGTCCTGAGGAGCACCCTAGAAACAAAGGAAAAATTATCCTAATTGAAGGATCCACACATGGAAATTTGAATTGGAACATTGCAAACACAAAGTTTTATGATGACTTTTTATCACATTGGGATACTAAAGGTCAGAAGATTGTGAGAAAAATTACATGCTAATTAGAGAGCAAGAACAAGCCTACAGAAAACAACTTAAAACAAGACTTAAGATTGAAAACTCCATGAATCACAGACAAGGAGAAACATTGTCAGAGTTAAATTGATACTTCTAACTTTGTCATGATTGTGATACACATATGGTGGAAAAGTCAGAAGAAGAGGGACATAACACAAACGCCACTAGAGCTTATACACTTTGTGATCCATGATGGCCTAGTTTTCATTGAATCATAGAATCATTAAGGTTGGAAGGGACCTTAAAGATCATCAAGTTCCAACTCCCCTGCCATAAGCAGGGAACTGCTAGACCAGGTTGCACAAAACCTTGTCCAACTTGGCCTTAAAAACCTCCAGGGATGGGGCATCAACAACCTCCCTGGGCAACCCATTCCACCTCTCTACACCACTGGAAACCAGTCAGTCTTCACTGAGGTCTCTAAATGCTCAGAGATAAGAAAATCTCATTTTTTATTTGGCAAGTTCTTGAGTTTCAGATGGTTTAATACCTGATTAAATTACATGTAGCTATGTAGCTCAAACTGAATGCACTCCCATTAACAGTGCTTGTTGCTAGTATTTAAGAAAAACAGCTGTAGTCATTATCAGCCAGTGTAAAGAAGGCAAATTCCCAGTTAAGCTCTTATCAGCTAAAGTATTCCATAACAGCAATAAATATCTGTGTAGAATCTTTAAATCCTGAGTGCATTTCTGACTTTAAATACATATAAACAACAGTGAAAAGGAAGCAAAATTTTACAAACCTAACTTGATTGATAAGTCAACAAAATTATTTTATTTTATTCCACTTCTTTTATTCTGAACACAGGAAGAACTTTCTGCAATGATGTCATTTTATTACTTTCTTTTAGACCTTCCAAAAAAAATGTCTTTCAAAACTGACACCCTGTGAATGCGGGGTTTTTTTCTGTATCTAGGGCCAAAATACAAAAGCTCTGTAAGCACTTAATATTTGTCAAAATGATTAGGCCTTTAATTATCCTTTAAATTCTGTCTGCACATCTGGGGTCTCTAAAACCCAGGTAATTAAAGTTCATTTAGATGCTTAATCAACATAAACAGCCCCATAAACTGCTCATCACAGCCTGTATGTATACTCGGTTCTCTTTAAATTTACACAGAGGGTTCCTATAGGTCCAGAAAAGAAGCCAGTGTATTTTTCATACACTGATTTACCTTTTCTATCCTGAGGCAGGTCTCACTTCAGAAGCTTCTTTGAGAATGGCACTTTCTTTACAGCACCACAAAAGATGAAAAACATGCTACTGGCTCAGAGAATTCCACTCCAGTCTTTATGATTCTAGTATTTTATTGACCAGGGCCTATGATCTGATAAGTAAATATTGCTACAGGTCATGGTAACTATGCGAAAGTTTGAGATCAATTACATCTTTGATCAATACATAAATTCTACAACTACAATGAGTAAGATGAACTGGCACAAATTTACATTGAAAAAGGTAAAAATCAAGGAATGAAAATATTAATGCAGATAAGGAAGCATGAAACAATAGCTTATAATAATAAACAGCAGATCTATGCAAACCAGATGTATATTTCACCCATTTCTTAAATTTTGGGGGGTTCATTTACTTATCTGGAATTATTTAGAGAAATGAACAATGCAAATTTATAGATCTCCTCATATAGTACTTTAACAGTGCAGAGCAACAGAAATAGTAAATAAATTAAATTTAAAAGGCTTCCAAATGTCATGTTCAAGACACCAAATAAAAATAAATAAAAGAACCAAATATATTATCCTCTAAAAAGGGTAATTTTCTGAAAGCAAGACAAAAAGGAAATTAACTTTATAAATATTGTCATTTAAAATGTTAAAACATTGTCTATAAAATGCTTAAATTCTATAAGTAGAAAAGAAATTGATCAAAAGGTTAGCTATGTTACATGGCTCAATTAACACAACCCAGATAACTCATAGATAACAAAGATACTAATCTTCAAGAAACAGAATTTGCTATATTTGAAATGTAACATGAAAAGGCTTCTAAAAAAAAGAAAAAGAAAACTAAAATATATCTAGATGGCAGGGGAATTCTGTCAGCAAAGATCTTACAAATGGGCGAAAGTGGAAAATTAGATCTTTCAACAACTTTGAAAGCTAAAGAGGTCCTAAGGTAGAGTAAGTTTAAAAATAAATCACTTTCTGACACTCTAATTCTAGATTTAATTCCAGGTAGTGAGAAGAAATTAATTGAAAACCTAACAATGAAACTTCATTTGCATGAATGTAATTGTGATTTTCATGAACTGAAGTGAGGCCAGAAAATAATGGCAATGGAAGGAAAAAAGAAAACAAACAAGGAGATTAATTAGATATGTGAAGGCATAGAAACTGGAAAAGGCAGTAAGAAGGTGCTATTTATAGTAGTTGTAAAATACATTTTAAAAAAATGTAGAAATTAAAGAATACGTATTATTAATTAATGAATCTTAAATGAGTCAGATAAAAAAAATAGAGAAAGAGACAATTGTGATTTAGCTTGATTTTTGTTTGGATTTGACACATGATCCAAAACAATGTTTACTTCAACAAAGAAGGGAAATATGGACTTTGGAAATATGGAATTAGACCTTTGCAATTCAATTATAATTTGAAAAAAAAAAACAAACAACAAAAAAAAAACCCTACAAAAACAGTATGTGTAACGTTAGAAGAAATAAGGCCACGGATTCAGTTTACAGAATATGGATAGAAACATCACAGCTACTTTCTGAATGCTTTTCACAAAAATATTTGGTCTCGTACTTCGAAACAATTTTAGTAACAGAAATACAACGTTGATTTATTTTAACTTCACAACCACATACAAAGAAGGAACTAAACACTGATGTTCATACCGTCATAAATCCATCCAGCAAACCTGAATCAGGCTTAGGAGGTGCTTGCAACCGCTCCATCGACCACTTTTCAATGATAGATGACACTTGGGTATTTTCCGTGTTTAGAATTCTGAATCCTGTCATATTAACACCACTATATCGATAGGGTTCCACATCCAAGGCAAACAGGTCCTGAAAAAAAAATTATCATTCTATAAATTCTTTAATATACTGCAATTCCTATTTCAATTATTAGATCATCTTCGCAGAGGAGAGTATGGAAACTTGCGGGAGTAACAGTACTATGAATAGGAGAAAGTGCACTATGTCTATCTGAGGTCCTGTGTTTGTGAGTAAGCAACTCAGCTGACCCTATAGTGAGTCAAAGAGGAAGGATTCACAGAGGAAGAACAGCTTCAACTGTGTTTTATTAAGAAAAAAAAAAAAAAAAAAAAAAGGAATTGTTAAGTCCAGCTGCAGAACTGTTTTCATTACTAGTTAAGCTTAAATATAATTAATTGCTAAAAATATTGTTCTTTGGCTTACCAGAACAGACTTCAAATCATAAAATAAACAGAACAAGAGTTTCAATGCACCTGCACTCTCTATGAAACTTGAATATGTTAATCTCTAGATTATAAACTGGGGGGAAAACAGGCAATGTACATAGCTTTAAATTTAACCAAAGGCATTTTTCACAGCTAACAATCATAGTTTCAAATGCGGACATATCTTTGATGAGGAATTTATCTTCGAAATAAAACCTTTGCCAGTTGATGTATTTTCAATACATATGTATGTGTGTGTATATTTAACCCCCCAACACACAGAAAGAAAAATATATATTTTTTAAAATAAAAGAAAATTAAACTTTAGATCAAGCATGGAAACTCACAATTAACCCAACTCTTTCCTTAGAAAGAATGTTAAACCAGTACTTGACTTCAGGTAACGGGTTTAAGACCATTTTGAACATGGGGAAAAAATAAATGTAATTGATGGAGAAAAGTCATGACAGTCAGGATGTTCAGACTGAAGAGAAGATTTGGGGAGACTTTACAGCAGCCTTTCAGTACTGGAAGAAGACCTGCAAGAAAGCTGGAGATGGACTTAGAAGGGCAACCTGGTCTAGTGGGAGGTGTCGATGCTCATGCATGGGGATTGGAACTAGATAGTCTTTAAAGTCCCTTCCAAACCGAAACATTCTATGATTCTATGACTCACTAGGTCTCTAACTACACACATTATAAATGAACTTTCATTCAGTTGACTTTCTGTTTCCTTTTAAATATTTTTTTAATAATAATAATAATAATCAAGGACACACATAGGACATTACTGTCCTATAACATAATTTTATTTTCATTGAACATAGAAATTCTCCACATAAATAATATTTAGCAGTTTACCTCATTTTTAATTTATTTTTGCTGGGAGTATAATATTGTAAATGCCTAAATGCCTATGAAAGGGCAGTGCTAAGTGTGACACCTTCCTGAATCCATTTTATTTGCTGGCTAGAGCTGAAGAAGAATAAATATTGTACTATGGAAAAACAAAATATAATTTCTTATTCAGTATTAACATTACTAAGCCCACAAAACATAACTAATTAGAAACCTTTCCCCATTTTTAGTTCTATCTAGAAATTTTGATACAATCTCTAAGATAACCAGGTTTAAAAATGTTTTAAAATTATTAATATATAAACAACCTAACTCATGTCCTCTTTCTAAATAAATATTTCTTGTTGCAAAAGAATGTTGAACATATTACCCTTCCTTTTAGAAATTCTCTCAGTTTTTACTGTGAAAGAAGTCAAAACCTCAGATGTAATTATTTCATCTGAACACATTCATGTTTACACTAGAATATAATAAATCTACACAACAATATTATGCATATATTATAAATACACACGTTGGAGTATTAATGAGCTACTGCATTCGACCCTGAATCAATCAAGAGAATACACAGAAGACTGTTGTAAACACTGTGACTGGAAAATTTATTTGACAGGACTTTCACCATGTCAAGTAAGAAGCAATTAATGTATCAAAACAACTAAATTCTGATGCAGTTTCCAAAGCTTAGTTGCAAAATAAAAATCTACCATCCATTTGTGCACACTAAATTATCCCATGATAGCTCCAAGTCAACAGTTCTTGTCGCTCCTGAAAAAGCTGATGCTCTAAAAAGGAAATAAGCATGAGAAAAAAAAAAAAATCCTGAATTTTAAACATAGCTTTAAGAATAAAAATGAAATACCACTGGACAGCATACCACTCAAAGAGGCAATTTTCACATTTAGCCAAATCAAAATTTAAAATAAATAAATAAATAGATAGATAGATAAAACATTGAGTGGTTACAGTTGGAAAAAACATTAAAGGTCATCTAGTTTGAACCTCCCTTCTTGGGCAGGGACACCTTCCACTAGACCAGGTTTTTAAAAGTCCCTTCAAACTTGGCCTTGAAAACTTCCAGGGATGGGACAGCCACAACTTCCATGGCCAACCTGTTCCAGTGTCTCACCACCCTTACACTAAAGAATTTCCTCCTAATGTCTAGTCTAAATCTACCCTGCTCTATTTAAAGACCATTGCCCCTCATCCTGTCACTGCACACACTTGTAAACAGTCCCTCCCCACCTTCCTGTAGGCTTCCTTTACGAGGGAAGGTCACCATAAGGTCCCCCCAGAACCTTCTCCTCTTCAGCCTGAACAATTCCACCTCTCAGTCTGTTTCCATAGAGTAGGTGCTCCAGACCTCTGATGATCTTCATGGCCCTTCTATGGACCTCCTCCTTTCAAAATCCCTTGAAACATCTAGAATATGTATTGATAGACTGCCTGAAGGAAATTCTATTGCATGCAACCCTAAATCCATAAGATATAGAAAAACTTACCCTTCTGAAGTAAGACAAGAACTTCTGTGGGCTATTTTGCCTTCACATTTCTAATGAACTTCATAAAATATTTTGCTTTCTATTCAACAAGATATTTCCATGCTAGTATTTTCCATTAATAACTTTTTTGTGATTCTGAGATAAACTTTCTATCTTACTACAAATGATTCATTTCCATAATGACATAAACATGTATATGACTTAAAACATAATTTCAAGCATGGTTTTACCAAGGCACATCTATCTCTTGCTTGAAATTACTTGTATTTTAGGAACTTTAATGAAATTCAATCTAAACAGGGACATTTGAGCACAATCGAAAAGACAGAGATGTGCAAAACTGTACTTTTTTAGAGTACTGCTTTACTTTTGCTGCTCATCACAGACTAACTAAGAAACTGTAAAAGTTGGTAAAGGTCTTCACATCCATATTTGTCACGTTGTGTTAGAGCATTCACACCTTAAACTTTCAATTATTACATGCGTTAAACCTGGTGGTTCCAAAAACGAACATAGTCCTTCTTAGTTACTTTCACAGTGGACACCAAAGATTATTGTATAAATTCACGTGCCTAAAAAGTCCATGTGGACTGGTAAATAAAATAAAATGCTGCAAATATTCACACAAAATTATTCAGGAATCGTATGACAGTGAAGAATTAACCCGTAAAATGTTGGATTAAAAAATGCAATATATGAGTAAGTTTATCTTCACATACCAATAGGTAAAAGAGAAAAAGGACAAAATCAATTACATAAAAAATCAGCTTATATAGAACAGATGTTATATTCTTAACCCTGTTTGAAAATTAAAAACTTCAGTGCTAGAGTCAGTTGCTTTTTCAGGTCTATTATTTTCTAGGCCATACTGTTGAACAATAATTAAACCATTTTGATATTTTTTTCACTCAAAGTAAGAAAGCTCAACAGAGAAAACATCTTGTACTCACATCCCATTCCAGAGAGACCTTCTTCACTGTGTCAAGTAATATAATTAAGGAAAGTAAAGTCTTTGTTAGATGTCATCAGTAAGTTTTTATAAGCCACTTACCAGTGTGGTAAAGATATAGTGATAGTATTCTGTCATCATCCCCATAGCTAAAGCCTTTAAAAAAAAAAAATAAATAAACAAAAGATTAATGTTTCTGAGGTCACATAATACATTTTTATCACACTTACATGGCAAATGAAAAGCTGCAAAAGAACACTATTGGGATCAGACTGTAGGGTTGGAATTATACTAAAATTAGGTCAAGCAAGTCATTTCCTAGCAGTTAGAGCAGATTACTGACTATTAAAGGAATTTATGAACCAGATCTTCTGATATAAAGAATATTATTAGACTGTTTAGTGCAATAAATGTGAAAGAGGCTTATAGTTTCACATACTAATGGATGTATTAGGTTGCCACACAAAATTTGAGTTGATAATATTTTTATTCATTATTGAACCCTTCCCTTAAAAATAATAACCTAATGGGAAATACTTTTTTTTTCCATTTTGATGAGCAATAGTGTGAATTTTAAAGAAGGATCCAGGGCTATGTTATACATGTGTACATTTTTCCAACTACAGAAGAAAATACTGGAGCTGAGTTTTGAACAGAAAGATGCACACTACTTCAGGGAAAAATTAAGAACAGATATTCGTAGTATTACTCTATATATTCATATATCTATCAAGTATCTTAATCTGTCTTCCTAACTATATAATACCAAATAGTTTTTGATCAACTGTGCATTTTCAAATGTTAATACTTTTTTTTTCTCTTAGCAGTGTGAGAACAAGTATTTGTAGATAAAATTTTAAAGCAATAGACTATGTATGTCTCATTGGTCTTACTCATTAAGAGCCTTCCCACTTAGAAAACACCTTCATGTCCTTACTTGTGACATTGTCTAAAAAATTATGAAATGGCTAGTCAATATTTTTATTTCCAAAGACAATTAAAAGCCCACATTAATTTGAAATATCAGCAGCAAATCAGCTTTTCTAATATTTTAGACAAGACTTTGACAAAAACTGCAACAACTCTTTCCAAAGGATGCCCCTATACCTGTGAATTCCACAATAATATTTAGAAATACAGTAGAGTTTGCCCATAGCCATTTAAAATCACTTAAACACAGGGAAATACTAAAACTTCATTAGAAACCATAAAACTAGAAACATTGTTAACTTTTTTTTTGAAAGGTTTTGTTGATATTAAATAAAGCCTCTATATATTTAACACATTTACAGTCATCTTAACTACTTATAAGGTCTTTCATACTCCACAGAATCTCTACACAAGAACATCTTATGCATGTTCCTGATTCTGTTATGTGCTGGGGTTTTCTATTTTCCAGGTTGTCTTTCTCTCACTTCCTTCACTTCTCAAAAGACCTCACGCCTTTTTTCTCTTCAAAACATGGTCATTTCTCTGCTCTCATTATTCCAGTGCTTTCCTAACCTTTTAAATCATGTCTGCTTTTCCTAGTTGCCTCATGAGCTAGTTACCACTGAGATCTGTCTTAATTTAATTATGCTTGTCTGAATGATGATTTTTTTTTCCTTTTTATGATGTATTTTTGGCCAGAAAACAGTAGTTGCCACTTCACTGGCCTCTCAAGATACTTCTTTTTCTTTATTACCAAATTATTTTCTCTTCCACCACCTTCACTGTTAATCTTTCCAATTATCCTCCCAAGAAGAAAACCTTTGTCATGTCTCCCCAAGTTTATCCCTCTGATACCAGAAAAATAGGGTTAGTTAATAGTTCAGAAATGAATATATAAATATCTTTAGGTTTTTTAGTTTTTCAGCAAATGCTAGTGAACACTATATTTGGAATTATAACACTAAATAATAAATACAGCTTTACTATCCTTTTTGTCAATTTTGACAGCAAGAGCTCCCATTCAGCTGCAGAACTAGCAATTTCAGACATTTTAAGCATTGCAATAATGGAGCTAAAAGGAAAGCTAAAAGTCTACAGAAACTACATAAAGATCTAAACGGTCATGAAGGAATGGTTCCTGTATTTTCCTTCTATATTCTTTAGGCTGAGCAGAGTAGTTTGATAGAACAGAGTATAACTTGATTTAAATAGGTAAAAAGCTCACTCTTGGATTCTGGGACATGATTCAAGATATAATGTTTTTTAAATTTAGTTCCCATTTCCTTCCAGTCATATGTTTTACACAATTTTATATAGTGTGGAAAAAAAGTTTGCCTTCATCTAAAAGCTACTGGGTGCAGTATAAATAAGGTACCTGGATGAAGCAATTGTTAATACTGCAGCTTTGTGTTGAAATAATTGAATGTACTTTTAATTATTTGAGCTAAACAATTAGACTAACTAGACTTGCTTATGCTTAGTAAAGAGCAAAAACCACCAGTAGAGGTTTGAAAGTACTTGGAATTAATAAAAGCTTTTTAATCAATGAATAATAAAACAAAGAAAGTATAGTACACATCTATGTTTACTGGCAATTACAACTGTATGCTCAACACTCCTCCTAAGTACCTTAATGAGAGACATATTTTCAAATCTTAAATACAATTTGTTTTCAATTTAAACCAGTATACTAGCAAACTTAATATAAACATGTATATAAGTCACTAAAAGCTGTGCATTAGAAATGCAGAATATTGCTTTCTTACAGGTATTTTTCCTATCCTCCTTACTGCAAGTCATAGTTCTATTAAAAAAAACTATGAGGAAAATGGCCTCTGAGTATAAGGAATTCCCAGTCTTTGAAGTTAGCTCATTAAACTAAAGGAGACACACAAAGACATGTCTTTATGGATACTTCAGGGTTACAATAAGCTTTTTTATGAGCTGTGTCCTTTGTATACCACTATATTGTCGCTTTCCCTGGAAAACATCCCTAGAACTTGCTTCTGCAACATAAAACCATTTAAGTATCTGGGATTGTGTTATATGTCACCTGCTCATCTTACTTGTACACAACAAAACAAACACTTTCAAAACACATGCCCAAATATGTTGAGGTGTTTTGCAGTCATATCAGTAGTGCAAGGAGAATATGGCTCTAAAAGATATCTATATCTCTCAGTGGAACACATGAATGTGGTCTGTTGGTAACATACTATGCAAATGTCACTCTCTGATTAAGAGCACACAGTTTTGAGGCTTCAATTTAAAGGAAAAAAAAAAAAAATTGTTATATAAAATAACACTAAGCAAGCATTTGAAACTCAGGTTAAAGCATCAATTCACCAAAGTACCAGTTCTTCATAGCTGAAAGACTGATAAAACTTTTCCCCTGAACATGAACAGATTAAACTGCTTCTTTAAAAAAACATAATGAAAGTAGCTACTGTTAGAGTTACCAATAAAGCTATCTCTGAAATCCTTAGCTGATTTTTAGTTATGCTTCAATAAAACTGTCATACAATTCCCCTGCTTGTTAAATGCTATTAAGTCTGCATATTACTTTCACATATTAGGGATGAAAAAGATTAGGCCATCTAAAGCAAAATGAGGATTACCTGTTTCAAGATGCCTGCTGCCATTTCATGGCTGCAGTCAAAGATTACATGGAATTCTTTGCCTCTTTTCATCTCCTTTAGCAATGGTTTTGCATCTTTTGTGTCAGCTGGTAACTGACGGATTTTTAGTCTCAGGTTGTACCGTGATGGAGCCTTGATGAGCTCTTGTAATCGAATAAGGCCTTAAAGAAAACAGAGGAGTGAAAAGAAAATTATCAAAACAAGAACCTGAGCTTCTAGCAGGATAACTTGCTACAAACAATCAAAGTAACCTGAATTTTTCTCCCTTCTCAGTATTTTGCAACTGATGCACAAAAATTTTAGGGGGGGGGAGGGAAGGGAAATATTTGCATTCACAATACTTCCTTATAACAAATCTTTCTTCTTCCTTAATATTAACAAACAGTAAGCAGCCTCAGTTAGGATTACTTTAAGACAGAGAGATTTTCCTTTAGCAGTATTATGCAACTATGACATTCCTCTTCAAAGAATACATATAAATATTCCAAATAATTAAAGCAATATCCCAGACTAATAATTTGTAATCAGACTAGACAGTCTCCTAACTAATCTGTCAGGTTTATATGCAAAGTTGTGAATCATTTAAGCAGTGTAATAAAGTCTCACATAAGTCACATGAGAGTTTTTGTTGTTTTTTCCTTGATTATAGAGGTAACAAAACACATATATGCAGCAGCAAAGAACTGAATAAATACCTCATGCCATTGCAGTCACCTTCAATATTCCACAATTCCATTTGGAATTGCTGTACTATTACAAAGGAATTAGAAGCAGTAACATTTTTCCAAAAATCTTACTGTTCACATCAACATAACAGTGTGTGATCTGGTTTACAGATCACCCACTGGTCTGTGACTAGTATTAAATACCAGGTTTTATAATTGTACTAAAATGATAGGAGGTAAGAACAGGTCTCCTGTAAAGTAGCAGTTTATTTCTGTGTTAGCAAAAAAACGATGTGTTCTGCCATGCTCACTTCCTTCTTGCATAGGAGCATGATCCACTTAGTGGCAGCAGCAAATGTTACTGTTCAGCATCACATTTGCAGTGCACATAATATATAACACATCCAACAGCCAAAATAGTGGAAGGTCTGGCCAGGATTTCAGTTACAGCAGGATTTAGAGGTAAATTAAGTGCCTCTAAAATCTGAAATATCTCACTTCATGGGGGAAACAGTTCCTCTTCTTCCCCACACAAGGCTGAACAAAATGCCTTTTAAGCCAGCCAAGGCCTCCTGCTGATTATACCCAGCTAAGGGACCAAGAACAGGCCTGCTGCTCAAGGACAAACCAAAGCAAAACACCAGGTGTGGCACAAGGCAGGAAGGACAGGCAACAAGTTCTGCATCGCCCTGCTAGTTACCCCCTAACCTGGGGCTCATGGATGCCAGTTGGCTCTGGACAGTGACACCGGCTGGACAGCGGGATCCCGGGGGTTTAAAAGGCCAAGGGTTTTGCAGGTGACAGGGCGGCCTGCTTGGACGCTTCCTGCGTGGGACACCCCGCTGCTGGTCCTGGCACTTGCCGTGCTACGGAGCCTGGTGCCGGGACCCTGCCTGCCTGAGGACCTGCCTGCCTGCCTGGGGATGGAGCCTGAGCCGTCAGGGTGAGCGTGCCGGGATCCTGGCCCCTGCAGCACCGGGTCCTTCCCGCAGCCGTCGGGGCCGGGGTCGGAGCCCCCCCCTTTTTGCTGCCGGTTGCAGGGACACACACACACAGACACACACACTCACAGACACACACAGACAGACAGACAGGCACACAGACACAGACACACACAGACAGACACAGACACACACAGACAGACACAGACACACACAGACATACTCTCTAACTTTCCTGCCGGGCTCAAATCCTCCCTGCCTCTCCTTTGATCCACAACCCTCTCTCGGGGAGAACACCTTAAAAGCACAGCACTTTTTGCACCACCTCCCTAAAGGACACACTACTGCCGTGGTATAACCTTGGTGGCCATTTGTCATTTTCACATTTTCCCTAAACCTCATCCCTCAGTTTGTGTTAACCCTTAATAAAACGGTTAATTCGTAAACTAAGCATTGGTCTCAGTAGCAAATTCTGAGCAAATTCTAAAATACGGTCCCTCAGTGGCCGTTCCTGTGTGAGAGGTGAAGGCCCCGTGTGAGCCCTCAGTTTTATTCAACAACCCTTCCAAATTAGGGGAAGAAGTCATGAGAACACCCTGACAGCCGGAAGCCCCCCTGGCATCAGCTCGCGACACTTCACTAGACCACAAGTACTAATGGAATTGTTTAGTTATCATCAACGGCAGCACTGTCTAATCTGAAAAAAAACATTGGTATTTCGTTCTATCTCCAAATATTCTTCCTGGTTACAACTGGATGTCAAAGCTGTCAAATATCAGAAAATGTCATAACACAACACGGAACCACACTACAGTGTCTCCTCCTCCTCTGTTCTGCCCTGGTGAGGCCACATCTGGAATATTGTGTCCAGTTCTGGGCCCCTCAGTTCAAAAAGGATGAGAGTCCAGCACAGAGCCACAAAGATGATTAAGGGAGTGGAACGTCTCCCTTATGAGGAAAGGTTGAGGGATCTGGAGCTCCTTAGCTTGGAGGACACTGAGTGGTGACCTCATTAGTGTTTATAAATATGTAAAGGGCTAATGTCAGGAGGATGGAGCCAGGCTCTTTTCAGTGGTGTGCAATGATAGGTTAGGGGGCAATGCGGGTAAGCTGGAGCATAGGAGGTTCCACATAAATATAAGGAAAAAATTTTCACTGCGAGGGTGACAGAACACTGGAACAGGCTACCCAGAGATGCTGTGGAGTCTCCTCTGGAGACATTCAAGGCCTGTCTGGACACGTTCCTGTGTGACCTACTCTACGGGATCCTGCTCTGGCAGGGGGGTCGCACTAAATCTTTTGAGGTCCCTTCCAACCCCTAACATTCTGTGATTCTGTGTCAGTGTGAAATAATGATAACCTATGACAGAGGATTTAAGACAGCTTTTTTCCACCATAACTTGTTCTTTTAGTAATGAAAGGCAGAGTGATTTTAGTAATATAGTATTGCAATGATTTATTGTTATGGAGCTTTTAGATTGTAAAAAATTTTGGCCTAATAATATCCAACAGAACCAGACTAATAGAAAATATAACTGAAACATAAAATCAGTTTCCACTATTTCATCATTCCCTGGTTTTGAGCCTGCAAAGGATTCACATTATTTACTCAATGGTTTCTCTTGAAATCAACTTGAACAGGGATTATAGCTTACTATATTAAATCTTTCTAAATTTAGATTGCAGGTATGAAGATCTGGCTGAGGATTCCATTTGACCTCGTAGGCCCAAAAGCAGAGTAGGGAACGATAACCTTGGTATTTAGTCAATTCAAGAATTCTTTCTTCACTCGCAAGTTTATGTCACAGATACAATATCTCATATTTCATCACAATTTCTTGGTAATACCTCTACCATATACAAACACTTTCAAAAATTTATATGTTGTTTAAACCAAGAGAATTGTTACCTATAGCTAAATAATCTCTCAAATTTCCATCCACTAAAAACATTTCCACAGGATCTTCATTATGAGCTGAAGAAGAACTAAATCCAGTAATTCAGTGTGGACATTTTCCATACAGATCATAATGTGAAAAATGTTAAAAGTCTTTGGACATAACATAAAAGCATTCCAAAATTTAAGGTCAGAGTAAAATGTTTTAACTCAAGAGGGGATAAAAACATAATTCCATGAGTTCCAGATTATTTTTAATTTCTTGTTTAAACAAGACGGTTGGAAACTCAATCCAGCACAAATAACTTGTAAATAATTTTTATTCCTATTACAGTATATTTAGCAAGTCTAATTTTAAACTTGCCATGCTTTCTTTGCTTCATTGTGCTTCTACTTTGAAAAGAAAATAGAAGCCACCACTAAAGAATCACAGCAACATCACTATATTTACTGACAGTCTTTAGTAGAGATGCTGAGGGCAAAACAGACACAGAAACTGAAGTACTTTCTCATGACTAGACCTGATTGCTACTTGCTCAGTCACAGAGAAGTGATAGCTAGGGTATACCTAACTTCTGAGAAAATGACAGATGTGAACCTATATGGTTGTGAAAATAGTACTTTGAGAATGTAATTTAAAAAAAAAAGTAATTTTTACTTCAAATGATATATTTGCATAAGATTAATTTATGTATTTAATGGAAGCTTAAACTGATTACTTGATTTCTAAATAATCTTTAATAAATATACTTTAAAAGCTACCAAGAAGATGTGTCTTTTCTAACTGAGAATGTAAGCATATCAGTACCAATTTCACATGATCTGGGGCAATTACCCGAAAGCAATGCTTTAAAATTAACATAACATGCATGTAGCCAATAACTGACAACAGCATGTCAATGAAAACACTTAGGATTTTCCCCAAGTATTTCTCGTTTCCTTAAGTCTAAGAAAAATAAAGAATTTATATCCTTGCTGCCAAAAAAAAAAAAAAAAAAAAAAAAATCAGATTGAAGGAAGAACCAAATTTCAAAGCAGAGTCTTTCTCAAAGGCAAAGTTCTGCCAGTTGCTCACTTATTCTGATATCCATGCACTTCCACTTAAAACCTACAAGTCACAAGAGTGGTAACATGGGACAGATAGTATGACACACTCTGACAGATCAAAAGGAAACGTCTTTTGATGCTCACAAGTTGAATATGATTCAGAAGACAGACAGAAAGACATTCTTGCTAAGTAGCCGTGTTAGTTCAAAGCAGATAGTGATGCAAAATGTGTTGCCATGTAACAGACAACAGTATTCGAAGCTGATACATGAGCTGTCAGTATGTGAACTAGAGACATGCATCTATCTGAAGTACCCCCATCACACTTAAGAGCAAGAAGACAGGGAATAATGACAGATTTGGGGCAAGGGGCAATAATCTGAATGTGCAGACATCTTCAGGACCTTTTAACCCTGAAGTATTCAGATATTAATGGGAACTTCTGGGACGTGCTGCGTTTTAACATCCAAGTAACATTTATTGGAAAAGTTTTATGTCACTTTTTTTTGTTTCCCATTAAACTTCAGTCATTCCTTGCAGCACATCATCACACTTAGAAAGCACTGCGAGCACAGGAGATCAAAACAAAATGCAACTCTTATCACAGCTTTATGTCACAGATATGTGGTAGGAAAGAGATTATAACCAGTTTCACAAAACTAGTAATGATCTCCCAATTGGAGAGCATTAAGCAAACTGCCAAAGATAAGAAGTTCACAATTTGTGAAGGAAAAAAAAAAATATTGAAAACTATTTTAAAAATAAACATTACCAGTGAAAATATGCTAAAAGACACTGAAGATTAGAAGATTCAAAACTGCACTGCTGTTTGAGTATCAAACGGAGATGACAATTACAAAATATGTACTTACTCAAAACAACAAAAAACAGAATTGTGTCTCAACCACACAGTTGTATTTGGATAATAGCATGATGACTTTTCCCTCTGAATTTTTCTACTCTCACTTATATTTGGCCTTGTTGTTTTTCCAGAGGAATCAAATTTTTTTCCTTAGTTTGGAGGTGAGGAATGAATAAAGTATTATAGTCTATGCTTAAGTGCACTGTTATCCAAATCTGCAGCTGGAGTTGCTCAGTAGGAGAGAAATAAACACTTGTTAGTATGATGATTATGACAGTCATATGAGAGAGGAAACACCTGGGCTTTAGTCCCTGTTCTCATATTTCTATACTGAACTAATTTTCAAGAAGAGCAAGTGACAAAAGTGTCTTTACTCTATTGTGCAAGTTTGGGAATCAGAATCCCTCCAAAATAAAACTTACATTTATGTAAGTGATTGTGAAATTAATTTTATTGTCTACAAAATTAAGTGATTCATGTCATGAAAATTTTCTATAAAAGTACTGTGCTCAGTATTTTTAATGTATAGGGTTTAGAAGAAATCAGATTGTTCTTTCTTGACTGTTCTTTCAAAGCATTTTTTACTTAAAAGTTCAAACTGCCTAATCTATATGTTCTACTCATGTTCTCAGGTTTTACCTCAATGACCTTGGCTAAACCTTTGGAGATTTAGTTAAGATTGTCAAGGAATTTTTAAGATGGGATAGAAGGAAGGCAAAACAGGATGCTTTTCTCTGTAGCAAGTCCATAAGTTCCAAAATTTTAGTAAACATATGTAGCACATTACAAACTGACAGGTCCCTTGATCCATCCCCATTCCTTACATCAATCCAATACAGTTTTGGTCTTTTACTGTAGATCCAAGGTTTGTTACAGAATGGCAAGAAGTGCTTTGTGGCCTATAGGAGCTTGTGAAGCAGGTATTTTACAACACTCTTAGGAATTAAAAATCTATGCTATAGCTGACAAAAACTACAAGGAGTGAAAGCCAACAATTCAAAACCTTTCTTCCAACCTTGATTCTGTTTCAGAACATTATGTAGAGTGAGCAAAGTGTTCAGCACTTCATACTTTCCTCAATAACTTAACTAGGCAGTTGAAGAATTAAAAAAAAACAAGTTGTCCTCTTCATAAACCATGATTGGTCTACCCTACCCCAGAGGAAGAAAAAATCCCACAAAACTTTGAAAAAAGATTTACTCATGCAGGAACTAATACCAGAGCAATTAAAATTGTCAAGGAGAATATTATGGTAAGAATAGAGTCTGCTTGCTAGGTTACCTATGTATCTAGGAGAGAAATGATGAGCAATAAACTAAGTACTGCACTGTGAGGCAGTACAAAAGCTGTAGAAGCTGCCAGAGGAACCAGTAGAAGGGAAGAAGGAGGAAACCTGTCACTAGCTAAGAAATCCTATAAATGCACAACTCTGTAGTGTATTGACTGGACCTCAGTGCTGCAGCAGCACAGGTGTGCATGCAAGCAAGAAGTGTTTATGCCTTCAGTAACTGTCAAGATACATTGACAGTAACCAATGAGCTTCCACAAATCTTATTTTAAAGATAAAGCAAATCTGAGACATAAACAAATTCCAGGTACTTCAAAGTTAAAGTTTTTCTCCTCTCCTCATCAACATGAAATGAAAAAAGCAAGCTTAAGCATTCCCTGTGCAGTGTTGTTGCTCGTAGCTTCTAGATATATCAGAATATTTAATTTTAGTAATAGTTATAGTTAACACACTTCTCTATTTTTAGGATTTTAAAGTACATTTTTCATTGTGTTTCCAGCCAACAGCATTTATTAAGTTCAGGTGAATTATTCAGGGCACAAAACAGGTTCCAGTCTACTAAATTACTCAATTCAGTAGTCCACCAGGCCATCTGCTACAAGGAATATTTGTTCATCCTCATCCATACTTAAAAAATAAATTCTTGCTGGCACAAACTCAACAGTTTCCAGATTGCTAAGCTGTCATGGAAACAATTTTGGGAAACAAAAGTCCCACACTCAGAAGAACTGCAGCCTCCTGTATGATGTCCTTTGGACATGCTGCTCTGCAGCAAACACATGGTCTGGGGAGCTACCCATGACCTGTGTCATGGATAGCAAGAGCTGCTCCCACAATCACCCTGTAGCTCCCTGCTGCAGGGAAACACCTCATGGAACAAAAAATCAAAGAGTGCTGAACATGTACCTCTCTGGGACTTCTATTTCTATGTCAGAGCACCAATGGGTAAGAATCACGGCTAAGAATCATTTCTTCATTCAGGCATGTCCTGGAACTCAGACTAAGCGAAGGTTTTCCAGGCCTGGATCACATTTCAAAAGTGAGCTCTTGCAAACACAAATCAAAGGTATTTGTGCTACATGAAAGTGTGTGAAGAGCAGTCTATTTTCCTAGAAAATAAAAGCCACTAAATTAACTTTCTGAGCAAAAATGGCATCGCTAATCAGAAAAAAACCCCACAGCCAAACAGAAAGAGGAAGGCAGCCCTGCTCCTGCTCAGGAGTAAAGACACCAGCCACTACTGGGGGCTGGAGACAGCCTCTTAGAGGGAGGGAGCTCCTTGCCACAGCAGATCCTGGCTGAGGGGGTGACAGGCTGTGGCCCTGGGCTTCTCCTGTCGGGACAGGGGCACTCTGAGGGGCTGCAGCCCTGAATGGCAGGTAAAGCCATAACACCCAAAGAAACAAAAGCCATCACACAAAAGGGGTTGAACCTGCTGCTCCCCCATTCACCTCCCAGGTTAAACACTAAGGAACTGTGTGTAACCTGTGGTGAAATACATGTTTTCTTTCTTCCTAGGGAGGGGAGAGGTATGAATATACGTAATGACATATTTTTTTATCACTAACAAAATGAGAGATTTGAAGCATCTATTTTAAAGTAATTAATTAAAAAACTCTGGTTCTAGATTGCATTGCCTGCAATGTTTTCCAACCATTTTGAGCAGTTTGGTTTCCTCCCCCCCCTTCCTTTCTTGGTTAAATATTGAACAGTGGGTCACTATTTCTAACCAAATAAACATACAAAAAACCAAAAAATAATCACCCTAAGTACTGAAAAGATACAAACTCAATTAAAAAGATCCTAGATATAAATTGCAGCACCTGTGTCCAGCTGTGGACAATAACTGCTTCCTAACTCCTGGTTGTCATTTATCTTTGATGAATGGAAGGTGCAATGGCCAACTAAAGGTCCAAGGGATCAAAACATCACACTGTTGTGAAATAACCGGGGAATTAACATATGATATAAATAATTTCTGCCACTATCCTCATAGTATCAATCTGTGTTTATAGTTCAGTTTTTCACAGCTATAAGGCATGATACAATTAAGGTTTTTTGCAGTAAAACTAGTGCCTTCTAATAATAAAAAATGAGCTCTATCTTAGTTGGTCTCTTTAACATATAGTCCTGAATATATCAGGCAAAGTCAGTCAAAGTCATTGCTGCCTTTTATTTTTTAATGTTGCAAAAATTTATTCTGTCTGCATTTTCACTTTTTCCTAATACTGTTGTGGCCTATTTGGATGACTGAGATTCCTGAGAGTCAGGTAAAACTGCTTCTGTCTGCTGTATCCAATTTGTCTGTGGGACTCCTCCCCTTTTATCCTCTGTGTCTATGACTCAGGGCCAAGGTAGTTTTAGTTCAAACAAACATGGAGTATTTATACACTAAGTTTCTGAGCTATTGTTAATCCCAAAGTATCTTTAGTTGCTGTTGTCTGACAGCAGTGGAAATTAACAAACTGGTTATTCAGGATGAAAGGAACGAGCTGTCATGCACTTTGTATCAGCAAGGAAGGGTTTCAAAAGAGCATATATGTAGCTCATCTGCAGCTAATCAGAAAAAGAGGTATCAGAAACTTCTATGTAGGAAGGAACATAATATGAGAACTACAAGGACAATCAAACAAGGCCTTTCTTCACCATTACATTTATCAATGCAAAAGTCCAGATTTCAGCCTTGAATATTTTCAAAACCACTGATTTACAAGATAAAGTTAAGTGCAGCCCTGAGATTAAAAGCTGATCTCTCATTTTATTAACTTTACAGGATCCCAGAGTAATGAAAAAAAAACCACACCACAACCAACATTTGTGTGGGTAAGCTCCTAAAAACAACCTATTTTAGAACAGTATAGAAAGAATAGTTGCATTTTGGGAATGTACTTCCTGCAATTCCTTTCATCAGGGACACCTTTTTCCTGTCCCTTTAAATTCTCAATTCCTTCTTTTAGTAGCCACTGTGATAGAGTCTTACCTCTGAATGGCTGGGAAGAATGTGGTGTGAGTAACTCTTTTCAGAAGCTGCCATCAATTCATCTTTAAGGAGAATCCTGAAGGAGCAGTTTGTGAGCTCTCCAGCTGGCATCTTGCTCCAAAGAGATCAATCACATTACCTCGTCGACATGTTCAACTTCAACCAGTCCAGGAAGCAAGAGCCTCAAGTTTGTTTTAAAACCTGTGTCTCCAGCTCAGCAGTCTTGCTAGCCATTGCTGTGCCACCTGGCCTGCTCATCAAACTATTTATCATTTCCATTAATGCTGCCTTTGTGCTGCACAGGAAGAATGCAAGCAAATGCACGTTGCAGGAGACTGAACACACTAACCTTTTCTGTACAAAAGAACACTAATGCTCTTTTAAAGGCTATTCCTATCTCCAGAACCTCAAAAACTTCAATAATAATATATTGCTTTGCAGAGCTATTTTCAGCAAGTCATTTCCTCTCACACCTCTATGTACTCTTGAACACCCTGACTATGTTCATATGTTGTATAGTACCTTGATTAATTAATTCCAAGCTTCATTCTCTCTGTATGTGGCCTTTCAGCTATACAAACACACTTAAAGAAAGTACAGTGCTCCAGGACCAGCAGTTCTTGTTGTCAGAAAAAATAATTTGCTCATGAAGTTGGGATCGGTTTGGGTTTTTTGGTTGTTTATTTTTGGTTGTTTTGTTGTTGTTATTGTTGTGGGGTATTTTTTTGGGGAGGGGTGTTTTGGGAGGTGTTGTTTTGAAAAAATGTATTTATTTTGAGCATATCACTAACAAAAAGTTTTAGTCACACTGAAAAGCTACTTCTGGGTCACCAAGTACAAGAGGACAAATCAAAGTTACATTATTTTCAACTGGAAATATTTTTCAAAGACTCTCTCTTGGATGGTAGTCATGCCAGTAATCAGAGAATACTTTTCAGTTTAGGTAACTAGTTGTCTCCTGGCATTTCTTTTCCTAAATTAGCATCTTCTCATAGTGCTTTTTGTCTGGACTGGACTGTGACTAAATCTTCTGCTCCAGATCGAAAACTTAATAGAACAGTATAAAGGTACTGATGTCAGCAATGCATGTACTGACTTAAATTTCTGCTGAAACAATATTTCTAGGGATGAGAACTATGTCTTTCTCTAAAACACTCCATAATTGTGGCTATGATGCAATCTCTCAATATTCTTCTTGCCCTGATGTTGACATATCAAGGTGTGTGCTATTCTGTGGAGGGCTGGACATTTATCAAGATAATCAGACAGCTTTGAATAAGCTCCAAAGCTCAGTATTAGCATGCAACAGAAATATTTTAGATGCTTATTTTTAAATTAAAGGCTTTACAGTTTCCTTTATTAAATTAATTCAACAATGAAGTGTGTATATTAATTAGCACCCCCAGGACACATTAGGAAAGAAACTCCAGTCCCCAGACTTCAGGTGATTCTTCCTTTGTATGTGGTAGACCTGACTCAAGACCTTTAACCTTTATCTGCAGCAGTCTTACCTGTTTTTGCTCAACCTAAGCTCAAGAAACGGTCTACTTTGTTGGAGAACCTATAATCAACAGTGATCATACAAAGGTTATGAGAATATGCCACCAGACTGAGTGGACTTCTTTCACTCTATGACTTGTGTTTCCACAAGATGAGGTTGATATAACCAGTTTAGAACTTCAGGACTTAGAGCACAGTAATATTAAGATCTGAGAAAAGTGCTCCCTTCTAAAACAAAAAAAAAAACAAACAACCCTATATTGTTAACTAGACATGTGTGTATTTGAAAGATAAACTTCATTATTATGAGAGATCTAAAAGTGTCTAGGCTAAAGACAGAAAAAACTTTCTTTTAAACTAAAAAAAAACATCCATTTTTGAAACAACTATTTAGTTCAGGAAAGCAGCAGGGGTTTTAATGATATTTGTAATTATTATTTAAGTTGAGATTATTCAAATGTCATATACAGGAGAGACTAACCTATTGGTTAAAAAGCACTGAACAAGAAAACCAGGGATCCAGGTTTAGCTCCACACAGTCAGATTTCTATTCTGATACTGTGCATGTTACTTAATTTTTCTGTCTCTTGGGTCTTAGCATATGAATGTTAAATGCATTTTACTGCTGTTTCAGCATAACCAGCTTAATTGAAGTGCAAGGCAATAATCAGCTTTATTGTTTTCCTTAAATATGCTAAGCGAGCATGTCAGAGCACTGGTGCAAATGGCTTTTTATAGTTAGTTTCAGATAGCCAATCCCAATTCAGCCTATTTCCAGTAACAATTCTTTTCTAATAATGGCTTTTCAGCACTGCAGTGAAAAAAAAAAAAAAGCCCTCTACCCCATCCCACACAGTTCCACAAGAGGGAATCAATGTGCTGCTTAAGTTCAGAAAAGTTCTTTTCATATCAGCTGGTTATCAGCTCCAGCGTACATCAGCTAGAAAAGAGAGAAACCTGTTCATTCCTTCCCTCACCCCTGCACCTAGTGTGTGAAAATGTAAGAAAAAAGAATTTAGAATAATTCCAGAAAATGTTGACAATTAAGAAAACATTAAGCCTTTTACATCCTTTTATATATAGTCTCCAGAAACATGCGACATTCTTTTACCTATGTGGCTCTGTTATTACACAACTGATTTGAAATACTCTTATTCAGTTTTCTGAACATGTATCTTGAAAATTTTAGGAGAGCTTTATCCTTAATTCAGTGTGATGATGATGGCAGCAATGACAATTAACAGTTCTGGGCATTTCAGTAGAATTCTTGTAATAGTGTGAAGGATGATCTTTGAAGTGGTTCACATCTATGAGCACTGCAGTTTAATGAGAGTGAAGAGGAAAAAAAGAGACCTACTACAGTCAAAAGACAAAACAGCTTTTGTCAAAGCTATCAGAATCAATGATAAAAGAAGCAGCAGAACAAGTGAGCACTTTTTAGCCACAGAAGTATCACTGTTGTATCAGACTATACAAAGCTAAATAAAAAATGCTACCTACTAGAAATTGAAATGGACTTGGTTGGAAAAGAAACATAAATGAACATATTAAACTACAATTTACACTAGGTAAGCACATTTATTCTTGGAAACAAAAGAAGTTATATTTCTTTTGCCTAAAAAGCTGAGACTGATGTAGAGCAATTCACAAAAGGGTTGACATTTCAAGTGCATTTCAGTGTTCCTCCAACCAGAGGACAAAATATATAATACTAAAGTGGAGTAAGACAGTCATACACTTTGGATAAATCTGAGTTTAAATTTGTGTCCTATGCAAGATGTCATGCTGATTATGTCTCCATTTTTCTGTTTTCATTTTTCACTTAAATAGTTTTCCTATCATATTTTTCTGTATTTGAAAATAGTGAATAGAATTTTCTAGTCTTCATGAAAGAATTATTTTGATCATCAATCCCCTAGCCAATTTTCTGTAAGATTGACATTCTTAAGTTTATTCAAAGCCATAAAAGAAAAACAATATAAAGTGCCATTTGGAATAGTTCATTGTTAATGCAATGATTTCTGGAAATATTGCCTCTACTTCTATCCATTGGACTTATGGAAAAATACTGCAAAGTACATTATTAATTGATTTTATTTTTATTTTAAGCTTATAATTTTCTTTTTATGACACCATGTCATGTTGCAATAAAGCCAAATTTAATTATTAGCCAAAATAAAGGGGCAGCTGGGGTACACCTCATACTATAACTGCTCTTTATTCTAACCGTTTTTAAGCAGGTTCCAAGTTAGGAAAGAAGCTATTAGGAATAGATGGATGATTTAAATGGTTGAGATGTTAAGTGAACTTTAGATGCTAGGATAAATGTACTTCAAAATTTGGACAAATATCTAAGTTGGGATAAATCTGAGCTTGCCTATTTTTTCCAGACTTCGAGGCTTTGAAAACCTGGGTCCCTTGAAGACTGTTGTTTTCTTGTATTCAATGTCAGCATTATCTAAGAAATCATCAACTGATCTGAGTCTTGGTTTAGACTCCAACTAATTCTATTGGTAGACATTCCAGTCTTAATGACATTCACCTTCTTGAACTCTATTCAGTGCATTTTACTCTTTTGTACTTTCCTGATAATAAACCATTATTTGCGATTCCCAGACATTGATTCACTATCAGAAATACCTCAAGAGCTCTTCATATGTGGGCATTCAGCATGCAAAAAGTCAACATACATTATAACACCTTTCTAAGAATACTGTAAGAACTCTGTAATTCTACACTCCTTTTCCCAGTACATAACTAGTTTGATGTATTTGTTGCTACCAAAACCTTACCTTTAGTTAGTTTTGTTAGGTGATTCTAGAAAGGAATGGAAGAAAAAGCCTTGCCATAATTTTCATGGTTATGTGGCTTCCTTTGGATATTGATCCCCAGCAATGCAAATCATAGCAATACTCTTTTGTGATTTTTATAATTGTACTGTTTCTCCCAGCAGATTTCTCCTACAATGTCATGGACAGAGCACGACAGATTACCCTTAAGAAATCTCTCTCTTTCTCCCTGTCATCTATTCTTGAACAAGCTTTACCCTTCTGTATAAAAATTTCAAACCTGAAATATATTCTGCATTATGATAGCCATGTCAGTTTGTGAGTTTGTTGCAGAACAGCAAGATTGAAGACTTATCTTCTGAACTCAGGTGAAATACAGTTATTATATCAGTTGTCAGATGTCCAAATACAGCATTCTCAACTCATTTCATTCCTTCTCTCTCATTTTTCTAAGAACAGACCTTAGTTTTAAAGATGTGTTTATAAAGGAGAACCACTTTTTACAGAAATTGAGAAGTTGCAGAATTCATTTACAGAAAGCAGAGATGAGCAGGCCTTTTCAGACCATCGTGTTTTCTATCCTCCTTCTCAATTGCCTGTTCTCCAAAGTTTCTGGAACACCATTTCTCATCTTTCTAGTGTACTATGTATATCCTCCTTAAAGAGAAATTTTATCCCCAGCCAAGATTTACTTTGAATCACTTACAAGAGTTGGTTTTTTTTTAATCCTTTATCAATGTTGCCCACCTGGCATCATCCCACACCATTTTACCCCCAAGATATTTAATTCCCCTTAATGTAAATTTACATTAACTGCAAAGGTAAGTATCTTTTTTCTATTAGTATTACAGGGGGAAAAAGAAGGGAAAAACCCCAACAATCCACAAACATCAAACCACAAGATATAAGATATTTGAAAATAAGATACGTGAAACACAGAATATAATAGTTCTATTGTAAAGGACCTACAATAGTCATCTAGTCCAGCTGCCTCATGGCTGACCAAAAGTTAAAACATGTTGCTAAGGACATTTTCCAAATGCCTCTTAAACCACAGTAAGCATGGGACATCAACCACCTCTCTAAGATGTCTGTTCCAATGTTTGCCCACCCTCTTGGTAGAGAAATACTTCCTAACCTTCCCTGGCACATCTTTGAACCTTTCCCAGCTGTCCTATCACTGGATATCAGGTAGACGAAACCAGCACCTCCCTTGTCACTTCCCTTCCTTAGGAAGCTGTAGAGCTCCTTCTCTCCAAACAAGGTAAACCCAATGTCCTCAGCCACTCCTCACAGGAGCTGATGCCTTCCAGCCCTGTCACCAGCTTTGCTGTCCTCCTCTGTACACATTCAAATACCTTAACATCCTTTCTTAAATTCTGGGGGCCAGAGCTGCACACAATACTCAAGGGGAGGCCACAGCAATGTTAAATACAGCAGGAATAAAGTAATGTAAATGTTAACACTGCTTCAAAAAATAAATGTTATTTTTGTTTACAAATATATACTATCTCTGTACTATAGTAAAAATAGCAGCAAAAAGGCATTTATAATTTTCCTTCATTTGAATTAAAGCACAGAGTTTGATACTCAAGACCAACACAAAATATTTTTTATTTCTAAAGTAATTTTTTCCAGCTATTACTTTGGCTTTTGTTCATAAATGCAACAGATTTTTAGTGTTTATACTCATTCATCCAAGACCAAAACAAATGTTAATTAAGAAAAAAACCCAGAACCCTGTTTTTGTATCAACTTGACCTCCATAAAGCATTAGTTGGCAATAAAAGTACCACTAAAATTTAAAGGTCCCAGTATCTAATTTTTCATGTATTCTTTGTTTTTGAGTTTTCAGAGATTCACAAACTTATTTAGAATTTGTCTAGTCTGTTTCCTTCAGCACCAAAAATTAGAATTTGCAGTTGGATTTCAGTTACTGTTTTGAGACCAGTCGCAAACAGCTGATGAACATACTGCCATTTTTCCAGTTTCTTTCTTAAAGACAATTTACTGTAGCAAATCTGCAAATCTGAAAGGACTTAATTAGTATCCAGGGACAATTTAGTGGTATTTGAGTAACAAAGAGTTCACAAATCACTGTAAAGAAAAAAGCAAAGCTAACTAACCTCTTATTACAACCTGCTAGGTTTTTTAATGGGAAATTATAGTTAAAATGAATATATTTCACCATTTAGAATTATCACAGGAAGCAATATTTGTCTTCAGACTAGCAAGAAAACTGTTCTAGAGCCTCATTCCAATTTTTTGTCTGCACAGCAGATGGACTGCATTAAAAAAAAATCTTGAGAGCTAAAATAAAGGGAGAAACTGAGTCATTGAAAGCAGAATATAGTGATTGTTGAGTGCTAAAGGAAGTCAAGTGCAGGAGTATTCAAACACAGATTTACAGGAAAAGTACTCATACATTTTTTTCTTCCGTGAAAGAACAGACTCATCTACCTACTGGCACAATACCTACTCCACAAAATGCTACCAGGACAGAAGGCTTTATTACAATATTAAAATCTTTGCCCATTCTGTGTTCATTTTTATTTGTATTACCTTATGTGCACTGCAACAGACTGCGTCCCTTCTTACTGAGACTAGGTAGAATTAACATTGAGTTTATTTTTCTAATGCTTTCTATTTGTAGTCTTGACTCTTTCTTATTATGATGTATTCAACCTGATCTTTTCACTCTCCTGCATTATTGATCGTATCCCTTTAGAAGCATCTCTGTCCCTAGTCCAGCATGACACAACATCAGTTTTCTCCTGGGCCAAGATATCCTGCTTTCCTCATTCCAGGCTTCTGATCACGAGGCTGATCTGATCAGCATGGAACAACCCCATATTTTGAGGTTCAGACTGACACGAGGAGCAGCAGCCAGACTCCCTAGGTTAACCTTGTCTGCTGACTTAGCTACTTCTGCGTCATAAAACTAGGGAGGGTTGGGGGCGGGGTCTAGTTGCCCATAGTTCATTAAAAGCAACTTCATGTCTTTTCTCAAATTAGTAGCAAGATGAACAGCTATTCAGCCACAGAGGGGACAGTGAGGGAGACAACACAGTAGTGGCTCTTCATTGTGGTAATCTTCTAGAAGTGCAGATGTTCATTATTGCAAAGAGAGACCTGGGACTCCTAATTCCTCTGCTATTATGAACTGAGTTCTGAACATGGAATGGATTCCTCTGCATCACCTTATTATCACACAATCTCAGACCAGATTTGATCTAGGTCAAATACAAGTGATGACAGTTTATTTTGCACATCTCACCAAGTGGATGTTGTCAAGGCAGCTATGCTAAGGATTGAAAGGCACACAAACACACTATGGAAAGCTGAATCTACACGTGTGCATAGTGCCTTGTATAGCATCAGCAGAATGCTCTGCTGTGTATTAGAGAGACTCAACTGGCTTGCTTTTCTATAAGATAAGAGCACTGGGGATTGCACATGATCAGACACAATGGTGATGTCAAGAGGCAGTTGAAGTTTGTATTTGAACTACCAGTCTCCAATGCATTCCTAGGAATGACACTGAAGTTAACATGGGCTTTTACTGACTGCAGAGTGTCAAATAACCACAGAGGTTTTTCCATTTGTGTTTAGTCAAGAAAATCTATCCCCTACTGAAGGGATGAATACCATTAAATTTGACATATAGGAAACTCCCCATAAATTATCTTGAGAAGTATCCAGACCTAATTCATGCATGTTTTCTACCTTTTCATCCTGTCCATAAGATTAGTATCATCTCTCCTTGTATCCTTGTTTACAAAGTAATAATACACATTAAGTAAATTTGTTCCCCCAGAAATGTGAATTTTAGCATTTAAAGAAAATCATCGCTGTAACTGGTGTACTGACATCTGATTGTCTTGACCAGCATGTAACTTGGGGAATTGTCCATTCAGATAAAGGAAATTCATAACACTAAAAGCATAAAATAGGGCACACATTATCATCCTTAATAACTTATCAATGTAGGAGAATAAAATATGGGTGACTAAAAGAGAAAAATGGATGGGGAAATAAGAATTATGTCTATCTTACATTCAGGAATCACTGGACAAATGTAAGAAATAGATATGTAACAATAAATGTCTTCATCCCCACTAAACAAAAAAATATGCAGACTGCCTGGAGTCAGTCCACAGAAGAGCCACAAAGATGATCAAAGAACAGGGAAGCCTGCTGTACAAGGAAAGACTTAGATAGCTAGTTTTGTCCAGCCTTGGAAAAAAAAAGAAGGCTTAAGGAAGATCTTATTACCATGTTCTGGTACTTAAAGGATGGCTATGAAGAAGATGGAGACTCCCTTTTTACAAGGAGTCATGTGGGAAAGATGAGGGGCAATGGGTGCAAGTTGCTCCTGGGGAGATCCTGACTGGACACCAAAATAAAGGTTTTCATTAGGAAAACAGTCAGAGGTTGAAATAATATCCCTAGGGAAGTGGTGGATTCCCTAGCACTGGACACTTTTCAGTTGAAGTACCTGCTTCCTTTCAAAAGGTTCCTCTCTCTCCACCCCTTGCCTCAAAAAACACCAGTTTGCAGTTGAGCTCTAACAAGTTTTATACTACTTCTTTAAGACTGACAGTTTCTCATAGCCAAGAGTTGTTCCCATATGTACTTCAAAGGCAAGTGATGCTGTGGACTTCGCAGAAGTGTGTGCGGCTTTTGAAGTCTTTGAATTATCCATAGGAGATGCTACTAACAAAGAAAAACTGACAGGTTTTTTAAAAATAGAATTTAAGTTTACTTAAAGCAAATGCCACAAAAAAGGGAGAGGATTGCCTTTTTCAAAGTGGATTATTTTTTTCTGTCTCTTCAGACAGCAACAGCTTTCAAGAAAAAAAAATGTTGTATCTGGGATTACTGTTTATCAGCAGGAACAGTCAGTATCATAATATGAAGAAGAGTCTAGCCATTCCAGAAAGAAACACAAATTGAAAAATCAATATTTTCTGAAATAATCTTTAAGCTTTTTAAACAAACTAAATAGCTGAGTCTCCTTATTTATTGTCAAATTTATTTAACATCTATTTAGAAAGAGCTCATATTCTTTTTTCTGCTAAATGTTTACAGTAGTCACATATAGAAAGAAAAATTTATTTTCTATCTTAATTCCTATTTCTACTTTAATTCTTATTTCTAAACATATTTTATGTGAAATCTAGCATGACTGTTTGCACTGAAAACCTGGAGTTTAGAGAGCCACTAAACATGAAATACTCTTTTTGTGGTTTTGTTGTGTTTTGCTTTGTAAGGGAGTGAAAATTATATGTAAATATTGAGCAAAGCAGTTTCAAAGTGTTGAATCATTACTTTTCTAACTGAAAAGCCTGTTTTAAAAGGTTATTTTAAAAATAGTCTCCAAAGGATATAAACCAAAGAACTCTTTCCAACTGATGTAAATCTAAGTCTATAACTGTTTCACTCAATCACAAATTACCTTTTCAATCATTGTTTGATTAATATGTGAGGCTTTTTTTCCCTTCCTGTCCTGTTTCACAATAATAAATAAAAAAATAATAAACTGGGAATTTTTCCCTTAGGTTTTTAAAGCTGGACTTGAAATCAGAAGTTTGTTTACCTGAGGTTCTTGGTGACATCAGCCAACAAAGTTTTAAGGATAAAGCCTCAAAATTTCACCGTCTTCAAGTTTGTTTGTTTTAAAGCATGAGGAAAAAAATAAGTTGTAGATAATTTTATGCACTTCCATCTCTGTTCCCTTCTCACTTTTCATAGCTATATACACATTTCATTTGAACTTAAATAGTCGGCAGGGATTCTGTCCTGCTGTAACTGCTGTTATCTTTCAGAGTTAGTCTTCAGTACAGGTGGTCTCACATGTAACACATTTCTTTATCTTATATATATATATATATATATAATTTATTTATTTCTGACTTAAATAGATGGTAGCATTATGCAGCAAGAAACAGTCTTCCAGTTCACTGAACCATGAGAAGGGTTTGAGGCTCACCATGCTCTTTTCTTGCAAATGGCTGTTCAACCAGCATGGAAGAAGTTAGCACCATTTCCAAAAAGATTAAACATGTTTCATTTGGCTAAGTACCTGTCTTGTATCTTGCATTGCAGTCAGATTTTCTTCTTACCAAGATCTGACCATCACTAGACAGACCTCAAATCAAACAAGTTTTTAAAATATTTTTCAAAGATGTCACTGTCAAGTCAAAACAGAAGGGCAAAAGGAAATTTTAGGGTGACACAAGGGAAAAGCAGCAAACTGGTATATTTCTGCTGGCAAGTCAGGAGTTCAACTCATGTAACTCATCTGAAAAACAAGCCTCCAAACTCCCTTTGGTTTCAGCTGCCAGCAGCTAAAATCAAAGCTTCTTCTGCAATTCTCTCTAAAAAAAACGTCTACCAACATTCCAAACAAATATAGCATCTGTTTTCTAACAACAAATGCTGGAAGTAGCACCAGAATTTAGGTCTTCTATTTCACCAGGCATACTAGTACATCTTTAAAGTTACCAAATTTTACTTTCTATAAAATCAAAAGACACAGCTGTTAGCAACTGTTAAGACATTGCAGGAAATGCAGATAGAGTGTGTCTGATTTATTGACAGCTGTGAGCTCAAACACACAGAAATGAGCAACTGAAGCACACTTATGAGAATATTTATGCTCATAAAGACACATTATTTATTATTCACTACCTCGCCAATAGAAATTCTTATAATTTAGGTAAGATTTCTTAAATTAAGAAATATGGATAGTGATATCCCTCCTCCCTCTTTGTTTAGGTGAATATATCTGCCCACAGTCAAATCCTTTATCCTTACCAGTGCTGTCATCATAAACAACAGTAACTGTTTTCCACTTGAAGAACTGCACAAGGTCAAGGATGGCACGGCTGAGTGAAGAGAAATCTGGATAGAGGCTGACATAGAAGGAGTCCTTGTTGTCTGACACCTGATGTTTCCAGCGGGTCTGGATATGTGGAACACCCAAAGCGTTGCAGATGGATTGCACAGCATTAGCTGAGGAGCTATGGGATGGTCCGAAGATGGCAGCCACCCCTAGGGACAGCTGATCGCAGGCTGAAGAGGAGACAGAATTCTGTCAATGATGAGAGGAAAGAAAGCAGTGTGCCAGAAAGTATTGCACAATTGACATTAAACAAAAGGCATTCCATGAAATGTAACTTCATTGCTGCAGAGCTCCCTGCTTGTGTAACACTCACACAGGTATCGACTTCAGAATACATTGATAGGCTTTCACTATGAGCTGATGAATAGCAACATTTAACATTGAAAGAGTACTCAGCTACATTTAATAAACATTTCTATGTCAGTGGAAGTCACAAAGGCCAGCAATTGTGTATCTTTCAAAAAGCACCGATAGGAAAAGAGATTTGTGCTCAGCTGCATCTTTTCAATTGGAAAAGGGCCATATGGGACAGTATTATAACCTAGGCAGTTTAACTGTTAAGTTCTTCCTCAATCAACCAACACTGTTTCTATTGAGGTTTTAATTATTCAGAACCTGGATGTGTTAAGTAGATTCTAGGTAAATATCAGGAAACTTATTAATTTCATTGAAATTGAAAATTTAATTCCTGTATCTGAAAATACAGAAATCCTGTTCCTGAAAATCTGAAAATCTGCATGTTGACTAGTAAAATATAAAGGTCAACATTTTCCCTAGAAGAAAAATTAAATTGCTGTCTCCTAATGAAAATAATTCAGTGTCCTTTCATAAACACTGGAAATATTAAAATACTGGAAATTTAGCTAGACCTACATTAGTAGATAAAACTAATGAGAATAGCTGACAGGATACTGCTGCATTCAAGTGGCTTAGCTCACCTCTTTCCAGTATAGGGTGGCCCCACCTGTACTGTGCATTAGAACTCTCTGGTCTTTCTTATTTCCCACACTTGACTCCAGTATTATCTTACAGAATATTAGTTGGGATATGCCAAAAGGAAGGTGGGAAAATTAGTCAATACTGCAGACCACTGCTTCAGCCCATCCCCTGCTCCTGTTTAGATCACAACCAGAGACCTTTAAGAGTATGCAGTTCTGAAAAACTTCAGATTGTATGCTAAGAAAACATGCTGTTTGGTGGAAAGGAATAATGAAAAGTATCTCCCCAATCCAATGTAGATGTATTTTTATGAGATTTAATTAATATTGTTACTCTGGCATCAATGTTCCCAACAACTGAGGAAACAAGTAGTAGAAACAAACCTTGCTGCTTTACTTTTCTCGGCAAGTGAAAATTGTTTTAATGAGCACATCCTTTTAAATATCATTAAAATATTGCAAAGTTTTTCAACTGCATTCCAGAAACTATGCTGGTGCATCTTTTTAATATTGCAGAGCAGCAGTGGGTTAAATTAACTCTCGTATACACACAGGATCTCCACTACACTTCTGAGTATAGGATCAGGGCCCAAATTGCTAGTTTGATTTAAAAAAAAAAATATGCTAATATTGCCCTTCCTAAGAGTAATCAACAAGCTTTATGCAAATGTCAGTAAATGTGATCACTAACAGCAGCAATAGCCACCAGATGGCTTTTCAATGAACCTTTCCCCCCCCTCTTTCTGAGATTTGAATAATGCAATGCTTGCACACATGACAATATGGCACGGGCACTATCAGACACAAACCAATTTTTCCAGTGCATTGAGGAATATTTTGTTTGTATTTAGATTGTTCTTTACTGAAACAGCATCTTGGAAATATTGACTTGCCTTCAAGTTGCTATTTTACACAGTACTTTTAAAAATCCATTCATATTTAAGCTGTATTCAACTTCAAAACTGTGTTACTAGGAGGTCTAAACAGGCTATTTTTGATGCAGCGCCTGCCTGCTCACTAATGGACATAATCATGAACCACAAAATGAGTCAAATACTTAAAGCTCATTGTTAAAACTCTGCTTTGGAGCCATCATAACAAAATGAACCATTTTGTGTTAACCTTTAGCCTTTGATTCTGAACTAAAGAACCTGTCAGCACAAACGTATTTGGCTGTATTGCAAACTGATGAAGCAAAAAGCTATTAGCACTGGAAGGTTACACAGATTTTGATACAGGCTGACCAGTTACAAATAAAAGAGCTGCATTCTCATCCAAGATGCAAGTGATAACAATGAATATATGCAATCTATTCAATATAGCCAATCAGTGGCATGTTGCTATTCTAACTTCAGCTGTAATAATCTGTCAAGAATTAGCATTAGATTAGGGGTAGCTTGCACCTTTAAGCAAACCCCAATTAAGGACTAAAAGTAGCTGTATTGTCTCAGGACAGGTGTAAAGAATTCAAGATCACAGAACAAATTTCTCTACTCTCTATATACTCCTCAGGAATGGAAAGAAACTGCCCCATTAAATTACACAGGACAGAATGTGCTCGAATCAGGAAGTTGAATTTGGAAAATTAGGGGGAAAGGAGAAAGAAGGGGCTAGAATTAAAGATCAGTTCTTTTATTCACTTAGCCGAGATGGAAAGGAAAGAGCAGTCTCTGTCAGAACCTGCTATAATGCATCATCCAAAACACCAGAATAACAACACAAAAATACACTATTAAAGGTGTTATATGCCTCCTTCTTCTTCTTCTACACGCTCTCCATTGCAAACCATCTTGCTAGGCACAAATATTTAGCCTACAATATTCATAAATTTAGTATAATATTTTTTATAAACTGAAGCATCTTACAGTGACCAAACTGTGTGTATTTCTGTACAAATATGGATACTATTTCCACACCTAACAGCAACCTGTATTAGAATTGGTTTTTTAACAACAACCAAAAAAAAACCATTAAACTGGTTAGCAAGATGAATTCTGTATGTTACAGCAAAAGAGAAAATAACTCCTAATTTCTAAACTGGATTTTTTAATCAGTATTATATTCCACTTTTAAGATGTGCTTCATGTACATTTGTCCTGACACAACAGCCTTTCCCTTTGTAGCATTTCCAACGTGGCATTACATGGTTTTATTTGTCTTTGCACTCTTTAACACCAAAAATCCCCTATTGTGTAAAGTTTCCAAGCCTTCATCTCTTGGGAGTGGCACGTTAGGACCACTTGGCAGATTTAGGCTAGAAATCTGTCATACAAAAATACAGGTTGAGTCTTTCACCCTTCTTTTCTTAATAGAAATTCATTCATATGATGTTAGAAAACGTTTTCAAAGAACACATAATACTGTGTACAAATCAGTCCTGCTGAGTTCTGACACCAGGCTTTGGTTTTTTTCCTATAAATATGTGTTGAACTTATTGGGGTTTTTACTTTCTATGATATAGCCATGATGCCAGTACCACCTGCATATATTGTCATAGATTTGAATGTAAAGCAACGTGAAAACTTAAATGTTTGTGATGACTAAAAATTTGAAAATTTAAGAAAAAAAAGATCAATTGTTAGGTTTTAATTTTTCTTTAAACAAATAATTTATAGTTTGGAGAAAACTGTTGAACTGAGGCCTAGGCATTCATCTGATAATAAAATTCTTAAGCCCAGGCAGTACTTAGGCTTATTTTTGTGCCTTGCTGACATAAGATGCACAAAATTACAACTATTTTTTCCCTTTTGAAGCCCACACCTGATTAACTATATTAGACTTTAATATGCTAAAGGTTTTTGTAGAGATGTACTTAAAGTGATTGAATGCTTAAAACTGAATTGGAGTGTAATTTTCAAGCAGTTACCATTACAGCCTTCAAGGAATCGTCTTTAAAGCAGTTCTTTGATGCCAGCCACAAACTTGTAAAGTCTCACTGCATATGGATTTATTGGACTGACATTTTTTCAGGTAGGTAAACCAAGTGAGCCATATTGCTCATAAAAAAAAATAGATATGCAAAATGTTACCTTTTTTGGATGCTTCAAAACTGTCATAGAGATTTATCTTCTGGGTGTCGTAGGTTAATGTGGTGTTTGGCAGAAGAGTTCTGTTTCTGTTGATTGTGTTCACAGCAAATCTGAAGGCTAATTCTTCTGCTCCCATTGGACCAGATTCCACACACTCAAAAATGCCTCCTGGTGGTGAGAGAAAGAAGAAACAAAAATACAAACAAACAAAAATAAAACAACAAACAAACTACCAGTGAGCTAAAACAGCATGCAAGAATCACAGAATTGCTGGAGTTGGAAGGGGCCTCTAGAGATCATCTAGTCCAACTCTCCCACTGAAGTAGAATAACCTAGAGCACTTTACACAGGACTGTATCCAGTCAGATTTGGAATGTCTCCAGAGATGGAGACTCCACAACCTCCCTGGGCAGCCTGTTCCAGGTTTCTGTCACCCTCACTGTAAAGTTTTTCCTCATATTTAAATGGAACTTCCTATGTTCCAACTTGTACCGTTTGTCCCTCATTCTGACACTGGAAACTACTGAGAAGAGCCTGTCTCCATCTTCCTTGCACCCACCCTTTAGATATTTATATATATTGATAATGTCTCCCCTTAGCCTTCTCATCTCCAGGCTGAACAGTCCCAGCTCCCTCAGCCTTTCCTCATCAGGGAGTTGCTCCAATCCCCCAGTCATCTTTGTCACCATCTTCTGGACACTGTCCAGTAACTCCCCGTCTCTCTTGAACTGTGCAGCCCAGAACTGGATGCAGTATTCCAGCTGTGGCCTCACCAGGGTAGAGTAGAGGGGGAGAATGACCTCCCTCGACCCATTGGCCACATTCTTCTATATGTAACCACAAAGAACATCTTTATTTATCAGTTCGGGAAAAAGCTCATCACCCTGAAATTTTTAACTTAATAAACCTGATAAATCACAACTAACGAAATTATTATTTTTTAGTTTGGAGTCAAAATACAAATAACCCTGCAACAAATCAAACTTACCTTAAAGAAAACCTATGGGGTTTTTTGTTGTGTTTTTTTTTTTTTTTGTTTATCTGTTTGGGGTTTTTCCCAGACAGCATTCATTTTATTATTTTGAGTGAAGAGTGTGGCAATTTAAACTAACCATACAATTTTGAACAATAATAGGAAAACATGAAGAATATTTGAAGTTGTTATTATTTTACATATATAAACTTGGATTATTACATGGATCCATTCCAGATCAGCCACCAGCTATGTGTGTGTGGCAGGAAGGAGGGAGATTTCTAGATTCTTTTTTTCTGAGCTTATAATAAGCTCATCAGAAGTGTAGAACAACAGAAAAAAATATGATCTTATAGCTTATTGAGGGTTGAAATGTTGTCGTTTATCACTGAGCAACATGAACACTCTAACCTCATTCTCAGCAAATACAGGAATCTAAATAATTACACCCTGTATAAACTCTGTCATGCAGTGAAAGCATCCCCAAATAAAGCACACTGCTGAAGTAGAACATGCAATTTCTAGAGTTCTTCTAAGCCAGACTTAAAGAAAGCAAAGAAATTTAATGGAACAGTGTTGTGATTAAGCTGTTATTCTCATTAATGTGATATCATTGCCTGCAAAGTGTAAATTTATTCATACGTTGGGGTAACATAATTTATTCTTGGGTCTGAAAAGATCAAGAGTACAGTGCCAATAAGTAATTTGAAGATATGTCCTTACTATGGGGACAGATACCTCACAAAAACAATCAGCATCCATATGGTCTCTTTGGTTTTCATGTTAATAGCCTCTGTCAATACTAATGGACAGCCAATGGCCATCATCTGGGATCACTAATTACAAGCCAGGCATTGTATCTGTGCTTTTCATTTACTCTGTCCTAGATTGTGGTTATTCCTTTCAAAAGTAATGCTGCTAAATGTATTGTCTAAAAAAAATTATTCAGGACTCCACTGCTTCCTCAGCAAGAAGCTCTCAGAATCCAAATTTACAGGAGCTGAGTCAGGCTGAATTTCACAAACTACAGTCAGTTTGTAAACAGTCTTGTTGAGTAGACAAGTAGATAAACCATTTCTGAAGCAATAAACAGTGTGTATTTATCACCTTTTTGCCTTTCTGGTACTACTAAACGTGAAAAGGCTTTTCTGTTTTGCAAACCTCCTGCCTCTTCCAGCCTGTTTCTCACTACAGGATGGAGGTGTTACATTTTCCTGCAGATGAGCCCTTAGATACCTTGTGAGAGCCCTAGGGGCAGATGCTCAAATATTAATTTAAAAGCACAGTCACTAACCACTAACATGAGGTGTAAGTAATAAATAGTTAAACACTACTCATTTAAAACTGATAATAGTGCACTGATGGGGGAAGCAGACACCTAAGAAAAATTTGGATACTAGGTAATGATCCAAACTGATTGAGCACAGAACATATATATAATCAATAACCAATATTAGCAATGCTTCAGAAGCTGAAGCAAAAGAAGTTTCAAGCAAATATAGGCTTGGTACACTTGATCAAGTAGATCCCTGTTACTCTTGAACTGGGAAGCCCAGAACTGGACACAATACTCCAAGTGAGATTTCACCAGGGCCGAGTAGAGGGGGACGAGAACCTCCCTCGATCTGCTGGAGACACTCCTCTAATGCACCCCAAGATCCCATTCGCTTTCTTGGCCACAAGGGCACATTGTTGTCCCATGGATAATTTGTTGTTTACCAGGACTCCAAGGTCCTTCTCCACAATGTTGCTCTCTAACAGATCACCTCCTAGCCTGTGCTGGTGCATTTTGTTGTTCTTTCCCAGGTGCAGGACTCTGCACTTGCTCATGTTGAACTTCATTAGGTTCCTCTTTGCCCAGCTCTCCAGCTTGTCCAAATCTCTCCGAATGGCTGCACAGCCTTCAGGTGAATCAGCCAATCCTCCCAGCTTCATGTCATCAGCAAACTTGCTGAGAAGACACTGTGTCCCATCTTCAAGGTCATTGATAAAGATGTTGAACGGTACTGGACCGAGGGCTCCACCGTTTTCTAAATTAACATCTAAGCAGTTTGAATTGAACTTACACACTATATGAATACCAGAATACAGTCACAAAACAGTTCCACATTCTCTGGATGAGAGCCCTTAGAAGTCTGTGTGGAAGTCCATGCTTCAGATAATTTCAGGATGCTCAGCAGAGGCACATAAATTAGTTCATACATTGACAGGAATGCAAAGTTCTAAAGGGTGCCTTCTCCATTGCTGCATAAGATGCAAGTGTAAACTTATCTGGTAAATTTAAACTGCCTTGGCCTTATTGTTGTGTTCCTCTATTTGTTACTGAATATATAAATAACAGGGGGGGGGAAAAAGGTAACTATTTTTTTTAAAGAAAATATTGAGTAAATCCACTGGCTTAATACTAGGAGACAAACTATAAATTACACCTCCCTTTTCTTATAAAATTGAAAGGAGATTAATAAAAAGGATGGACTTCCCACTTTATACTCAATTACAAAGGGGCAGTGGTTTCCAGAACTTGTTATGACATGTTAAGTCATGTTGTTTCCTCCCAAGCAGGCTGTTTTTTACTGCTGTTCTATTCAGGATAGCCTTATTAATACTCAAATTGAGGAATGCACTGCATGCTCTCAGATAAGCAGAGACAAGAGTCATAAATCTTGCCATTGGTATGTGGACAAGCAGCCAAGACAATGACTATCTCTGACAGCTTGAAATATGCAGGTATAGGGATTTGTCTTTTTTACACAGCTTGTAGGACCATAATAGGCAGGAACATCAGTTCTTATATGCAACCAGCCACACATCCTAGAGGAAATGGCTGGATTTTCACTGCTGCCTCAAAATACAGACAGAAAACTTAAGAAGAGTAATAAAATCTGTATTCAATGCTTAGCTTGCTTTAATGGTCTCATATATGACTTATACACAGGACATACGGTATCATGTAGTTCCACCTCAGTCCATAGCTCATGAAGTTTGATTGTCTGTGTACAGTAGGTGACTGCTGCATAGCTGAACATTTTTTCAAGTTTTTACTGTCAAAATAACCACTTCACTAAAGCTCACTAAATGTTAGTAGTGATCAGCACCTGAAGAAGTACAGTGATGAGGAATGTTTAAGACCAACCAGGCCAAGCCAGATCACAGAATCACAGAATGCCAGGTTAGAGGAGACCTCAAGGATCACCTGGTCCAGCCCCTTATATAGATACATACAAGAGCAATTGTAAAACTATCTTTAAATACTGTACCTTTTGCAATATATGAAAAGCAAGTGAAATACTTTCTTCTTTACAAGATTTTCTATCAAACAATGCAATGTAATTTCTTTATAGCTATTTAGAATACAGCAGTGTGAATCTGGACTGTACCAGGTTTTATTATTCCTTTTCACTATTATAACGAAAACGTCCAGAATCTCCCAACAGACAAAAAATTAAAAGGAACAATACCACTGAAAACTGCTTATTTGACTTTTAAGCTCTTTTTATCTGGATAAGCCACTGTGGGAAAAGAAGATACATTTCAGAAGTATCCTTTATCAAGACGGAGTGTACATAGGGTTTAGAGGATGGAAGCAGGACCTGGAATTTCTGGGGTTTATTTGCATTGCCACTGATATCATGTACGTCCTCAGACAAGAAACTTTTCTAGAAAATAAATATCTCATCCCAAAATAGATGTAACAAATACCTCTTCATTGTAATAGAGGAACAATTACTGGAAAATCAATCACATTTTTAAATGAGCCATAATTTATGTTAAATGCATTTGTGGAATCAGAACATGAACCTATGATCACAGAATCCCACAAACACAAAAAAAAAATGCATAGAAATCCTACCCTCAGCATCTAAGCTTAATTTTAGAGTATTTATATGAAACTGGCAAGTCTAAGACACTTTTCACCTAAAAAAGATTTTAATTATCCACAGATTTAAGAGGAATAAAACTATGTATTTTCTGATTTTACAACACATAACAGACTAAATAGCTGGTCACTGTTAGCTTTATCCTGTTAATTTAATGTAAAATTATGTATCAACAGAGAAGGAGCTTGTTTTGCTTTTCTTACATTTGAGGAAATAAGGTATAATATGAGGACACAGTAAACATGCATCTCATTTGAACAAAAGATTCTTTATCTTACAAAACTGGAAAAAAAGATTTTTAAAGGTGAGTACATAAAAATTATAATTGTCTTTAAAACTGCATTATAAATAGAGTTTGATGCATTGTAACATTTTCTTTAAGTATGACAAACACCGCATCAGAATCTCACCTTTCATCAAAAGTACCAAATAGGCTTTGAAAAGTCATAAATAAAAATGTTACTAAGCTATGATTAGACTGGAATATGCAGCATACTTATAAAACACTCTTTCTGATAACATCTCTGTTTATGAATATTACTCCTTTCAGTCAGAATATCAATGAGGTGTGACTAAAGATGACAGGCAAAATAGCACCTAAACGTGTTTATCTGCATGTACCATCCGCAAGATTTCTTCCCACTTTAAGAATATACATCAGCTTCCTCTGACATGCTAAACAATTTATTACAGAGTACACTTGATAATTTCAATGTAATTATCACCTTATTTATGTAATAGCCAGTCTCTCATGACTAGCAATAACAATAGGAAACAAAACACTACATGAAATGTGACTACAAAAATGGCCTCAAGAGATATTGCTAAAATGTGCTTTTAATTAATTTGAATAACAAGATATTTTAAATTGTCTTAAAACCTTTGTTTCCTTCCCTTTTTTCTAATGAGGCAGTCGTCACCGAGACAAGCTTTTCAGTCTCCATGAGGTAAACTTTTTTCTCCAAAACTTCTTTAAAGAAGATAATACACAAATCCAATGCTTAGGTTTTACATAAATACTTTCACAAGGATTAATGCAGAAGTCTTACAACTGTTCACAGGCTGCTTACGGGGCAGTTGCAATCTTCAAACTTTCCTGCTTATAAAGTTGAAGACATACAAGTCACAGACCATGTCAGTTTATTTCAGAAAAAGTCATAAAAATATATTAGAACACTGACAAAAATAGTTCCCAAGTCTCCTCCTATTATGTTAGACCAGGATTTTTCTTTCCATCACGTTGACTACTGTTCATCTACCTTCTCAAACCTTGGTTTGTCTGGAGAAACCAAACTGTACACAGGCAATGAAGGAAACTTTATCCAGGTTTTCACTTGCTTTTAAAGTAAAAATGACTCATGAGAAATAAGTAGACACTTTAAAATTAAATTTAGTTTGAAATTATTTCCTACAATATTATGCTATTTAATACTAATAAGTCCACATGCAAAATCTGGAGCAAAAATTAGTTTTGTTATTTTCTGGGTTTTTTCTGGGGTTACAGGGACAATTTTGTTTTACTAAGGTAAACAAGAGTCAGGAAAGGATCTAGGACTCATATCTTAACACTGTAATTTTTCAAGCAGGGCTTAGAAGAGTTTCACACCTCACTTTTCCAACAAAACTTGGAGTCTGTGGTTCCAGGAATCACTTGAAAATTCCATGGAAAGCTGAAAAGTTTCCCAGGAACTGTAAGCATCCAAGCATATAGAGAAATGTTGCAGTGTAAGAAGCTCAAACTGGGATCCCTCAACATAAAAGACACAGTGAAAATTGCCTAAACTTCACAGAAGATAGAGGCTCTTCGTTGGTAGAAGCTCAAAGTACAACTTACGTGGAAAGACACTATCAAAGAAATACACTTCTGGTGACTATATGGGTTTTGTTTGTTGTTGTTTGTTTGGGTTTTTAAATAAACAACCTGTTAAAGCACTTGCCTCTGAAGCAGAAAACAGATCGTTATATACTGAACCCTAAACCCACATCTTTCGCTGTTCAGAACAATGCCTTAACCAGCAGGCAATATACTGATTAATACCATCTTTTTTAACTTTGGTTAAAATAAGCTACCAGAAAGACAGGAATTTTCAGTCTGCAAGACCTGGAAAGCAAGAGCAAGCCTGAAGTTAGAATGTATTTCCATCCACCTCTGCTAGTTATGAAATGGGAGCTAGCCCGTGATTCCTAGATCATTTGCTTCTTATCCAATCAATTTCTTGTAGAAAAGGCTTTATTAGAATAGAAGCTCAGGGTCAGAACTCATTTTCTTCCTGAGTATCCTACAGTCCCAGCCTGTAGCTTCCAAATTGCTTTCCTATTTAATCCTGCACATCCTTTCACAATACTAGTGCACCTTACTCAACTGGTGTTTTACAGTCAGGCCACCTTCTCCCTGCTTCTTCTGGTCAAGTAATTCCTAACTCATCTTCGGTTTCAAATCCTGCTGTGTGCTAACCAAAAGTAACTTCAGAGTCAGCTCCCAGATTTCCAGCTAATATTACTCACTAAGCTAATTTAAAAGCAGCAAAGTAAACTCTGCAGAATCTAGCAAATGAGAATCACTTAATATACATTAAAAAAAATTCTTAAGAAAAAAAAGGAATTCTCACAAACACTTTGTTGAAATTACTCACAAAACCTCCAAATTGCAATGGATGTGATAAAATATCAATTTCTCTCTTTAAATAAACAGTAAAAGTACTCATTCTCATGGCTTAGGACATTAAAAAAAGATCAATAGAAGTTTTTATTCCAATCACAAAAGATTAAAGCTTGGATAAATGAATAAATAAAAAATGCCTGACTTAAGCTCTGCTGAATGCCATGACTGCTGACAAAGTGAAATCTGAGCATCTTGATCCAGTAGAATCTTTTCTAGAAGTAAAATGTTTAAATTGTTATCAACTCTAGGATGATATTTTTTTGTTTGTTCATCCTTAATATTTACATGTTTAGGAGCTTGTGGTTATTTAAGGGATTTAAGTAAGTTCAAAAACTGCATTTTCACATTTGTATCTTCCTTTTCTTAAGATTTTCACAGTAACCTGAAAGAATTCTTATGGAGTTTATTATCTAAATGACATACTTAGGCTTAAAAAATGTATATACACATTGTAACAGGAGAGAGGCAGGGTGCCAAATATCAGTCTATGAATGGTATGAACAACATGGAGTTCTCATTATTCCCAGAATAATCCCTTTCATAAATGTGTTTGGTTTTATAATAGTTATTCTTTGGACTAATATGCTGTTTAGAATTCTATTGTTGAGAAAAAAAGTGCTACAATTGGTTTATTTAAAGGATCTGTATTGCTATTATTTTGTGAAACACACTTTCTTTTTAAAGACATTTCAGGCAAAAACAGGAACTGTGATATTTTTGCTGAGCACAGGCAAAGGAGCTTGAAAGAAATTGGTTTCTTAATGGAAGAAAAGTAGAAATCTACAACTGCTCCTCTGTGATCCCTCAATAAGAGGAGGCTAAAACTGATAAATTTACTGGTTAGTCAAGGATTAGAAACAGTGTGGTTTTGCTTTCTAAGGATGGTATGTGAGACAAGAAGTAGAGGGGGTTTAGTTTGCTACATTGTGGTTTACATTACTTTATATTAATAATAATAATAACTGATAATAATACAGTAAAAACCCCTAAGCAGGGGGGCTTGACTGGAAGATCTTTGGGGATCCCTTCCAACCCTAACCACTATGTAACTCTGTAATGTGTTCCTGTTTCCCAACACTGTTATGTTACAGTTCGTTAGCTGGAACAGTTTGTTTCCATTTTGTCCTTAAAGCTATTAAAAGGCAGATTTTCTTCAGTACTGCTTGGAACATTTCATCATATTTTCATTTTTTTTCCTAATTATGTTACATATATTACACTTATTATATTAATGTGTTTCCTAATTATATTACAATTAAATTGTTTGAAATAACCGTTACAGAAAAGCTGTGAAATAGCAGGGAAAATTACAATAGTCACAAAATAATTTTAAAAAACCACTAAAATCAGACTGACAGAAAAGTTTTTAAGGCGTCAGACATTTTATCCTGTTACATTTAATGATATACTCAATACTCAAATGTTCCATTTCCAAAAAATGTTTTAATTGGAGAGTTGTTTTGATATTAAATCTTCTCCTCGTAGTAACAATCTCACTAAAATCACTTTTTGCCAAAAGTATTGTTAATACATTGTTGGTGAAAATATGGTACATGCTGCTACAGGATTATGGTTTAAATACTTAGAAGCAATTTTCAGAAGACTAAGGTGGGTTATTGAGTATGATTTGGAAAAAAAAAAAGTCTTCACTATTTCTGTCCCTAATGTACCAGCTTCTTGGATTGTATAGAAATGGTATTCCTGTATTCTGTTATTCCCTTTTTGAATCTTCAACCATGAGTGAAAAAAAGAAAAAGAGTGACTTATCATGGGGCCAGAAACAAGCAAATAGTATGAGCAAACAAGTATTAGGTGCTGATGATAACAACTCAAAGGAGCAAAAGATGAATCTGTAGTGAGATTGTTAAGTGCTAAGGTGGTGAAATGAGGAAGGTAAACAAAACCAAAAAAGCTTCTTATCTTGGAAAGCAGACATACTTAGTGCATTTGCTGCTAGGCTGTGCAAATTTACTTTTAAAATTTTAAAAATATATTGGTTCCGATTCCTTGAGTTCATCAGTTTTGTAAGTTATGCCAATAGTGAAACGTACTCCATTTTGTAATGTGATCTAAGACAAATTATGCACCTCGGCATGACTTCTACAAGCAACACCTTAGTAGAAGAAATTAAGACATTGCTCTCCAAAGAAATTAATGAAATGTGCTGTAAACTCCATAAATAACAAATACATATGCAAAGTTTCTTGAAAGATTTTGCATGCCATTTCTCTTCCAAATACTATACAAAAGAACCACAAAATTTGCCACATATTCACATTTCTGAAGTAATTCCATTAATATGATAAATACTAATAAAGAGTATGTTAATATATATGAAAGTTGAGTGCTTCAGAAACTGATAATTTATGGCAGATTCACGTTGAGAACAGATTCTAATAAGAACTTGAAACAAACAAGCAACAAATATATAATGAAGTACAAGATGATCAGTTTCAGTATATTATACATTAGGGATACTGACTCACTTATCCAGGGATAAACCAATGATGTTAAATTCACAGCCTGCAGAAATATAATTGGAGGGGCTGGGGGAAAGCATCATTCAGAGGCAGAAGATAAAAGTATTTGATTAGAAGCACAGAGATACTAGATACTTTACACCCCTCTCATTTGCAGTACATTTGACAGTCATTTGTATTTCTTAATAATTATCTAATTATCTTTTCCATGAGAGGGAAGTTATTTATAGTCTTAACAACTGAAATATTATATAAATGTGCAAATGATACTTCCACTTATAATCTTTCACTCTCTTTCTGTCCACATCCCACAATTCAGCACTAGTTGTGCATCCGCAGAGTTTAGATTTATAATCAATCATATGCAGATATTTTGTGTTATTAAGAGCCTAAATGCTAAGAAGTTGTTAGCTAATGTGATAATTATGCTCTAGAAAGTATTTCACTGATTTGATAATTAAGTTTTAATTACCGAATTAGAAGCCTCTTGGGAAAAACTGAGAAGTGGTTTTGGCAGGAAAGCAGGAGTTATGAATCCTACCTTATCAGAACCCAATATATGGATTAAATATTGGAGTAAAGGAATAATAAGACTAGACAGCAAAAATGCTTCATGTTTTTCTTGTAATTTACATGGTGTAATAAGAATTTTTTTTCATCCAGTGTGATCAGTTTCACCCCATGATGAGGCTTTTTATTTTTTAAACACTTCCACAAAGGACACAATTTTTTCATAAGGAAAAGGATGTTCCATGGATCTTAGATATCACATAAAATGTCTTCTCAAGGAATTTCTATCTTACAACTGGATTTGTCAGTGTATGAGAAAAATAGTGTCTTCAATAAAAGCCATTCTCTTTTAGGTATATGAACAGGCTGTTTAGCCACCTCTTTCACAAAACTTACTTCTCCACCCTCTGTTTTCAGATATTCAAGCAAGGAAGCAAACTTAGCAAGAAGGCAAGGTACTGACAGAATCATTCACACTATTTCCCGTAAGAAAACAGTCTAAGTATCTTGAACAGAACAGGAAAAAAAAAGCTTTGAAACAGCAATCCATGAGATAAATTCTCCAATAGGGTTTAATATGGAGTGGAGAGAGGGCAGGGAGGGAATAACAACAGTTGAAGGTTAAGACAACTATACTTAAAAGCCCATAGGTGTAGTATGAGTAGCCTAAAAGTACTATCTAAAAGAGGTCAGATTTCCTCACTTGGTCCCTGTTGACACACAAATCTAACCCTCCTAAATACTCTTGCATAATCCTCAGTAGTCTTCTGCAGGCAAACCTCATTAACTTTTTCACTAGAGAAAAATTAAAATCTTATTTCAGCAGCCATTCTGAAGATGCTACACAAACCAGATGCATACAAAGTGGTATCAGCCAGTTTCAAGTACACCAACCTACACTACCCTTCACACATTTTAGATAACTAAGACACTGATATTTTACAGTGACTGCTCAAATAACTAACAAAAAACAAGTTACATAGAAGTGGTCACCTTCAGATCCAACTAAAGAGAGTTTACTCTCAGAACTAGAAATATATATTTTTCCTTAAGCCAATATGGACCCATTGATAAATATAAAATTAACATATCTTGTATAAAAATAATTTGGTGGTCTTTTGGAGGAATGTTGAAAAGACTTGTAAAGGTAGATTTTTCCCTACTAAAAACTATACAGGTGGTACAGAACACAGATGTACAAAATTTATCCTGCTAGAGGACTGTTGAAGCTAATATGATAGTTTCCACTATAGCAAAAAAGAAAAGCACATGCAGAGACTGATTCAAAATAAGTAGACTAAAAGGGTTTTGGCATGTGTGCTTTTTCTTCCTGCTCATTATGGAGCTTAGATAGGATGAATGGAATCTTGTCCTTTGAGCTTCTTTTCTGCTGGTTCTTCTCTGTGAGTATATATCTGCACGTGAGTATGTGAGATACACACGTGGGCTGGTCACAATATAAAGGTCCTACAGCAACAGCTTTCTGACATGGTATTAGTTGTTTCTGACATTGTTTTAGTTGTTATTGCTGTTGAATTATTTACTATTACCTGCATTTTGAAACAAGCAGTCATAAACATCTTCCATGAGAGTCCTTCCCTGTAGCTGTTTTCCCCCAATAATAAAAATTTAAAGATGCCATGCAGTGTTTTTTTTCCATGATTACTGCATTGTAAAATGTGCTCACAAATCATAAGTTTCCATACCCAGTAAATAAGTAGCAAGGACTTCTTTAGAACAGACACAAGTAGAAGCACATCCCTCTACCTCAAAAACAGGATTATGTTTTCATACATATGAAGATATCATGTAAATTAGATTCAAATAATATTGTCTTAAGTTATTAGCCTATCATTGTTAGTGAGCACTTTTGAGAAAAACAGGGTTTTTTAGTCTTTCACATGGATTATATAAACCACTAGCCTCAGTGTCTTTATGATTCAAATCAAACCTGTAATGAGTCAGACCTGTGGAAGGGCTCGTTCAGAAGGAACAGTGACAACTTAGTTGAAATGCTGCTCATGCCATGGAAACAATGAAGTGTGACACTTTGTCTTTCACATCTGCTAACAGGTTTACTGGGAAGGAAAGTAAGAGTCATTTATTCTGTTTTTCAGAAAAGTGGCAGAATGGAGAGGAGGATTAAATATGTACTATGGGGGAGTGAAAACTGTTTCTTTGCCTTTTTCACAGATGCACTAAGTTTTTTAAAATGTATTTGTTACCTTGAATATTTGTTCATTTTTAGCTTTTCCTGCATTCAAGTCTATACACAGCCTCTAAAAAAAAAAATAATCTGTGACATTTAAGATACTTATTTTAAAAAAATTTCCTTCAGTTGAAGCCTAGTCTCCAAAATGCATCTTTTGTTTTGCCTATGTTGAGGAATTTAGCCACTCACAAGAGAAACTAGAAACATATGTAGAAAACAAGGCAACAGTTTCAAAACCTTTGGTGACCTCAGGTTTTTCTATCATATAATCTTGTCCAAGCATATAATTTTGAATTAGTAAAATAATGTTTAAATGTGTCTTAATGCTAATATGAAATTACATACACCTTTATCCATATTAGTTTGTTAATAAAATAATATCCTTAGACCAAATATTTGTGCATCTTCTTTTCAGAAAGTTGTTTTTTATCTCTAACTCAGATTTCCTGGGGTTCTATTATCCTGGTTTGAGGAAGCCAACATAAAAATGTCCTATAACCATACTAACCTGAGACCTTCTGGGACCCCATCAGCAACCTGTTGATGTAGCAGCTACAACAGGAGGAATAACAAGCTGTGTCTGTGAGGAGAGGACAGGTCAGATTACCCAAATGGACCAATCACAATGTTCCTGCCCATGGTGCTCAGTATAAAATGGTTCATAGAGAATCCTTGCCTGATCTCACTGATTGCTATGCTGGTCTCTCTGGCGTTCCTGCATTCTGTTTTCTCACCACAGAACACTGTCGATCAAGACAGGTTGCTTTCCCCTGCCTCCCTTAGTAGAATCAGCCTGGTTGCTCCAAGACTTTTAACTGCCTCTGGGACACTGGACTTGGACACACCTATCTTCTGCAGGGCCCAGTTTGGGATTTTTCTGGTTGGGAAATAATTACCAAATGAGGAGTGTGAGTTCCATATTTACATAATAGTATATGTATTTGTCATTCACCATTATTAAAGTTATGCCATCAAATCTATTCTAGGTCGGTTGGGTTTTTTTTCAACTTCAAAGACTCTCTCTTTTTTTCCTCTTTTTATCTTCCCCTGGCAGGGCAGTGGGAGGATAACAGAGCATCTGTCACCTGGTTGTTGGCTAAAACCATGACTCGTGTTAATATTTTTTTTAATTTGGTGTTGGTTTTGACAACATAACATATGGCTATGAAAATTCAGATTTCTCATTAATAAGAGGTAACTTTAAGGATTAGCTGTAATCTTGCATTCTGATGTTTTACACCTTGGCTTAGAAGGCTGTTTTCAACGCTTGCAAGTGCTTAAAGTCAAATTCTCTCTTCCCTCAGCTCCATGATATAAATTCTCATTAGACATGGGGCAATGTATGTGCTGCTCTGCTCTCCTCAGCTCTGCCTGCAGGTCTGTTTTCAAACCAGCAGACTAATGTGAAGTGCAGTATTTTAAAACTATACCTGGAATACAGTATTGCTCATGATAGAAAGCAGATATGCAGGCAGTGTAGTGCAAAAACTAATGCAGAAACATATAACCAAACCACTGATCCAAAACAAACAAGGAAAATGGATGGTCACCCAAGTGTACCATAAGAGCCCTACTCCAATCCTCATTTCTTAAGGCTGTTGCTAGCTCTTTCAGAAACAAACTAGCTGGATATATTTAAATTTCTGGATTTTCAGAAGCCACAAAATATTCAAATGCATTTGAAACATATTTTAATTCAGTTCTCCATTCTGAATGGTTCACCTCAAAGATCTTCTGCTCTAGGCTAGAAATTGCTTGTTGATTGTGCCTTGTGTGGTTTTAACAAATGACAGGCAACTGTGTTCTTATGCATGCTATTGTAGGTAATCACTGCTGCCAGAATTAGACTGTCCTTCAAATAAAATACCTGTTACAGTCTTGTTCAGCTATTCAATGACAGATTAAAAAAATACAAGGAGTGATTTAGACTTCAGGTGGTGGTTCACTGTGTACTTTATTTTTGCAAAACAGATTTGACATCAGTGAGACTTACTAATTTGAACAAATTAAACCATTTTTTTAATTTGAAAAAAAAATTGTTTTTTTTTTAATTGCATCTCAAGCTTTTACATTTGCACCTTTGCTCATCTTTTCTACTTAAGTTGCAGTTATTTTAAACTTCTCTTGAAAAAAGAGCAAAAACTAAAACTTCAAAGAAGATGAAGACTCCCTATTTACAAGGAGTCACATGAAAAAGACCAGGGGGTAGTGTGCACAAGTTGATCCTGGGGAGATTCCAACTGGACACAAGAGAAATTTCTAACTATGAGGACAGTCAAACATTGGAATAGTCTCCCAAGGGAAGTGGTAGATTCCCCCACATTGGACAGTTTTAAGCCTCAGCTTGACATGGTGCTGAGCCATCTCATATAAACTGTAGTAGTAACTAGAAAGGTTGACAGATTATCCTTAAAGTCCCTTTCAACCTGCCATTCTATGATTTTATGAAATTAAAAATGAATATTTTTTTATTTCATAATTAATTTTCTGTGTTGGTAGTTTTAAACTATTTTCCCCCCACTGTTCAATGCTGCCAATGAAAACTGGGAAACACACTTTCTTTTTTTTTCAGTTTTTCTAACTGGGAAACAAAGCATTTGGAAGCCTAGAAGTGTAATAGCTGAACATACTTGTTTAGTTATGCACTGAGTTTGTCTGGGATGGACTTCATTTTCTTCATAGCAACCCGTAGGATGTTGTGGTTTAGGCTTATGGCTAAAGCAGCGTTGATACCACACCAATGTTTTAGCTGTTGCTCTATAGTGCTTTCACAGTGTCGAGGCCACATTTGTTTCTCACTCTGCCACCCCAGCAAGCAGGATGGCACTGGGCAAGAGACTGGGAGAGAACACAGTCAGAACATCTCACCTGAATTAACCAAAGTGGTGTTCCATATCATCTAACATCATGCTTAGCAATAAAGCTTTGGAAATTTTCCAAAATAGCACTTGCTTGGGCATTGGCTGGGCATCAGACTACTGGTGGTTAATGATTGCTTTTTAATCACTTGTTTCTTTCTTTTTTCCCCCTCCACTTACTAGAACTGCCTTTACCTCAGCCCATGAGTTCTTTTTCCTTACTTTTACCCCTCCAATTCTTTCCTCCATCCCTCTAGGGGTTTTTGGTCAATCCACCACAATAAATGACTCCTTTCTCCATCATACTGGTGATTGTTGTGAAGAATCTTTGAAGGGCTCTGTTTGGACATGCATATCTTGGTCCTTAGATTTAGCCCCAGAGGAGTTAATTACAACCCTGTACTTCAAGGTGATAGTTGCAAATGACAAATGCTTTTCATGATTACAAAAGCATAGCATCTAGAACTGCTATATTTGATTGATTCACAGATAAGAATATGCTGTACATTCCCTGTAGCTTTGTGCTGCACAATACGTAATCTCTGCTATTTAAACTGTTGTATTTTATGTCACTATTGAGTAATAAATTGCCCTAATACAGCTAATTGAAAAGAAAAAAAAAAAATAATAATAATAGTCTGAATACAGATAAAACAAATAAATTGAAGGTTAGATTTACCTGGCTAAAATTTTCTCTGAGTATCATTAGTGATGATTTTTCTTCCCTTAGTTCCACCTCAGTGGTTCCATGCCATTGCATTTCCTTTCTTTTAGCACCTTATTAATTTCCTCTCTTCTCCATACATTGAGATTCCCTGTTTCAGCATGTCACCAACACTCATCAGTATCCTTGTCACTGTATCTGAAAAACTGTTTTAAGAACTGTTCATTTGGTCCCAAAGTCTGGAATATATGTGCTCAATCTTTTTGGAAGCGAACACTTTCTTTGAATAACACTGGTGAACTGTTTGACAGCTTTGAAAACCCAAATGACTGAAAAATTTAGAAATTTAGAAGGAAAAGAAAGACAGACCCAGAACTAGTAAAAATTTGCATCAAGTTTTCTTGCTTCACTTCTGATTGTGTTTGCAGAAGAGTCTAAGAAACTCTGCACAGTCACAGGACAAATCAATTTCTGTTCAGCTAAATCTATAACATTGCAGCAATATGATCTGAGCATTACTTTTGCCCTCACTCAGGAGCTGATACATATCATTGTTGCCTCAACCCTCTCCTGCAACTCCTGCCTTGCCCCTGATGGTTCAGGAACACATTATTCCATTTCAGAAACATTGTTTGCTCACAGCATCAAGCCATAGATACAGCTTGTTATCAGGAGTTGTTTCAGACAGAAGCTTAGAGCAAATTAATTAAGGCCTACTATGTGAGTACTTCTAAAAATGTACATTTGACAAAGTATTTCAAAATAATTCAGTTTTTGTGGGACATAAAAACTCTTGCCAACAGAAGGACCATTAACAAAGGACAGGAAAAGATAAATGTAACACTTGTACTAAGAACCACAGTTGGGTTCAACTCTAATTACTTCAGAGTGAGAGCAAAAGCACATTAATTACATTAATGCAGAATTAATACATTTGCATAATTTATTTATTCAAATAATTTATGCTAAAATGTGGGTTTGATATTTCAAAAATCTGACATTCGGATTTGAAGAATCTCATCAAAGCCCACAAGGATTATGACTATAAGAAGAACCTACCTGAAAAGTAGGGGCAAAATTAAATGCTTAAGAGGAGAGCAGTGGGTAGAGAGGAGAAAACTAAGTCCAGGAAGACTTGGTGAAGAGCATCAAAACAACAAACAGCTAAGAAAGTCAAGAAGACCTGCAAAACTGAGGATTTTGCAAACATAGTGTGATATTTTCAAAAACTCTCAGAGTACACTGTTTTCACCAAAGTGCATGGAATTCAACTCCCAACTATGGTTGAGGAAACTACTATGAGAATAGGTTTGTTTTGGCTCTTATAACACCCAATGGAACAGTGTGGAAAGTCCAAACATCTGAGCTCAGAGTCCCAAACAGAAGGGATTTAACTTTACACACACAGATGCTGCTTCATTCCTCTATGTCTCGTTCTATTGCACTTCCAAATTATAGCCCATTATTTCTCATACTAAAGAAACTGAGATGCTTGCATCCTCTTATTAAGCTGCAAGCTCTTATTAAGCCAGCCTGACTTCTTACCTGTAAAGAGCTGTTAACAGTTGCCAAAGGAATCTTTGCTAGCTGTTTGTCTCTGTTGGTGTCTGCTTAACTCCCTCCCTGCATTAAACCCCTGACCCAAAACTCCCGCCTCAAAACATTCACCCCATTTCATCTGCATCCCAAGTTTTCTCATTCTCTGTTGTGCACTGACAGAATCTAACAATGCATTTTCTAGAGCCAGGGGTGATAGTTGCAAGCTGTCCCACAGGTGTGTAGCCAGTCCACATCAGAGGAAGTAACCAAGATCTCCACTCAAGGTCATGTACATGTTAGCCAACCTGCCTACCTTGTACCAAGGCAAGAACAGTACAGCCAAACCATCTATAGCCCATCCACCATGCAGACTGTTCAACAATATCATTCACAATATCATGTTATTTAGGAATAATTTATCATAAGCTGAAATGGAAACTAATATCCACTTGGCAAGCAAGGTTTCTCGGCCTTTAGGAGCCCAATCCAGGCAAAAACAGAGTCACTAATAAGATGAAGGGAAAAGAACTGAAAAATATAATTCTGAAGAAATTGAGTAGACGTCTTTAAAACTCTCACTCAACAGAAAAGCCTGAGTTACTAACTTTCATACAAGAAGAAATCAGCAAATCAGGTTAGAAATCAACATCGCTATTTCATTCAGTGAATTCTTCAAATATATCTACCAAGGTAATCTACAGTTACTGACCTTCCCTTGCTGTTTATTCCAGATCAATCCTTATAAAACCTCACCTTCCTTGAAAGATACAGAAATTTTCTCACAAATGCAAGATGTTTCTATAAATGCAGACCTCACACAAGCTAGGCTCAAAAAATACCTTCCAGTCAATCATTGGATCATAGAATCCATTTGGCTGGAAAAGACCTTTAAGGTCAAGTCCAGCCATCAGCCTAGCACACTGCCAATTCCAACCACTAAACCACCACTTTACAAACCACATCTATGTATCTTTGAAACACTTCCAGGGATGATGACTCAACCACTTCCCTAGGCAGTCTGTTCCAATACTTCACAACCCTTTCAGTGAAAAAGTTTTTCCTAATATCCAATCTAAACCTCCCTTGGCACAGCTTTAGGCTGTTTCTTCTTGTTCTATTGCTTGTTACTTGGGAAAAGAGACCAGCACATCACTACAACCTCCTTTCAGGCAGTTGTAGAGAACAATAAGCTCTTCCCTTAGCCTCATCTTCTTCAGACTAAACATCCCCAGTTCTTTCAGATGCTCGTTATAAGACTTGTTCTCCAGACTTTTCACCAGCTTTATTGCCATTATTTGGATGTGCTTCAGCATCCCAATGTCCTTCTTATAGCCAGGGGCCCAAAACAGAATTCAAGGTGCAACCTCATCAGTGGGACCATCATTTCCCTAGTCCTGCTGGCCACACTGTTTCTGATACAAACCAAGATGTTGTTTGTCTTCTTGGCCACACTGTTGGCTCATATTCAGGGGGCTATCAACCAACACCCCCAGGTCCTTTTCCACAAGGGAATGTTCCAGACACTCTTCCCCGAGCACTGTTTGGGGTTCTTGTGACCCAGGTACGGGACCCAGCACTTGGCCTTGTTGATCATCCGGCCCATCAATCCAGTTTCTCCAGACCCCTCTGCAGAACCTTTCTCCCCACAAGCAGGTCAACACTCCCACTGAGCTTAGCGTCACCTGCAAACTTACAGAAGGTTCACTTGATCCCTGTGTCCAGATCATTGATAAAGATATTAAACAGAGTGGCCCCAGTACTTAGCCTTGGGGAGCACCACTTGTGACCAGCTCCCAGCTGGATTCAACCCCATTCACCACAACTTTTTTTCTTCAGTGACCCAGCCAGTTTTTAACCAGAGAAATGTACACCCATCCAAGCCATGAGAAGCTACTTTCTCCAGGAGAATCCTGTGGGAAACTGTATCACAGGCTTTACCAAAGTCTAAAGCTTGGATGTTTGGATTGAAGTGCTTGAATGTTTGGACTGAAAAGAGGCCCTGGATAATTTAATAAGTGAGTGATAACAGGTAGGAAAACCACCATTTATGAATGCTCCCTCTATCAGATTTTCAAATCCAAAAGCAGATTTAAGGCCAAACCCAGGTTTCATGTCCCAAAGCAAAGAAATAAAATAGCCTGACTAGCTGGGTTTGCATTGATTATAAAGGGGTCATGGTAGACAGGAGGATGACCATGAGCCAGCAATGTGCCCTTGTGGCTAAGAAGGCCAATGGCATCCTGGGGTGTATTAGAAAGGGTGTGGTTAGTAGGTCAAGAGAGGTTCTCCTCCCCCTCTATTCTGCATTGGTGAGGCCACATCTGGAATATTGTGTCCAGTTCTGGGCCCCTCAGTTCAAGAAGGACAGGGAAGTGCTTGAAAGAGTCCAGCGCAGAGCCACAAGGATGATTAAGGGAGTGGAACATCTCCCTTATGAGGAAAGGCTGAGGGAGCTGGGTCTCTTTAGTTTGGAGAAAAGGAGACTGAGGGGGGACCTCATCAATGTTTACAAATATGTAAAGGGTGAGTGTCAAGACGATGGAGTTAAGCTTTTTTCGGTGATGACCAGTGATAGGACAAGGAGTAATGGATACAAGTTGGAGCATAGGAGGTTTAAGATGAATATCAGGAAAAATTTTTTTACTGTAAGAGTGACAGAGCACTGGAACAGGCTGCCCAGAAAGGTTGTGGAGTCTCCTTCGCTGGAGACATTCAAAACCCACCTGGACGCCTTCCTGTGTGATGTACTCTAGGTGACCCTGCTCTGGCAGGGGGGTTGGACTAGATGATCTTTCGAGGTCCCTTCCAACCCCTAGGATTCTATGATTCTATGATTCTATGAAAAATAAATTTTAAAATGGCACTAATATTGTCTCTTTACAAAGACAGCTGTTGATAGTATGGTATAAATTACAGTAGTAAAAGTGGTTTGAATGATATTTTACCAAACTAGAGCATAGATAAATGCTGAAAGAGATTACATAAGAGGGCATATAGTCTGAACATTTTGAATATTTTTATTGTGTACAGAACCACTGATAGTCCTTTAGTTGTTTGGTAAGTGGTTAAGATGATGTATTTTCTTCACTCCTGTTAACAAATTCCATTGATGCTAGCTTGTGTATTTCCAGCTTTCTCAACTATTCCAATGTTACTCTCATTATGTTTCAGTATCCACAAGAGATGTATGTTCAAGCAGACATTAAGTTCCACTTAAGTGCCAAAGTATTTCTTGTATATGCAGATATTACAGTATTTGTTTTACAAATCTTATTTGGATCAAGGGAAAATTTACCAAGAGGAAAAAATAAAAAATAAAAATAAATGTTAATTTCTTCAACCAAACTATCAGTTCATCACAAAGTACAGCACATATTCAGCTCTAGGAAGATATATTGGTTAATGTCTTAGCAAAAAACAACTGTGTGCCATAAAAACAAAAAAACAGAGGGAACTGCAGTTTCGTAACCTAACAAGAGACTCCCTCAATAGTTCATTACTTCCTTTATATTATGGACATTTTTTACACAATGGATCTAGTTAATTTTATTTTCAGTTCACTTACACTGCATCTAGGAAAGATAATGTTGTTTAGAGGGAGAAAATTAACAGTTCAAAACAAGCTGTGAACATCTTTGTGAATCACAGTATAATTGTGATATCTTATTTCTTTGACTCATTGCCAATTTATTAATAGTGCATCTTTAGCATGTTCCTTATTGATTATTAACAGCAGTGATATATAAAAAAACCCAGCATCCTAAGACAGGTAATCTGATTAGGTTTTCAATAGATGGCAAACATATCTTTCTTAATCCATAACAGAGTGCTCAGTATATAGAGTTATTTGATTCCTTATGACAGTAAGTTGACAAAATAGTCTCAGACAGCAAAGAATCATATAATGGCTTTAAAGATACTCTAGTTTCAAACTCTCCACAATGAGCAAAAATATCTTCAACTAGACCAGGTCAGTCAGAGCACCAACCAACCTTGAATGTTTCCAGGGGGAGGGCATCTACCACCTCTCTAGGCAACCTGTTCCAGCATTTCCCCACCCTGAGGGTATTTCAGTTGCAGAATTATAAGTTAGATGTAAACACATCGCCATGCAAATATTGTCACTGTCAGAGCCCCAGTATCAAAGAACAAGAGAACCAATTACGTAATATGTTATGCTTTTCCCCCCCTCTTTTTTTACACTTAGAAAAACTAGAGTGCTCCTGAGTCAGCTCAATACGAACGCAAGTTATGAACTACAGCAGATAATCTCTGCCTACTCATGAGATTTTTTTGTTGAAGTTGACATGGTCATTAAATATAGTAGTTTTCAAATGTACAGTCAACCTAATAACACATTCTTCTACAGTTCAAAAAGGTTAAGAATGAATGAGAGCAGATAGTCCTATTTGTTTTAAACCTAAGTGAAAAAGTTGATGCAAGAGCTTTCTTCTCAATTTAGTAGCTAAAGGAAATAATAACAACTTCCTAATAGCTGCTGAGAATCATTGGATTTTCATTATTTTCTCTTTTGGATCAGTGCTATCAACCAGATTCTGTGCAGGGAATCTTCCCTTCCTATGGGTGCTATTTTCTTTCTCAGCTAAATGACAAATTTCCTCTGGCAAAAGTAACCATCACTGGTAAAGCGTAAGTCTGGTCTATGTCTTTCACATTGGGTTCGTTGGGCCCTGCGCAGGGGTGGGCAGGAGCTCCTGAGTGAGAGAAGTTTTTCAATAACAATCCACGGTTTTCATGACCTCCAACAGAATCACAGAATCCTAGGGGTTGGAAGAGACCTCAAAAGATCATCTAGTCCAACCCCCCTGCCAGAGCAGGGTCACCTAGAGTACATCACACAGGAAATTGTCCAGGCAGGTTTTGAATGTCTTCAGTGAAGGACACTCCACAACCTCTCTGGGCAGCCTGTCCAGATTGTTTTCCTTTATGATGTGTTAAATCTGCCAAGCATTGTCCTCCCCAGAAGGCTGAAAACACTTGTGATGCTGCAGAGTCTCCTGGTGCCTTCTGTTTCCACATGTGGGACAGAACATCATCACTCCTGTAAACCTTATTTCTGAAGAGTTAAAGGTGTTCCTGTCTCTGAATGCTTCATATAAATGAATATTAAAATAATTTAAAAATATGCCTGAATGGTTGTTACCTGGCTCTTAACAGTTAAATGAATAATGCAGTTAACACCCTCTCTGGAGGTGTTCAAGGTCAGGTTGGATGAGACTTTGTGCAACCTCGTCTAGTGTGAATTGTCCCTGCTCATAGCAGGGAGGTTGGAACTTGGTGATCTTTAAGGTCTCTTCCAAGCCAAACCATTCTATGATTCTATTAATATTTTAATCACAAAAGGCAAGCTCACTATTCTTTAAACAAAATAATAGTAAAGAAAGTCACTCCACTAATGCTTTTGTTATAGCCAGAATAATCCTAAAATACAACAGCTCAGTGTCATCCAGTTGTATATTACAGGTTCTAGTAGAGAAGGAAAAAAAATAAATCAATCTCTGAGGACACTAACTTTCTATAAACCTCTTTAACTGCTAGACCACATAAGCTAGCAGACAATAGGGACAAAGCATCAGTGAACTAGGGATTCAGCTAACAATCATATAAAAAGCTATCTTGTGCCAAATCAAAGACCTGTCTGACCCAATACACTATCCCCACAAATGTCCAATCATGATTATCCAAGAAAAAAAGTATACAAGAAGATGCATGTAGTGATAATTTTACCATTCTTAGAGGGTTCAGTATGTCCCTGATATGAACCAGAGGTTCAGTGTGCTAACAGGAGGGTTTTTTTGGCAAATCCATGGAAAAAAGACCCATTAAATATGGTCATTGTTGGAATACACATGAACTTCTAGTACCTACAATGTTTTGTGGCAGGAATTTCCACTGAACCTGCTGCCTGTTGGAGTTATTTGATGTCTCATGGTTCTTGTACTGGAAGAAAGGATGAGCAGTCATTCTCTATTTGCCTTTATATTCACCTTCTCTACACTACTCATTATTTTACAGTCCTCTGTTATAAGCCCATTCAACTGGGTCTTTTTTGTAGGTTAAGAGAAGTGTCCTACTGAATTATTTCTTAAGTGGAAGCCATTGAGTATCTTTGATCATTCATTTCTGAAGCTTTTCAGAACTAATATACTTCAACTAGGTATTAAAACTATCAAAAGTTTATCTTTTAACTATAGAACTATAAAGACAGTTCAATCAGTCTTTTTGAGAAATGCATGCAATAGAAAAAAAATAGGGTCACACTTTAGACTTCAGCAAAATTGTAAAGATAAACATGCAGGTACTCATGGGATGGTGTCTCTGTTTTTACCCTGCCTGTACATGTCCTTAACATCACCTTAAAGGTGCATTTACAGTATCATCAATGCTTTTACCATTTAAACCCTTTCCACTTTTTCATTTCTCCTGTATTGAATAGAATAATTTTTCTTTCACTGCAGCTAAATTCAACATCCCAATACTTACCAGTTTCAGTGCATCAAAAGGCCATACCTGCCTTCATACCACTCATGATATGTTCTAAGAAAACAAGTACTGGAAAATTTAATAGTAGAAGTTAACAGTAAAAATAGATTTGCTATCTCTACACAATAAATAAAAATTCCACGTATTTGTGTACTGAAGAACAACCAGATTGCAAAGATGATGGTTCACCAGTTACCTCCCACTCTAAAAGCAGAGAATTCCAGTTGCCACAGACACCAGTTATGTGACTGTGTAGTTTTAGGGTCTGCACCCTGTGATTATCTAGCAGTTACTTCTCCTGACTGATTGCTAACACCAACTCCTGCTATCAGTTTTCCCCCCACCTTTTTTTTTTTTCTTCTTCTTTTTTTTTAAGTAGTGACAGCAGATGGTTCCTTTTCCAGTAATAAGATAAACTCATTTTATCCCTAACAACCTACAAGTTCCTCTTTCAAAGGAAAAAAGGAAAATAAATGTTACAAAGCATCTCACTGCACTGGACCTTTGTGCAGTTGTGAAAATCAATCATACTGTACCGTTTTATTTCTAAGCATTTCCATCCTTAGTATTTTCCTCTACTTAAATTGCTTTCATATTCCCCAGCACTGCAGACTTGGGGCAATGTATTTTTGAGCAGTTTTTATTGTATTTCCCTGTCACCTCACCAAGGAGGGGGAGTATTTATACACCCAAGAAGAAACCATGGTTCAAGAAAAGAAATTGCTCCTTATTTAAACCTCTGTAGAAACAAACTTGTGCTGTGTCATTCATACATGTAGGCTTGTTTCTTTATTGATCTGGAAGTATTTAAATAGGTCATTTTTCTATGTGATTTATCCAGTAGCCTCAGTTTCAGCAGCATGTCTTGAGAAAGAAAATTTGTAGCCATTTTCTTTATGTAAGGGTTAAAAAATGACTTTCAAGCACTTGCACTGCATCTTTAGCTAGAAACAGTCTCTGCTTTTTGTAGTCCAGATACATCGTAGAACTTAAGCAGTAACTGCTATTAAACAATACAGCACTGAAAGAAACTAACTGTAAGAAAAAAAGTGATCCCAAAAGCTTTCTTTTAAATTGTATTCACATTATTCTCACCTTTCAGGAGGGGAGGAGGGGGTAATCTGCTTGCGTATGTTTTCCTCCTCCTCTCTCAGAGGATCATAACCCCTAAACAGCCTAGAACAGTATGCAATCTCTTCAGTATGTATTGAGACAATGTAGCAAACAATGGCTGCTATAAGTTCGTTTCACAGACCTTTTGATAGGAGAGGGTGGACATCCACACAAAGGAAAAATGTAGGTGATTGAAAATGCCACAAAATTAACAAGAGCATCTGTGAGATATACAGCTGGCAATCACCATCTCTCATTTTGCATCATTGCAGACATGTTCTTTATAATAAAACCAGTGTCCTGCATGAGTAAGATGACCTCCATTCCAAAGAAAACACTAAACAAAGACAAAGAAAATTTTATATAAAAATAGACATTTCAATGCACACTCAGCACTCTATTCTGTACATGTGGGTCTCAGGGCATCTATATGTAGTAGGTCAAACGTAAGTTTTACATCAAGATTAAAAAAATATATATTTAAAAAATATTCTTTGTGTTAACACCCAAGTAATCTGTTCTAAATTCATCAAAATATTACTAGAATAATTGAATCATTTTTTTGAAATCACAGTGTTATAGTTCTGACACTGTGACACTAAATGCTTACTCAAAAATTACTCACGTATAGTTAGGCAGATATCTAAATGTCTTGCTGAATCACTAACACAAACAGTCGGGTACATATTGAAAAGCCTCTACAGAATTCCTTAAATGTTATCACTCCTGATATTTTAGCCCAGGACTTTATGGACTCACTTGTCTAGAACCTACAAACAGTAGAATTATTAAAGCCATCTATAAGTAAACATAAACAACACGCAACAGGCAGTTTACCTACAAGAAGGATGTTTTAATTTTGTATCATATTAATGTAAGAGTGAAAATTGATTTCCAGCTTTAAACATACAGTGCAGTAACTGTTGAATACAGGCTGCCTACACTACTGAGGAAGTCACTCAATAAATTTAAATGAAACATGTTTCTTCTATAGCCTGAAGCATTTGAATAAATAAGCATCATCTTGATCTTTAGAAAAAAAAATATCTGAAAAACCATAGAATACTGTCTGTTTATTTCCTATCCCATAGAATATCTCCAAATATTTAAGTTTTTTAAATAATATTCATAGAATCAGAGTCAATCATAGGAGTTGGAAGGGACCTCTGAAGTTCATCAAGTCCAACCCACCTGCTGCAGCAGGAACACTGAGGGCAGATCACACAGGAACATGTCCAGACGGGTCTTGAAAGTCTCCAGACTTCCAGAGAAGGAGACTCCACAGCCTCTCCGGGCAGCCTGTGCCAGGGCTCTGTCACCCTCACAATAAAGAGGTGTGGAACTTCCTGCATAGTAGCTTGGTGTTTTTTCCCCTTGTCCTCTCACAGGGCACCACTGAAAAGAGACTGGCCCATTCTTGACACCCACCCATCAGATATTTATAGACAGTAATAAGATCCCCTCTTTGATTACAGGCAGGAGGAGGTCACGCTTGAGAGCAGCCCTGTGGAAAAGGACCTGGGGGTGCTAGTGGATCAAAAGCTGGACATGAGCCACCAATGTGCAGTTGCAGACCAGAAGGCCAACTCCATCCTGGGCTGTATCACAAGAAGTGTGGCCAGCAGGTCGATAGGGGTGATTCTGCCCCTCTACTCTGCCCTGGCGAGACCTCACCTAGAATACTGCGTCCAGCTCTGGGGCCCTCAGCACAAGAAAAATGTGGACCTGTTGGAAAGTGTCCAGAGAAGGGACATGAAAATGATCCAAGGCCTGGAACAGCTCTCTTATGAGGACAGGCTGAGAGACTTGGGGTTGTTCAGTCTGAAAAAGAGAAGGGTTCAGGGGGACCTCACAGTGGCCTTCCAGTACCTGGAGGGGTCCTACAGGAAAGCTGGGGAGGGTCTTTTTACAGGGGCTTGCAGTGAGAGGACAAGGGGCAATGGTTTTAAGCTGAAAGAAGAGAGATGTAAGTTAGAGATCAGGCCTAAATTCTTCAGTGTAAGGGTGGTGAGATACTGAAACAGGCTGCCCAGAGATGTTGTGGGGGCTCCATCCCCTGAGGTGTTAAAGGGGAGGTTGGATGGGGCTCTGAGCAGCCTGTTCTAGTGGAAGGTGTTCCTGCCCATGCAGGGGAGTTGGAACTTAATCTTTAAGGTCCCTTCCAGCTCAAAAAAACTGATTCTTTTTTCAAGACTAAACAGCTCCAGGTCTCTCAGCCTTTCCTCATGTGACAGATGTTCCAGTCCCTTAATCATCCTTGTAGCCTTCCTTGGACTCTTTCTAGCTTATCCCTGTCCCTCTTGAACTGGGGAACCTAGAACTGGACATGATACCCCGGGTGTGGTCTCACTATGGCAGAGAAGAGGAGGAGGAGAACCTCCTTTCACTTGCTGGTCAAATTCTTCTTAATGCATCCCAGGATACTATTGGCTTTCCTGGTCATGGGGGCTGTTTCACGGAAAACTTTTTTCCAGATATTAAGATCCATGTAGAGAGCAACAAGTTACTTGTGTCTATTAGCACTTAAACTAAAGTAGTTGAATGTCATTTTAAACTTTAAGCAATACTCTATTATTATTTATTTACACAGCTGAAAAACCCCAGTGAAATTGTAATTATCCCAAGGTTACACATAGCCAAGATCAGTTAATTATCCTTTAAATTTCATTTTATTGCTCAAGTACTATTCATATCTTTAGGATTTCCTTCATAAATTCTTTTTTATGGATTTACATGTCGTTTTGTAGATGTTTATAGCTGCTTCACAGTGATCTGTGTGGAGAGTTTAATATTTTTTTATTATTATTTTTCTCACCAGGGAAAGAGAAAATGTTTTCCTGAGGCTAGAAGGAAGACCAGCTATGCCAGAAATGGCACTGTTTACATAAATACATATCATCTGCAACCAACACAGAGACAAAGTCAAGATGTGCTCCTATCTAGATTTAGGCATGATACCAAGATTTAAATTCTTAACACACTTTATCTGTTTAAAAGCTCAAATTCTCTTTCAAAACATGAATTGTCACTGTCAGCAAGAATTTAACTGGTTTTCTGGAAGTGGCAAAGTGGGATAATGCTAAGACTGAAGCTCCTGATTTAACAGAAAGATAATAGATGCAGCAGAGATTTAAAAGATTTAGCTCTGTACAAAACAGCCATTCTCTATGAAAATATATGGGATATTTTTGATCTGACCACGGAAGATCAAATTCCCTGGGATGCAGATTCCAAGTCCTGTATGGTTCAAGATGTTTCAGATCCAATATTTACTACCTTATATGAGAACATTTTATCCTGGAAGATGATCTAGGCTAGGAGTATGCACATGAGCAGTGGAGAACAGAAAAACGTTGCCAAAGAGGAGTAGAAGAAACTGTAGTTTTCTTAACCTATTCGTTACCTCATTCAGCTATGAATGAAAGGAACCTGACTGCTGGTCCCCGTTTGCAGACAGCTCATGCAAACTTGCCTCACTTTTCCAAGGGAATGACTTAGCACAAAGTCTTACAAAGGTTTCAGTCTCTTGAATCTGATATGACATAAGCCCCTCCAGCTCACAAGTTAGAGAAGGCCAAATTCAAAAAACACCTCTTTGAAAGCCCAGTTTCACAGTGTTTAACATGACATCTTTCTTAAATAATAACCGTAGCACTTCATCATTCTGATTGTGTGATTATTGTTCACCAGATAAGGAAAAGTTACATAATCCTTAATGTTAACCTAGGAACTAGGTGCCTAAACTATCTTAGTGACACATCTCCCTTCCCATTCACCCTACCTTAGTCCTGCATAGCTCAAACATCTACTCAGAGGAGCAATGGAGATGTGCATACATGAATCTGAAAGCAGTTTGTTTACTCCTATCTGCCATTATACAGACAAGGGTCAAGCCTATGACCATGGCAACAGCCCAGCCATGGCTTGTAAATCAGACCTGGTGAGCTGTATGAGCAAGCCAAGCATGAACAAAATGTTAAGTCAGCACTAGCTTAGGGGAGCTGCCAGACTTTGTGAATTATTCCACAACCAAGACCTCCACATGTCCCATGACCAAATCCTTGTGATACCAGTTTTTGGTATTGAATGAAGACTTCGGTGAGCTTTAAGAAAAGGGCTTGAGCATGGACAGGTTCTTGCAGAGGTTCTGGATGTATAAACACCAGATAATAGGAGAGACTTACAAAGGTATAAACAAAAGTCACAAGTGGCTAGTTCCTAAACATTAAGCAGTGCAACTGTGAGTGTTGGTACAGCTGATTGTATGGTTTAAAAGAAGACAAAGAACACGTATTCAACATATGGAAAACTTCTTATGTATCATAAATACACAAAGAAGATACATTAAAAATAATTTGAACAGGGAAAAATAAATAAGCAAGTATTGCCACAGCAGTTTCTTCTCCACTTAAAGATGCTGCACCATATCAACACTACTTAAGACAATGAATTTGATAAAGAAAGAGTGCTGCTTTTTTATTTATATTGTATGCTGGAGTGCCTGGAGTCTCAGTCACATACTGCAAAATGAGTTAAGCACATTAGATTTTAGAAGTGCCGTAAGTCCATGTGTTTTCTGCTACAACCTTTGCACACAACAGGGTGACTTATACTACAGTACTGAGTCTAAGTCAGCTTGGGTGCAATGGACTTCTCTCTACCCCTCAAATCCCAGGTCAAAGTGTTATATAGAACAGATTCCATTACACTTAGTATTTTTGCAGAAGTTGAATTCATCCCAGTCCAATAGGCATCATTTTCTACAAAGTCAAAATATCAGAAGTTACTTTCAATGTAGTAAAGGCAGAAAGGAAAATTACAACTTTTTTTCTTTAACAAGTGAAAATACTCACAGATAAAATGTGTAATAGTTGTAATCATCTGTACATATGGAAGGCCCTAGGGTTAATATTCTATGTATGTTTTGTGGCTTAGCTGCTGCTAGTCTGGTCAAGTATAAAGCACTCTTCCTAAAAACATATATTTATAGTTGCCTGCAGCAGCCCCAAAATTCAAGTCTGCCATTGAAGTAAGTGATTTTAAAGCCTGTGGAAGATGTATTCATTAAGAAAAGGTCAACTAAACTTTGCTTGTTAGCATATATAGTTGCACACCTGCAGATGTTACATAGGAACATGCCCCTAATTTGTAAATTCCAAAGTTATTGAATCAATGTAGACATGCCAGTATGTTTTACAGATGCTGAAGCTCCTTAAAAACAAAACAAACAATAAACCAACAAAAAACAAACAGAAAACAATTAGGAAAAAGTGTTATCTCTTGACTAAAAAGTTAAAGACAAGCAGTCGAGCATCTCAGACCTAGTGCTTTAGTTCATAACCAGCAAGTTTTACCTGTACAAAATTAATATTAAAAAAACCCTAAGATATTTTCAAAAGAGGGAAACATTTCTGTTGCAGAGAGGAAAATCATCACTCAAATACTTCTCTATCTAGGTTTTTTCAGTTAATATTAATGAACAAGAAAAATACCAAGCCCCATGGAAAAACTACTTATTAAAAATTAAAGGATAATTACTTCTTATTTTGCATTGGAGTGCAGAAATGAAATTATTTTAGTTCAGGCAGCACTACTTCTGTCAGGCAAACTATCAACTAAGGTAACGTTTGTTTCTTATTCTGTACAGCATATACTCTGTAAACAGTGAAAAATCCTTTTATCTCCTTGGCAACAAGCAATTCCTCTACATATACAGTAGGACATAAGTAACTGCTGGTGAAGTCATTGAGATTTGTGAAAATTTTACTCTACATGAAATGGTGATAGATCAATATTTTACCACTATAGCTGCAATGAGTGCCTAGATGCTGGTGACAGAGGGGCTGCAGGGGTGGTCTCTGTGAGGAGTGAGGAGGAACTGAGAAAATCATGCCCATGAACACCAAGGTGAGAGCAGAAGGAGGGGAGAAAATGCTTCAGGTACCAGAGAAGAGATTTCCCTGCAGCCCATGGAGGACCAGATATCCACACTGTAGCATGGACCACATGCCAAAGCAGGTGGATATTCCCTGAAATAACTGCAGCCAGTGGAGGACTCACACTGGAGCAAGAAAAACATATGAGGAAGGAGCAGCAAAGAGAAACTGCTGTGTACTGGTAATAACTCCCATTCCCCAAAGGAAAAAGTATGTTCTTTCCATTTCTTTTTCTAGATTCAACACAGAACAAAAAATAACTTTTGATGAAGAATCCATCTTCCAGATCAATAAATTTAAAGCAAAGTTTATCTCTTTGACTATGAGAAACCACATTAATTAGTCTGCCTTGGAAAGAATCTCAAATGCAGAGGGTTGGTTGTATTTTTAAACTGCACACCTAGTAGGGTCAGTGGAAAGATTTATGCATGTGGAACATGTGATTAAAAAGCTGTTAGTTAACCAAGATGACATACTGTCACCTTTAATCACAATAAGTAACCTTTTATTTAATTGCTAGTTGTAATCTTAATTGTTGACAGTTAGTCTTGATACATCTGAAAATGCAATTTAATATGGAGAAGGCTGGAAGCATATGATCCATAATGTGTTATAGAAAAAAAAAACACCACTGGCAAAACATACCTAATCAAAGCTATGAAGAGGCAAAACCAAGAAGGCAGAGATAAATATGTAAGAATAAGGCAATTGTCTAAGATCATTGGTAATGCTGATGATGAATACCGGACAGATTGTAACAGGGTGACAGACAATTTAAAATCTGTTCTGTAGTTCCACTTCTCTCTGTCTCAGCAAGATTTGCAGTAAAACTTTCATATAACATGCTTGATTTACAAATTTATCTATAGATGTAGATCTTAAAGTACTATAAAATAAACTCACTGATAATTGCCTGCCAAATTGCCTAGGGTTTTTGTGTTCCTGCTCACCCAAAGCTACTTTGTGATCCTGATAGCTGGTTTCTTTTTCAGGAAAAATAATGACATATGGGCAAGAATTAAATTGTGACTACAACTTGAAATGAACTCGTTTGCCTATGATGCAAGCAGGAAGCTATATGCCTCCAATTTGACAAGTCCTGTAGAGCTACAATGGTGACACAGTCTGGGTTTAAGCCTAATTCTTGCATATTGCTCATTTCTACTCAAGATTTATGGATGTCAAGAATAAAAAAACATTATCTATGGATTATTCTTCTTCACTTTTAACACTGACTTTAATGTTGCATTTTGTTCCTTCAACGTAATTTCTATTTTACTGTGCTGCAACATGAAGTCTTTTCTCTCAGCAAGATCTCCATCATTTCTTTAACAGAGAAAATGCAGGTTATTACACCAGAAGAGTGAAAGCATTTCATATTCAGTCATGAGAAATATGTTAATGATGTAGTACAGAGCTCAGAGAAATAATGTCAACATTATCTGCAATCTGCACAGCAGAAATGAAATGTCAGCCAATTCCACCAAATGGCAAATGGTTTTACTGTTCAAGGAGCTGGCTTATAAATCTGTTAGTTCAGACAAGATGACATAAAATAGGAAATGGGAGACTTTGGAGGGGGAGGAAAAAAAATTAAATCAACAGAGCTACTACTTTATTACTTCCTCTATGGCAAATTGTAGAATTATGTAGGTGCTATTTTCTCCATAAACTTGATCAAATCTAAGTGGTAACAAACGTAGAAGAATCAGTAGAGTTTTAATGTTTAGATAAAATTATTCTAAGAAAAAATATTATTTCATCTTTGAATATAGGTTACTTTGAATATAGCTTACTTTTATGGAAAAAAAAATAATAATTAAAAAAAAAATTAGCCCTGCAAGCATTTTTAAGTTCATGAGCCTTTTCCATAAATTCCATCTTTTATATTTAATAATAATAGAAAGCATAACCTGGACAGGTTTGTGTCTGGTCCACTCTTCTGAGTGTAGGAGCTGCACAGGATTTCCCTCCTGTAGCACAACAGTTAATATGAGAGTTGCTTGTCTAGAAAGCAACATTTACATATATAAGTGAATTCTCTCTCTAATAACTATTGCCCGAAAAATAACAGAGTAACATGTGATACAGTGACTCTCACCAGTTACTGCAGCGTCAGTCACATTAGTTGTACTTATTAGAAAGTGTGGACAATTTCTTTCAAAATCCCTAGTGCTGTTCAAAAACATTCAGTACTAAAGCTGAAGGTTCAACTGACCAAAAGAAGCTCATTATCTATTATCAGCTGAACTAATATCCTTGTTATCAGCAGGTATCTGAAAATTAGGCTTCATAATGTTCAGTACTGGCATGTTTCAACACTGTTATAGTGAAGTTCTTTTATAGCTCTATGCCTGAATACCACACACAGCTCTGAATTCCCAGGGTTAAAGCTTAGGAAGGGAAAAAAACCTGTCCAAAATTCCCATTTCTCCATGTAGCCTGTAATATCCAGTCAGAAGAAAAGATAAAAACTACAACAGATGAAAAGAAAGTGAGGTGCTGTTAAAAGTTAGAAGACAAGTACAACACTCATTGGCTATTCAGAGAGCAATGATTAATCATCTATTTTAAAGTGAGCAGGGGTTCTGTTTAGTGCTAATGTATTTCCCAAGATCACCATCCAGACCTTCACAGTCATTGAGTAAATAGCAGCAGATGTTGAGCTGTAAGATCACATCATTCAGCCAAGATTAGCTATTTAATAAAAATAGACATGCTTGACAGAATCTTGCCCTTAGTTTACTAAAGCTATAATGAAAGGGTAGGAGGAAGCTGTTCTCAGAAGCACACTCTATGTTGTCTCTTCAAACCTAAAGAACTATGTTCCCTTCTGGGACTATTATTGCAGCTACTATAGATCAAGACAGACTCCACACCTCATCTATAAGTAAAAATTTTATCCAATAATGGCTAAAAAAATTCCCTTGATAGAGAAAGTCCTTGAGAACAACCTTCTGTTAGTGTTTATATAGATCTTACGCAAAAAGTAGTAGAAAAGAGTAAATATTTTTAAAGGGTGGACAAAGCACATTTGCTTATAAATTTGCTTATAAATCAAAGTTTGCTCTTATCATACTTTTTTATTGTTACCTTGTATGTGGCAAATGTAAAAATACTGTTAGCCCTTTCTTCGTTTTTTGTGAATTGTGCACCCAAATGAAGTGTGGAAGTTGAGTGACTACAGTTTTTCTTGGACTGGCATGGGGGCATGAAATGCATTTATCAAACACACTTGCAACAAAAAGACAAAAAACACCCCCAAAAACCCAAAAGAAAACAGGAACAGTTTGATTCATCCGTATTTCTCTTTCTAAAATTCATAATCTGATATCTTTAAGGTAGTAGATATCTTTCAGAATGTAAAATTCTAAAGAATTTCACAAAAGGACCCCAAGTCCAACTTAGGTCATTACAGCTCAACAGTGCAAGTGTGTTTAACTAGCTAGAAAAATTAATTAAATGTAAATCAGGAAAAAATAGGACAGAATATATGCATTTCTGTGTGTGTCATTGAGAAATTTAAATTAGAAGTAGAGATGAGTTTTTCTGGGATTACGGTGTAAAATGTTACACAGTCATCAGCCCTGAGAAAATACAAAATCCATAACCTTTGTGGGCACTTGAACTCATTTGCAGAACTGGTAGATGGGCAAAATGAAACTGCACAGCTGCCACAACAGCAAACACATGAAATGGAGACAAACAAATGTTGCTTTTCTTAACTCCAACTAGGCAGAGGAATCAAGCAATTTTTCTTCATGAAAAATCTTCTAGAGAGGAAGCAGCATACAAGAAGAATTAGGATAAAATATTTGCAAAAAAATCTTAAAAAAATATTTCAATACAGTTCTGAAACTTAGAGTTTAAGTGATAAAGTACAAGCTGAACTTAACTGATAAATATTGACCAACATACATCTGCTAGTTAAAAGCCATCTAGAACTTTGTCTTGACCCCAAAACTAAGAAATAAAAAAATAAAAATTGGCCATATAAATAAGATATGAATGACTATCTGGATTCAGATGTTCATTCAAAATTGAAATTAATTTTGCATGGGTAGTATTTGTCATAGCTTGTCACCACAAAGACATAAGTAAAAAATTACCTGCATAAAAAGTCATGTTCTTAAGGCACTGTTCTGTGCAGAGAGCTCCTAAAAAGCTTCTCTTTCCCACTGCAGATTTTGTAGTCTATCCAATGGTGCTTAGTGTTGAATACATATGCAGTCTTAAAAGAGAACCAGATGGGTGCTTTATCCGGTGTGAAATATCTCAGTTAAAGTTATCTTACTCAAGAATGAAACTACTTAAGGAAAAAAACAACAGCACCAAACAAACAAACAAACAACACACCAAACAACCAAAAAAACCCTACACACCACAAAAAAATCCTCCCCTCTTTGCTTCCCTTTCAACAAATCAAATGCTTACATGTCTACACCAGGATTTCTGGGAATTTGGCTCCTCAGAAATGAGAAGCTCAAACATGCAGTGTATTAGCCAACTGCTAAATACAATATGTAGTATAAACTACCAAATAAAAACAACATTATTGCAAAAAAACTCTTTTCATTTCAGTACATTTTGTGTGATGAGCAGTCCTATAATTTTCCTATTGTACTGGGAACAAAAGATCTTAAGTCCCAACCAGCACCAAAAGTAAACTCATCTTGAGATCTTGATTCCATGCAGAATATAACTACACTGCCAGAAATTAAATTACCTAATCTGCTCCATCATTCAAGAGCACAAATTTCAATGTAACAGCAAAATAGTTCATCCCTGACTAAAGATATAAACTGGTACTTATTCCAGTTTATACAGCACATACAGAGATGTTAGCTGGAAAAAAATACAGATTTTTCAGCAGAATGCCACAGTTACACTGTTGTATTGTTTTCAGCCTCAAATAGCTCAAGCACCACAGCAACTCTCTTGAACCAGTTCACAATTGGCCACATCTAGTATCTCTTCATCCAAAATAATTTTATGCCCTAAATAAATTTGAATCATCTTAAATTCTCTCCTTTATGTCCTCAAGGTTTCCTTGGAAAGGAAAAGACTTTTATAGAAGTAGGAAAATTATGACCTCATTTATATACAGGAAAAACTTCAAGCTCAACTCTAAGTTATCCTAAAAGAAAGAATCTCTAAAACATTAATCACTGACTTCAAAGGATGTAAAATATGATCACTGGCAAAGGAGAAATCTAACAGGATATGGTTCATATCCTCAGCCATTTGAGGTTTGTTTGGGGTTTTTTTTAATATTACATCCTCACTGTATATTTTTATCACAGTGTAAGACTAGATGGGAGCAGATATTTACAAGTTAATACCCAAATTCACCCCTATTTGTACAGCATTTATTTTCTAAATTATTTTTAGAGTATTTAGTGACTATCAGATTTTACAAGCAACAGAAATTAAATCTAGCAGCCAACAAATCCTCATAAAGCAATTGGGGTAGCAATTCGTGAATGTTAGATCTCAGAACAAAACAATTGCCTCCATGGTGTGTAAATAAGTAGATACTTATTTTTAACATTTCTCAGAATGCTATCTGAAAACCAGGCAAAATTGGTTTTGTGACCGTACATCTGCTGCAAAGTATGTCTAGGATTGTTAAAGGTAGTCTCATATTCAGTGAATGGACTTACTGCATTATTGTCAAATTTTTCAAAGTTTTGATAACATGTAAAACAAGTACTTCAAGAGGTTCTTCAACAATGTTTATAGCTTAAGTAAAAAACTACTCATTTTGAGAGAAGTACTGCTGTACACTTTTATAAAAAGCACAGTTGCCCTATAGACTTATAGCTACAGTGATTTAAACCAGAATTATTTTTGTTAATGGTATTTGATGATATTTATCAATTATTTTATCTCCCAGCTATATTTCAATAATAATCAATTGTATGGATCTTTTGCCAATTGAATAATATAAACCAAATCCCAGCAAGTAACCAACTAAAAACATCAGTCAAGTACTTGAAGTCCTAGGCCAAATTGTTCTCAGTTTTCTGATCTGTGTCTTGGGATGTCCACTTTTTATTATGACTGGAAAGTGATTTTCAATCAAGAGTCATGTAATCTATGTTCTATTTTTCATTTCAGTCAAAGAAAAAAATAGGATCTGATTTAATTCCTAGATTAAACCGATGAGAAGACAATACCTGATCTTCTGGAAATATTATTCTTAACCTTGTAGTAAGCACTCTGTGTAGGGCTGCATGAGCAGGTGATATTCTCAGAGACTAACATTCATATCAGAAGCTTAAACTCAGTGTTCCTCCATGTTCAGTCAAGAAAAAAGTTTTCTAAAGGATTATTCAGAGCAGGATCCTTTGGCCCAAAGGAGTTACCTAGTCTTTGCTCCCTAGGTGGACTACAAAAAGCATAGGAAGTTTATCCTCAGCATCGGTTTCAGCAAGTAAAACATGCCAGAATTATAATTACAGAGGTCTACCTTTGGTTGTTTCAATACACCTCTCAGCTTAGCTATCTGTGGAATACTCAGGTTTTTTATATTTTTTTCCTTTCATTGCTTCTGTACATATTCTCTTTGTCAAACACTAGTTTTCAAAATTAATACAGCAAAGGAAAACCCACTGCTTTGAGAAAAGACACATTTAAACAAATACTAATGCAACTACAAATAGGGTTTAATTCCAGTCAGCTGCCTACACAGGTGTTAGAAATTTCTCATAAGAACAATTTTATCTAGACTACCTTGTGCAAAATATCATTCTACTATAAAGAAAATATGTAACAATTAGTATATATCTGACTGACCACTATGCATTGAAAAGATAAAAATATATAGCATGACCTGTTGAAGCCTAAGAAAAAGAAAACATTAGCAATTGTTTTCTTCTATCTTGTGCAACAATTCTTTGTTTGGGAACAAATCTTTCACTATTATTCTAAAAGAACATTGACAGAACTCTAGCAATGGTGATGAAGTCCTCAAAAAGAACAAGAGAGTCAAGTGCGTAATTTAACAAATGATGATGTTAGAACTTATGCCCCACAAGTGCATATCAAGTTCTATGTTAGTATAATTAGTTTTCATTAAAAATACTCTAGATTACTCTAATAACATTTAGCATCATGTTTCACAGTGTACACAAAATCAGAGCTAAAAATTTTAACACCCACAAGTTTTAAATAGTTTTCAGATGCTAAATGTGTGCCCTTATTACCCATAAACACTTCAAAACTGTTACTTATTATATAACAAATAATTTGTTAGATTTTAGTGTATCATTACCAAAATCTAAATATTAAATCTGCTTTTTATTTTATGGTGTATCATACTAACAATAAGGCACAGATTTGTGTAAACTCTGTGCTGGTAAATTAGATTTCCGTTTTTACTTGCCTCACTCAAACAAAAAAACACTTCCCCACCAGACCCCACCTGGAATACTGTGCACAGTTCTGGGACCCTCAGCAAAGAAGGATACAGACCTGTTGGAAAGGATCCAGAGAAGGGCCACCAAGATTATCAAAGGCCTGGAGAACTTCTGCTATGAAGACAAGCTAAGAGAGTTGGGGCTGTTCAGCCTGGAGAAGAGAAGGCTCCAGGGAGACTTTAGAGCACCTTCCAGTACTTGAAAGGGGCTCTTCATCAGAGAGGATAGTGATAGGACAAGGTGTAACGGTTTTAAACTGAGAGAGGGGAGATTTAAGGTAGATATTAGGGAGAAATTCTTCACTCTAGGGGTGGTGAGGAACTGGAATGAGTTGCCCAGGGAGGTTGTTGATGCCCCATCCCTGGAGGTTTTTAAGGCCAGGTTGGACGAGGTTTTGTGCAACCTGGTCTAATGCTCATGGCAGGGCGGTTGGAACTTGGTGATCTTTGAGGTCCCTTCCAACCTTAATGATTCTATAGTTCTATATAGATTGTTCATTATTGCTGTTAGTTGAAGGTACAGAAGGAAAGTGCAACAAATTTTAGCCCTTTAAATAGGCACAAAGGAGATGCTAGTAGGTCAATTTTGCACCTAACCAGAGTATTCTGGCTTAAAACTAATACACTTGGGAGATGCAGTGCACCTGGTTTGGGGAGGGGTATTTTTGTTGTTGTTTCATTTTGCAAAGAGTTGTTGTTTGTTTCATGTACGTCGACATTTCAAGGTTCCATTCATAAATAAGTTTAAATACAATATGATTTTGAGTACTTCCACTTGAGAAGAGTGTATTTATGAGTTGGTATAATATGGGAATACAATACAATTTAATCAGTTCAATATACATTTAATTATGGAAAGATAGATCAGTGTTTGCTATGTTTCAATTGGAAAGTGTATCACCCCGAGCCATTGTCAAACTGCTGTTGAAGAAATCTAACACACAGAGATATTCACAAGAGGAGTTAATCTCCAAGCATAATTTCCTTGTTCAGTTGAAGATGTTTTCACATTCCTAAACACCACTATGAACCAGCTATCAGTACCTAAGTTCTACTGGTTACTTGGAAGTAAGTCTTAAGAAGTGGCACGATGGATTTTGGTTGGGAGATACAAGGTGCAGTAAACTAAAAGGAAAATATTAATGCATTTTCAAGTAAAGGTTGAGGGACAGAGGAGATACATGAAATAATGAGGTCAACATAATGATAAAGAAAAGTCTGAGGAGATGCAGTTGAACAGGGAAAGAACAAGGCTCTGTTTATAGAATTTGAGTGTAAAGTGTGATTCAAACAGTAACAAACACTACATCATATACAATAATTACTACAAATAGGTATTTGGGAACTACAGATACATGGGAATGCTTAAAAACCTGCAGTTGTTGGTGGATTAAAGATGTTTCTAGCAGTCACAAAGTGGAGCCAAAACAACACATCTTCAAAAATATTCACCATATATATAATGAAATCGTGAGTTTCAACCAAAACTGAAGACAGGCATAACTGCAAGATCCTGCAGAGTTATTTGCACTAGTTTTAAATCAATTTGGATTCCATTAGCAATGTATGCATGGAGCTCAGAGAACTCCCTAGAAACCTGAATAACTCAGGTGACAAATGTGCATTGATATTTGCCTTCAAATTTACAAGATTAAAGTTATCTCTGCTTTGACTCCAACACACATCATGACAGCAGTGTAGTCAGAAGAAAAGCAGGCAAAATATGATGGCATCTATTAGATATTGAGCTCTCTTTTCACCAAATTAGAAATTAAGAGTAAATAAAGATACCCCTGATTTCCATTAAGAAAAATAATTGTTCTTCTGGGCCTTTGCCTATAAAAGCAATGAGCCAAGAAAGTTAATAAAACATTTTCAAGAGAGAGCTTTTGTTTGTGATTTTTGCTCCAATTTTTCCATCATGGTCAAAGGGGTTTTGGAAGACATAATGCATTTCTCTCATTTAATTCAACTGTCATCTGTTCACAACCAAGTCACATAAAATAGGTTCAGCTTGCAGTTGAAGGGCACTGTCATTTACATTGTACATTGACAAACATCTGAAAAACTCCTCTCCCCAAGATAAATGGGTTGGATTTTAGGACTGCATAGAAATTAATAGCCATTTCCTTCATAGCAATACCATTACTGAATGTTGTTATTGTTGCAAAATATTTTTTTTTAAATGGTAACAGAACAATTCAAAATCTGTCTTTGAAAATAATCAATACTGAAACCCAACTATTTTAATAAAAAATTTCAAACTATGCCCATTCAGAAAAAAAAATAATCTGTTTTTTTCTTTCTAGATTTAGGAAAATTAAATATAACCTTAACATTGTATATACAGAAATCTTATTAAAATATGTACATCTGTAAACAATGACACTATTTCAAACAGAAAACTGAAATAATCTTCAACAATGTAAAAACAGAAAAATTCAAAACTGATGCCTCAGTGACAATTGATATTTTTAGAAATACCTGAATTTGCTTGATTAAAACTAAAACATTTGGCCAAACTGCTGTTCCTCATTGTTAAAATAAAAAAGAAACATTTTTAAAATGTAATCACACCAAAGTGTTTTTTTGTCATTTTGCTTTTTTTTAACACCTGTGATTTTTGAGAAGGTAATACATTCATTTTTAAAACAATGTTTAAAATAAATTCTTTCCAAAAACTGCCATTGAAACAGATCAATTAAGAACTGCAAGCTTATCAGTTTACAACATTCATATCCTTGCTAACCACAAAAAAAGTACTAAGCCTCAAAAAACAACTTAATCCCCAATACACTACATGGTTTTGTTGCCACAGCCACCTGCCACAAGTGGTAAGAAACTATACTAGTCCAAAATTACTGCTCAGCTCCAGTCTGTTCAAGTAATACCAAATCTCTTTTGGTAGATTCATGTGAAAGTTGAACCTGGTTTTGCCAACATTTTAGTTGTATTGCAAACATTCTACTTATAGAAAAAACACCAAAATCAAGAAATCATGCCTAATCTAAGATCTTCAACAGCCATATAAGAGCTAATCAACAATCTTTCTCTTTCCTTGCCACCCCTAGACAGTACCATGCAGTTAGTTAGGAACAAATATCTATAACCACATCTATTTCCCAGTCTACATAACAGAAAACCTTTCCAGAAGAGCAACGTCAAGCAGCAGCTGATTCCTTCACCATGGCCATCGGTTAATAGAGTGACAGCTGCTGAAAACAATCAAAGACAACTTCAAAACTGCCCTTTGCAACAATCACATGTTGAGCAAAGGTGAATTTTACTACCTCAACTAAGATTTTGACCTAGATCTGCCACAAATAACACTTTGCATTCATGTAACACCTGTACCTTTCATTCCTAAGGATCTCAGAGCACTTTTCAATAAGACAGTATTGCTGGTATAAGAACTCAGGGACACATTTTAAGAAGTATTCTGGAAGTGGAACATTTGACACTAACCAGACTAATTTTGATTTCAGAACTACTGCATAAGAGTTGGGGAAAAAAAAACTTTCCAAGGAAAATACTAAAAACAGCCACAGAAGTTCAATAAATTCTTAATTACTCCTTCTAATAGTCAGCCTATAGCTCTTTAAAGTATGGCAATAAGAACTCTGTGTGTAATATGAGGATATTTACTTTTAAAAGCTAATACTTAATAATCACATTTTATTTCTACCAAAAGGTATGAAAGCAAAGCTGTGATGAGTTCACCTTCTACCTCTGAGCAGAAACTACGCTTTTCAGAGCTGCATGTTTAGAATAACTTGGGTCTTTATAAATCATCTTTGAATTTTAAAGGCTAGTTGACATAGGTCTCATCCTCTTATCAGTATGTGCCATGTCTGTGGATGCTGGCAAACTGTGCATTCCAGCTTTGTCTGTGAGATTCTTACAAGATAAAGAGCGTAACAGACCTTGCACTCACATGGGAACTGAAACTCACAGTAACCTGTGTAAAAGCTGAAAACACTCCTCTGTTCTTCCACACCACCAATGACATGCTGTGTCCACATTTCTCAGCAGAGAAGTCACATTTCAGTGTTTTTTTTATCCCATGGGAACTTGAAGTACTACCACCTTAATTTACCTGGCACTTGCTCTGTCACAGAGCTCTGCAGAAGATAACTTCCTTATGAGAGACAAATGGTGTGAAGAAGCATGAGCAAGAAGCTTGGCATCTGGGCTATGTACCTTCCACCTTAGTCTGCAGTGGTCAGCTACACTGGTAGCCTCCAAAATGCCTTCATGGAGCCAGACACCCCCTTATATATCTCAGACCAGAACCGCTAGAGACCTGTGGACTCATTTAAAACATGCCCATGGCAAGGCTTGTTTTTCTCCTTGGAGACAGATTACAGGGTAAACCTAGCACCAACAGTGCTCAGCAACATCCATTGGGGCAGCACAGGTAAGAGGGAAGCAAAGGGGAGAAATTCCTCCTTGGAATGTAGCAAAGCACATATTTTATTTTCCAAGAGTGAGTAAAAATCTGCACTAAAATTCTCTGAAATCAGGCATAGAATAGGAAATCACATGATGACCAATGGCAGATGTCCTTGCCTTTCAGTGTTAACAATAAATATCTGGACTTGAGCCTCAGAATATCTGAGTTAACTTTGTCTTTGTACCATGTATGCATGGCTGCCTGGTGTTGCTGCATCTTGTTTGTACCAAGAAACAAAAAAATCTCCTTGATGAAACAACAGCATACCAACCACTTCTCAAAACCCAGCTCATCCAAAAAGGTTGCTTTCCAACACTCAGGTGTCAGAGTTGCTTCAGAAAGGTTGTTTCTCAGACACAGGTATTACAGAGTGTATAGTGTCATAATAATTGCATCCAAATGCAGTTGATACTAGATCTGTCCTTAGGTTCAGAGCACCTGCCTCCACAGAGCATGAGAAGTGTTTTGACTATTCCTTGGCTGTTCCTGTTACACTTCTGTTGCCTGCTTGTTCTCCTGTAGGAGGAGACAAGCATGGACTAGAGACATGATCACATGCAGAAACTTCCTATACTGATAGCCTTGCATAATATTTTTTTTATAGCAAAGGGTGCATTTCTTAGCTTGGCAGTGAGCACAGTCCAGGAAAGCACCTTTATTTTAAAATATCTGAAGAGGAATCTGATGCAGACGAGTGACAATTAGGTGACTTAATGCAGAGCAGTGAAGATTCTGCCATGTTGCCTTTTCAATGGAAGTTTATAGGTTCCAATGTTCCAGATAAATACACCAAAGTGAAAGATTATCCCTTCTGTCCAATGGAAAGCATTGGTTTGATCTTTATAATGTCAAGATATTTAGTTGAAGTATTCAGAAAAAGTTAAGTAAAATACTTGAAAATCTACTTTTTTTAAATACTAGTATGAAAGGCAAAAATGTTCCAAATCCTCATCCTAATCAAGGTGACAACCTCTTTGCCTGTATAAAGATATGCACGTAATATACATTTATGAATTCATGAAATTATCCTGAAATGAGCAAACAGAATTGACAACAAAAATGAGACAGTCAGGTAACTGTTGCTACTCCTGCACTGCTACTGTTAATTTTGGATAATGTTCAGCAGCACTTCATGTAATATTTTTTAAGTTGCCCTTTTTTTTCCCCCCAAAGTGTTCAGATTCTAAACTTCTAAGTCAGTAAAGTCACTTTGGTTTTACACAACTATGACTGAGGGACAGCTGTGGCCCCAAGTTATATCTTTCACTTAGAGAGCTTTAAGCCAGAACTTTATGATACAAAAAGGGTCAATAAATAGGACAAATCCTGAGAACTATCTTCCATCAAAATAAGTAGAAGTAGCAGGTGTCCATCACCTGTCAGGAGCTGATGTTGCCTCCAAGGTAAAAAAAGGTACTCAATAAAAAAATAAAATAATAAAAAAACCCATCAATGGTCTTTGAAATAAAATTAAAGTCCATGAGGCATTTTACAATGTAATTTCAAAATCACTGGTTGCACTGAAAGACACTTGCAACAAGAACAAATTCAATCTGAAGCAATATCCCTGTACCCTGTTGAATCAAAACTGCTGTTTTATTTTTATTATGTAATAACATGTATTTGAGGGCTTGGGGGTTTTGGTTTGGTTTTTTAGTCTCTTGGGTTGAGCAACCAGATCCTAAAGAGACTTGTATCTTCCTTATACAATACACAAGAATTAATACAGCTTAGAAAAAAATATTCTCTGAGCTTACTTTTAATGTTATTTCTTAGGTAGCATTTTTTTAAATTAATCTTTCACAGTGTTTTTACCAACATTGACTAAACATCCAGCTGAACTGACAAAGGATAAGGCAGGAATCAGTATCAAGTAGTTTATTCTTACTGGATCTGGCATACCATTCTACAGGAAGATATCATTAGCGTCTGCTGGCATTGATTTAATTAATTACTAATCAGAACCCATGCCAACTGCTTGACACAAGTTAGGTTCAGAGCCAATTGTTTGTGCTCACATGCTTAATCATCTGTGTACCAACATTTTTTTGCTCCCAGGTAGATGAGCAGAATGTCAGCTCCATCATAGTTTATGAATTAAGAGATAGATGGGTGGATAAAATGGAAAAGAAAATATTTAGTTGCCAATTTGTTTTTCAATATTTGAAAATAAGTTACTATAGGAATCTCTCAAAGTTTCATCATTACCACTACTTCACTGGTTAGAGGATGTATAAATATAAATATAAATTTTCTCTCAGTCTTCAGAGTCTGCAATATTTCAAGGGGAATCCAGCAGCTTAAAATTCCACGGTCACAGAGTTGTCAAAGTTTGAAGGGACCTCTGGACATCATCTAGTCCAAACCCTCTGCTAGAGCAAGATCACCTACAGTAGAATGCATCCAGGCGTGCAGCCAGATGGGTATTGAATTTCTCCAGAGAAAGAGACTCCACAACCTCTCTAGGCAGCCTGTTCCAGTGCTCTGTTACTCTCACAGTAAAGTAGTTTTTCTGTATGTTTAACTTGAATATCTTATGCTTCAGCTTATGCCCATTGCCCCTTGTCCTGTCATTGGACACCGTGGAAAAGAGAGTGGACCCATCCTCTTGACACCCGCCCTTTAAGTATTTATAAGCATTAATGGGATTCCCCCCTCAGTTTCCTCCTCTCTGGGCTAAACAGCCCCAGTTTTTTCAGACTTTCCTCAGGGCAGATGCTCCATTCATTCCTCTAATCATCTTTGTGGCCCTGCACTGGACTCTTTCCAATAGTTTCTTACTCCTTATGAACTAAGCAGCCCAGAATTGGATGCAGTATTCCAGATGTGGCCTCACCAGAGCGGAACAGAGGGGGAGAATAACGTCCCTTGACCTACTGGCCATACTCTTCTTAATGCACCCTAGGATGCCATTAGCCTTCTTGGCCACAAGAGCACATTGTTGGCTCATGGTCATCCTGTTGTCCACCAGGACTCTGAGGTCCTTTTCCCCAGAGCTGCTCTGTAGCAGGTCAGCCTCCAACCTACATTGATTCATGTGGTTTTTCCTCCCCAAATGCAGTACTTCATACTTGTCCTTGTTGAACTTCATTAAGGTTCTTCCTGGCCAACTCTCCAACCTGTCCGCATCACGCTGAATGGCAGCATAGCTTTTGATGTGTCAGCCACCCCTCTCAGATTCTATCATCAGCAAAATTGCTAATGGTACACTCTATCCCTTCGTCCAGGTCATTGATGAATATATTGAGCAGGACTGCAGAGTTGGTTTCTTTCTGCCACTTAAACTACAAAGAGTTCCAAGTCTGTTTTATTTTGAACTCAACTTTGGAACTGCAGCTGGTTTCCCCTCCTACAGTGCCAGAAATTTTACTTCCTCATCTTTATTGCCCTTATCTTCTCTACCCAAGTAAAATATAGCAGATGTTGCCATTGCAAAATTAATTACTTTTTTCTTGTTGTCACCATAATGGTCAAGTTATTAAAACATGACCTTTTGGGTGTTTTCTCTCTTTCTCTTTATATTAACAGTGACTGTGTTCTCACAAAACAGCACTTAGAGTAACATTTCCAAACTCCATTGTCAACACCTTTGTCTTTACAGGCATGTGCACTATCACCTACTATCACTTGATATTAAGGCTGCAGATTTGCATTCCAGAATTCTAATATTATACTTAATTATTCTTTTTCAGTATATTTGTTAAAAAATGGTTGACGTAAAATCAGATCGGAGTACCTGGACCATAAGTGCCAATACCTAAATCTGGAATAACATTTGCTATTTTGGCCACAGTTTGCTGTAGAAATACATAACAGAAAATATAAAATACATAGATCTTCATGAACTAAAATAAACAAGCCATCTCTGTTATATTAACAGTAGCTGGACACACAGAGCTGATGATTTTCCTTATCAGTGTATGTAAATATCAGATAGGGCATACACAAATCCTTCCTCAAAAAATCCAACAGGTAATCCAGTTATTCTGTAAACAGATTCTGAATATTCTCAGGCTTCTATTGGAAATATAGGTATCTGTGCTTAAAAAGCCAGAAAATACCAGATTTCAGCATGTGCCTGGGATAAAGCATGTGCTTTAAGGTTGTGATGAGTGGTGTGGTTTAAGGCAATGATTAGCAAGAAATATAAGACTGAGAAATCTGGAGTAAATTTCTCACTATGAGGACAGTCAAATATTGGAATAGGCTCCCAAGAGAAGTGGTAGATTCCCCCACACTGGACAGTTTTAAGCCTCAGTTTGATGTGGTGCTGAGCCATCTCATATAAACTGTAGTAGTACCTAGAAAGGTTGGACCAGATGATCCTTGAGGTCCCTTCCAACCCGGCATTCTATGATTTCATATTTAATTCAGGCCAAAACAAATAATCACAATCAGTTCGGTACAACTGTCTTGAACACTTATCTTCAACTTTGCCAAAGCTTTCAGAAGAGTGCCAGGGCTTCCTAAGTGAGGGGATATAACAAGAACTAATGTCACAGAATCACCAAGGCTGGAAAAGACCTTTAATATCATTAAGTCCAGCCTATGACCCAACACCACCACATTGGCTAGACCATGGCTCTAAGTGCCACATCCAGCCTTTCTTTGGATACATCCAGTGATGGTGACTCCACCACCCCAATGTCTAATCACCCTTTCAATGGTGGCATGCTTCCTAATATCCAACTTAAACCTCCCCTGGCTCAGCTTCAGGCCATGTCCTCTAGTCCTGTCACTAGTTGCCTGGGAGAAAAGCCCAATCTCCACCTGACTACAACCTCTCTTCAGGTAGTTGTAAAGAGTGGTAAGATCCCCCCTGAGTCTCTTCTTCTCCAGGTTAAACAACCCCAGCTCCCTCAGCTTCTCCTCATAAGACTTTCCTTCTAGTCCCTTCACCAGCCTCATTGCTCTCCTCTGGACCTGCTCCAGCACCTCAATATCCTTGAAGTTAGAGGCTTCACCAGGGCTGTGTACAGGGGGAGAATCACATTCCTACTCCTGCTGGACACACTATTCCTGATACAAGACAGATGCCATTGGCATCCTAGGCCACCTGGGCACACTACTGGCTTATGTTCATGTCTGCTATGCTTATTCCATACCATCTTTACAGTTCCTTATGGTATGGAAGCATTTTAAGGATGCTTTTAGGAAGACTGAAATCTGCTTTCAGTTTTCATTGAAGAGCGTTACTACTATTTTATCACATAGTTGAAGGATAAACATTGTTTAATAGTAACAACTAATCAAGTGTTTTCCAAGTGGCCTGAAGCTGAAAATGCACATATACACATTGTCACAAGCTGGTATTGGGGGGCATAAGTGTGCATTTTCAGTCAAACTCATTATTCCTTCTTAAGGAAGTACAGAAATGAAAGCACAAGTTGATAAATTTCTTAAAAATTCTTGGTAAAAGTTATTCTCTTGTACTTGATAAAATTCTGCATAGACTCATGGCTATGGATAGTAGTAGAGAGAAGTATTATTTATTATTATAGCAAACACTATAAGCAGAATAAATATTAAGCAGAGTTGTTCTTTTTTCAGTACTATGCCCCGAAGTGTCTTTGAAACTACTTCTTCAAATGTAACCATTTTTATGGTTAACATAAGACTGTAATATGGATGGAAATAGTTTGCACTAAAGAGACAATCTGCAACTAAAGCTCTGACAAAACAAAATATATGCTTAAAATCAGCACTGGTGTACCATGAAGTAACTATTTAAGAACTCACTGATCAGTTTTCTTCTTAGCAGCTTTGAATTTTAAAATTTGAATTCCGTTCCTCTTTACCATTGTAATGTCTGACACGTTACCTTTCTGTCTAGCATGAATTTTGATAGTGTAGGAGAATGAACATAATTACTACATTAAGTTGTGCTCTGCCATGGCTGACATGACTTAGCTTGTCAACCTTTACATTCAACTAAGAGGAGAAAAAAAGAAATCTGGCCTGAGGAATAGTTGAGGGTAAACAAACATTGTGCTCTGAGCAAAGAAGAGATATTAAACTACAGACAGTTTTAAGACCCTGTTATTTCTTTTTGACATACTACAAATCCAGATTCAAAGCTTTCATACCAACTTTTGTTAGCATTGCAGAGACTACTAAAACCTGAAAGCAAGGTTATCTTTCAGTTCTAGTTATTAAAAAAACTGCCTCTTTTCAACAGGAAATAAAAATTTATAACACAATTATAACCAGACATATGATTGCTATTGTTTCAGCCCAGTAATGTGATTTCTAATAGTAGGTAATAGCATTGTACATACATCAGCTGCTACTGAGTATAGCTTCCTGCAAGTAAGTGTCAAGTTAAATAGCTTTGTTCTGAAATAAGTGGTGAGTGAAATGCTCACAATTCTTCCACTGACAGAGCTAGAAATAGGGCTCCCATTCCTCTCTTGAACGCTTGGGTGAATTTTGAATGGTGGCAGACAGCTTTTCATATGTATTTATGTGAAGAAGTGTCATCCAGTGAACAGGTAATTTCAACAAAGCATTTTTCTACCAATGGTTTTCCATTAAAATATTACATATTTTGTCAGCATAAAGGTATGGGAATGAAATAGATATGGAATTAGTGGCCTCCGAAAAGTATCTCACTAACTCGCTACTTTGAATTTATACTTAGTTGATACACTAAATATTTAGCTTTTATCTAACCTTCTGAAAGGCAACCATTGGCTTTTTTTCATGAAGATGCTATAGTATTTCGTATTTTTCTTTTATATGTGTTTCTAAATAATGGTAGAGCTTATCCTAACCTACTGGTAAGTTGTTACAACTCAGATGTAGACTTCTTGAGTCCGACCAGTTTCTTAGTCACTTGTTTCCTAGATCGTGAGCCATTCAAAATAACTTTCAGTCATCAGATAATCAAAGAAAAAATGTCTGCCCTTGAGCAGCTGAGGAATAACATTTCCTGGCTGGTAGAGTGGGAGTCAGAGAGCATCGGGACTGCATGTTGTCTTCTTCTGTCAAAAGATTTGGAGCTCCAAAAGCAGGACTACTCAAAGCTACATCTGAGATGTGAGGAACTTCCCAGAAAGGGAAAGAAATAAAGTTATTTAAATGAAGTGAATATATAGCTGTGTTCCTGGTACACTACTGCTAAATTAAGGAAAAACTGAAGGCATGACTTTGCTAGCCACTACTTATTGAAATTGTTTTCATTTCTGAGGGTATCTTAACCAAAGTCAAGGTGGCTTCATCTCCAGCTACTGTGCATTGAAGAACAACAGAAAATATTTCTGTTCTAGAAAGAAGAAAAACCTCATAACATTTTCTGTAGACATGCCTTTAGCTCAACAATGAGTTTTTTGATCCACAAGTACAAAAAGAAACCAGCTAACATTCTCCACTCTATATTACTGCAAAATGTGTTTTTTTCTCTACAAAACCACGTCAAACTTACATGTCTAATGGACCCATTTACAGGTTATGAGAAATATGATTTAACTGCAAGTGGATGGTTTGACTCCCATTCACCAGCTATTTTGCATTCTTCTGTCTGAAACTACAGCACATCAGGAGACACTTTTTGCTATACACTTGCTCTAGCTCCTATAGTGAAAAATGCACATAAACTGCCTTAGATGAGTAGTCAATAGAGAGCTGTCTACTCTCATGTAGTTTTACATCTTTTTCAGCTACATCAAAGACCCAAGTGCCATAACCAGCTATAGAACACAGCACCCAGATGTTTTAATGTTACAAAAACTTGAAATTTATAGAGCTACTGTATTCATTTCCTTGATCTTGTGTACTCTAATCTAGTTTGTTTAATAAATACCAATATATTTCTCCCTATAAGTGAAAATTTGCTTCATACACAGAAAGCCTTCTATCAAAATACACAACAATGAAAATCCTTTACACAAAATGCTGTAATATTCTTGCCAGTAATGTTCTAATTCTTACTTGTAATATTCTAATTCTTGCCAGCAGACTGGAAAACATCTTCCTTTTTTATTTACTTTAAATCGTATAACAAGGGTCATACTACTCTGAAATACTAAAATAGTTATTTTTTTGCTTTCACCTCCTTCATTTTGGCATGCATCTCTTCAACAGGCTTCAGGTTACCCATCACAAAGTGTAGCAACATTAAAAGCAGGAAAAAATATTGCAATCTGGACATCTGGAATGTACTTCTTTCTAGGCAGTTTAAATTTATTTACACCTGGCACAAAAACAATCTGAAATACTAATGGAAAAAAATTCCTTGTCACAGACTCACACGCCTACTTTTTCTTACCCCCATCTCCACTTTGTTAGTTTTTGCCTTTTTATTCTTAGCTATAGAAATTTGGGGAGTTTTGGCTTGATTTTTGGTTTGGGTTTTTTAAGCAATGGTAATTAGCTTGCAATCTAAGTAGGTGACAGTGAACCACTGAAGGAAGTATGGATATGTGAGTGTCTCACTGGGAATTCTCAGTTGTCATTTAACTAGTTGTGCAAATAAAAGTTCAAAAATATATAATTCATAATATCTTTTTATTATCTTAAATTGTTGGCACTGTTCCAAGTGATGGACAAGACTGTCATTAAGTAAAATGAGTTCGAAATCACAGAAAAAGGTGAAATCAATATTTGTTAAGGTGCTTAAAAATACGTCTATTAATATCATCTGTATCACAACAATATGATAAAAAGCCAATATTTCACTGTTGACTTATTGCTTCTTAGCTCTTAGAATGAGAAGACAAAAGGAATACTCAGAATTTAGTCTGTATTTTATACTCTCACACAATCTTCCTTGAAAACTCTTCCTGAAGTCATGGATTTTCAGCTCACTCATGAAAAACGAATGGCTGTAAACAACATTAATAATAAATGCCAATGTATTGACGTTTCTGAAATGTCACAGAGATTGTATTACTGATCATTATTTTGTACTGTGTGAGAGAAAATAAGTTAGCAAAAGTTGTTGCTGCTTACTGGTAGATTCTGCCCTCCTCACAATACTATGGAGCAGCATCAGTAATGGTGCCAAAACGAGATCCCAAATTATGGTGTTAAATAATCCTACAAGGATTTGGGGGGAATGTGAAAAAGATTTTTAAAAAAAGGTGTAGTAGAAAAAGCAGGAAAGCAGGAAGAATAGTGAAGATCAGAATCACATTTGTGCAAAGAATAACTCATCTAGATATTAGCTGTACTAACTAAACGTGCCTGCACAACCTCATATGGAGAAGAGTATAGTTTAGGATACACAGAACACACAAAACCAGACTTCACACATTTTATGAAATGTGTAAAGAGAATAATTCTAACTTTGCAGGAAGCTAGACTGGCTGACTGCCCTTTTCTCATGTCATTCAGTTCTATTCATGCCCTTTAACTGAAGCTTTTCCCCAAGTGTTGAGGTTTTGATTCAAAGCTGGCTCAGGTGTATAACAATGTGTCTGCCAAATAAAGGCTGTTAGACATTCCTAGTTTTAACCTACATTCAGTATCAGAAAAAGTGTCTTGTAACAAGGTTTTTTAAAATAGCTAATCATTGTATATGCAGCCTTTTTCCTTACTTTACTATGGCAGTTCCTTGTTCCATCTTGTCTTAGAAACTTATGTCATTATACACTAACAAAATCCAACTCATTCAAAAGCACAGTTCAGCCTAGTATAGGAAGAATCAGCTATAATCTTCAGTGTACCTGTAAGATTATCTCCCTTATCAAAATATTAGCACTAACTTAAATTTAATAATCTGATGAAACCATCCTGAATTACCATCACAATAAACAATAATGGACTTTTACTATTGTTGTAAGACATAAACACACACTCCAGTGGCAATATCATGCAATCATCATGCAAATAGACTGATAATAAAAGTTGTGAAGGTTTGGGGTTTTTTGATATTTTGAAAACCTCTACTTAATTAGATAGTCACTTTTCAGACAAAAGGAACATTTTTGTGGAAGAAAATTAAATATGTGAAAGTACACAATTTAAAAACTTTATTCCTTTAAAAAAAGCTGGAACATACTGTATCAGATTATTTGCTAGGTTAATGAAGAGAGGTACAGAGCTGCAATTTTTTGTGTAGTTGTAACTCAGAAAATGTAACCACTTCTTATCTACAATATTTGTATTTTCCCAATAATTAAATGACAAATTGGTCTACTAAAAAAAAAAAACCTCAAAAAAAATTATTCTCCTGAAGAGAAAAATCCTAATTCAGTGATCGTTTTTATATCTTTTTAAGATACTTTACACATATTAGATTTTTTAAGTATTTCTGATAAATAACAACTGGTTTTAGAAACACACCTACTGCACCTATCCATTCATTGCATTCCTTCCAAAAGACACACACTTTGAGTAAGGATAGTTAGGATTGTCACCACTAGCAACTATTAAAAATCAAAGCAAGTTCTGCTACAGTCATTTTTGTCATCCTCCTGTACAACCAGTTTGGACAAGATTAGAAAGCAACATATCAAAAACAAACATCACCAGCTCATTGTGAAAGCTGTATGAAGATACTGTTGATTTTCTATCAAGAACTAAAGATCAAAGGTATAAAGTAGGGCTTGGTACAGGAAATGCTTTCATGTTTAAAAGCAATTTAGACAAAAAAAGCTAAATCAGTGGTTGCTTCCTATTTCACATGTGAATTAGAAACCAAACTACTTTCTTCTGGCAGGTAGAGGAAGGCTGAATAAAAGCCAGCTTTATCCCTCTAGTAAGGGCCATCCACATTTCTATGATATGGTTGCATGCTGCTGACACACCAAAAGGTTTTGATGCATATAAAAAAAGCATTTAATGCAACTCCTTCAAAAAGAAGGAAGAGAGAGTCAACAAGGAAGCCTTCCCTGAGAAAGGTCAATATGATTTTTATAAAAGAGGCAAGAAGACAATTTGAAAGGAAATGTGGTGAATTCAATAATGTATCACAGTGTTGAATTATGTACTGTGCTTAAAAATTAATAAAGCAGAGGAAGCTGTGCTTGCTTACTGCAACTAAATAGGTTACACATACTTGTGTCCATTTTGTGAACTAAATAAGTACACTAAAACCCATTTCAAATTATAACCATAAGGACTGGCAAGTGTCATGAGACTGAAGATGCTTGCTGAACAGCAAGCCAAATGGAGCTTGTACTAAAAACCTTAGAGGTTCTTCAAAGTGTACCTGCTGCTTGTAGTCATACAAATCATTCTTAGTGATTATTTTGTTTCATATATTTCATACTTTGTATTTAAGGACTGACATGGAAGTTGCTTCATAGCAGCAGGTGCAACATCTCCCCCCTCTGCTCCCACCTTGTGACTACAAAAATCTCCTAGGTATAAAAGCTCCCCATTATATTTTCTTTTATTGTCATATGAATATTTCAGTTTTGCACAGTGGGTACAAACATGATATATCTGTTTAGTCTATCTAGCTTCTCTAATATATTGTTTATGCAATGATTGTTCTTATGAGTAAAATGCCACTTAAACTTTCCTAGATAGTGTATTAAGGTTATCTACTGAATACTTGGCATAGTAATTAGCTAATTAACTCTCCTCTCCTGCACGTACTCTGAGGACACACTTGATACACTAACCTTTACACAGGGTAGAAACATAGCAGAGAAGATCACTGATGTGGCCAGGATTGTGAAAACATCCTTACCAGACACATTAAAAACTTGCTAGCTTATGTCCTGTGCTTAGACCATGCCACTTCCTAAAGAAGGTCTGTCAAAAAATAATTTGATATTCAAAGCATATGATGCTATTGAAGAACACCCACAGGGTGGATCAGGATGGAGGTCTGTTAGTGGGAAAAAAATATGTACATACATGGTCCTTCCAGCAGCTGGGCTCAGACACTCAGTCTACATGATAAATGGCCTGCAGGTCCCAGTCTCTCCAGTTACTGGCACCTGCATGTACAAGCCCCTGAGGCTGCAGTCCCACTCTAGTTACTGGTACAATACCCTTATTCACACTAACACTGTGCAGCTCTCCAGAAACTGAGTTTAGATATACAATCCATCCAGAGGTTGCCCTTGGATTCTCACTCTCCCCAGCATTCCCCTGCACAGGAATACACACAGAGGTGTCTCAGCCTCTTCAGCATTTGACCTTGATCCCCTGGTCCCTTGTGTAGCCAACTCCTCCTATCCTCCCACATTCAGAGACATACACACACATCCCCTCTTGCTCTCTGCTACTTCACTTACTCACATACAAGTCCAGACTGATTTTTGTTAAAAACCGCACACTGGCACACCTGCACAAACACACAAGAGTCTCTTACCCAGGAAAACAGTTAGAAATTGAGTTTTAGGAGACCAGACAAACTGTGCTGATCAGGCACAGGACACAGCCAGAGAACTGTACTGACCAGTCCGTGTTCAAACGTGACTAGGCCCTTTTATCCCCCTAAACCCTTGAATTTCCCCATGTATGTTTCTCCCCAAACCACCTCAATTCCTACCCTTCACCACCTTTGGTTTCCTCCCCAGAACAACCCTTAATAAGTCCTGCACAATCCCAAAATCCTCTTTTCCTGCATCCCACAGTAAGTCCCAGAGCCTCAGGCATTGGGCTCCTTAGTCTGTATAAAGTGACCGAGAGAGCTGCTTCCACTGACTTCCAGCAGTGGGTGTCACTCAGCCCGTAAGTCTGACACCTTCCTGGGATGCCCAGGGAGGGGTCCTGTTTCCCTGGCTGGGATACTACAGCTCCTCCACCTGCCATTGTGCACCTCTATGCTTTGGGGAGGGTGAACTTCTCATGGGCTGATCACAGTCCTGGGGTGACCCAGAGAGTAGCTGGAGCAGGGTATCACTTGGGCTCCCCCATCTCTGCTTGTGCCTCTGGGCCCCTTTGTGTGTGTACAGAGATTAGTGGGGTTTTTTTTATTTCATAGATTAACAGGATGTCACTTTACACATTGCTAATGCCAAGCCTTAAAGATGAAAAATAAGTCTAAAAACACTTCTCTTTTATAGGATCTATTTTATGATAAGCAAGTAAAAAAATTCACACCAGTTGCTTAAAGGGTATCAAATGGGCTCAGGGTCTGTTCAGACAGAACATATTGCATAATTTAGATGCACTTATGCAACTAATTGGAAAAGACTTATTTCTACACAAACACAAAGCCATGAGAATTAGACTACAAAGTTTACTTGGGCTGTAGAAGTTAGAGAGATCAGTATTTCATTGTACACTGCAAAACCTCCAAACCTTTTGATTCGCTGTGCTCTTCATCACCAATTCACTCTATTAGAGCATTAAGGTATCTATGGGAATTTATAATTGTGAATGAAAAGATTTATTTTCTTAAAGCATATTTTTCTGAGTGTTACTACCTTTGCAATACATGCACAAACCAGAAAATTAATTGTTTACTAGCACCAAAAAAAATATTAATTAGAAAACTTAATTGCAAACATCAGGAAGGACAATTGTTTGTTTCAAGTACACGAAACCCACTGTTGGTTATCTAAATTAATCCTGAATAGTCTAATTCATAGGAGTTTGGTCTTCGGAAACAAAGACAATTCTCCATGAAGTCAGTGGAATTTTTATTTTAGCCTTTTAAGAGAATATTTACATGATCTAACAACTGCATAGCTTTACTCCAATTACATTTATTAAAAATTGAATTAATGAGATATGGAATTTAAGTTATCCAAGACTAGTAAGGGCACTCTGTGAACAGGTAACTGAAATTTAAGACTTTTCTGTTGAAAATATGAATATTAGATATCGAGAATCTAAGGCTATAACATCTAAGGGGAAATTCTGCATGTGTCATATTTCCTTAAAGTTTTCATACTGCTCTTAGCTTCATGTACCTACTGCAGAATAAAGGATTTCTGCTGGTGAAAAAATATGTTAAAGAAAACATATTGGTGGAAAATAAATTAGAAAAATATATTTAAATAAACCCTACTTTTATCTATACTTGGTATTTTTATCCAGCAGTGTTTGTATTTTCAATTTTAACCCTCATTTTATCAGAAATAATTTAGGCAAATTACTTTTCCAAGGCAGAAAACCTGTAGTGAACATTTGCTAATATATTTATTCTCCTCAAAGCTCTTCCAATAGTAATTTTGGCCAAGCAGCAAAGAACTAGATATCAGATCCACCAGGATCTATTTCAATCCCCAAGACCAACCTGTCTGAATTGCATAATTTCATCTCTGCTTTGGTTCCTATCCCATGCTTCATTTTCCAATATACTATAAAGAAGACATAGCTTCTAATTATATGACTGTCTAGCAGAATGGTACAAAAACCTTAGCTCTCTCTGTAGGTCTAACTGTATAAAAAAATATATATAGTCAGAGACTTGATGGAAGTTATATGTTTTATTATTTATGTTGTGCTCCATTGAGCTGAAGTGGACTTACCACATCCACCTGAATTATCAGGTGACACATCAGTACACTCTAGAGGAAATGCTTCTCTCTCTTTAGATCCACAAAACATTTCAAATGTTTCTTTATTTTACAACTTCCAATAAGATCAGTAGGCTATTGCTTACAAACACTCAATTGTTGAAGAACACTTTGTGAAATGTTTTCATAGCAAAGGATTTTAATGAGCTCAGCAGAATACTTTAGAAATTACTTTTCCAAGTATAAATGCATTTGTTTTTCTTTAGACAACTCTGAAAAGCTTTGGATGACAGTATTTATCTTATAGCTCCCAAAACACTGCTTCCCATATACTATTATTTGTTTCACATCTGTTTTTATTATGTGTAATCCTAGCTGTTAGATTGAAATAGTCCACCAAATAGATCACTATTGACTATTCTTTGCTGTAATGACTTTGTGATTGTTGAAGCCACAATTTTTTTGCTTTGAAACTTTGTCAGTACACCAATAAAAATATCTGGTCAATGGTAAGTATGCACGTGTTTCTAAAATTTATTACAAAAACAATTCCAGCCTCTTAAAATTAGGTGCTGATTGTGTAATATAAGGGGTTTTTACAATAAGAACAGTAATCAAAGTGTATAACACTGAAGAGTCACTTAATGACCATATTGAGATCACTCTACAAAACAAACAAGTGTTAAAAGAAACATATTTCTCATCTAAGTTGAGAAACATGATCCCATGGAAAAGTTTGTACCAATGGTAAGATCTTTTTCTTATGTAATCACAACCTCAAGTATTCCTCTCTGAATACTGGCAATGTAACCCAGACTAATCTAAATTATACTATGTACTGCCAGTATTATATATGGTGAAAGAATAATACATTAAGACAGACTCATAAAAACCAAAGTTTCAGTAAAAAAATAACAGAAGGAAAACCCAACTAATTTTTCCCTTAGTAACTCTGGCAGTTATATATCTTCTTTAGGCACCTGGACATCACTACAGTTGCTTAGCCACTGGACTGCAATCTGAATTCTTTGATATCTAAGCATGCTATGAATGGTTTGGGAGACAGAGGGCTCAAATGAATCGAGTGGGTTAAGAGTTAATAATTGCTGTTGCAAAAGACATCTGGAGTCCTGCTCCCCACTATACATCTAACCCAGTCTTTTCATCCAGGCTTCCACTGCTTCCAGTGTATTGTTTCTGACACTTGTTTGATCCTTCAGCAAGCCCTTTTAATTCACTAATTAGCAGAAAACCAACCAGATAAAAAACCTGAAACTGCTGACTTGGTGAGCTGCACTGGCTCACTAGAAGCAAAGACAGAAAAGGGTCAGGAGTAGTACAAGGGAGAGGACAGGTTTGCAAAGCTGGGAACAGGAGGTTGAGTAAGTCAACAACATCAGACTACTAAGCTACCAGAGAGGACAGAATTATACAACTTAGTTGTGAGAAGTAGTAATTTCATTCCCTTAAAATACAGAACATGAACTGTCTACTGTGCCAAACTTTTCCTACATCAAAAGCACACCACAAAGCAACCACAAACTAAGCAATTTCCTTGTATTTGTGTAGTTGTCTGACTGAGTGGGAAAACACAGAAAAGCAGTGACCGCAGCAACAGAAACCGTGGTATCAGTATGTCTTCTAGAAAACAGTCACTAGGTACAAGATGAAGTTCTAAGAGGAGAGTACTCAGATATTATTTCCCCCTTTTTTTTTCCTATTAAAAAACAACTAAACAAAACCCACACACACCTTTCCTAATGCTGGTTAATCTTTTAAATGAAGACTGTGTGCTGAACTGATTGCTTCAGTTATAAAGCTCTTAAATAGTGGCAGTCTTTATTTTCTGGTCAGTAAGTATTCTTCTCACTTCTTTTGCATTTTTACTACAATATCAGTTTGCATTCTTCCTACATTTACCCAGCCAAACTAGGACAAAAGTCTCTTCCAACCCAAACCATTCAATGCTTCCATGACCCAAAAATACCACTGTAGTATCACAAATCAGAGGGTCTGTAAGACATTCCTAAAGAAATATTTTTAGCCTCAACGAGCAAAAATTTACCTTAATGCTGTATATTCTAATCAACACATATAACAGTATTAAGATATTTAGATAAAACCTTAAGAGTAAAATGGATCAAATATTAGTACCTGGAGAGTATCTACTGTAAGCTCCTTTCCTTAGCTAAACTAAGGCCATATGTTCTATGTGTTTGGCCTTTGAAATTGATACTGCTGTTTTAAAATCACTTGTGTTCACTGATTACAAAATCAGCAAGCACAATCTCCTGATTAATTTAACACTCAAAGCAGTAGATTTCACTCTTTTTAAAATGAAACAGTTAGATTTATAATATTCCATTTTCTCATTTGACTAACTCTTGAGTTCCCTACTCAGGAAACTGCTTTGTACCTGTTATCACAGACTTACACCATTAGGTCATGGTAGGGGGATTTAGGTCATGGTTGTACTTGATGATCTTCAAGGTCCCTTCCAACTAGGACAATTCTAGGATTCTATGATTCTACTTTCCTCAAAAAGATTGCAATTTGAAATTTTAGCAAGACCTATAATCTTCAGAAAAAAAATATCTGCTCACCTTCAATTCTTGGAAAACCTGTGTCAAATTCCTCTGAGAGACAGAGCTCTGCTGATCAAGAAATTACAAGGGAAAAAATAAAATTGACAAAATAACAGAGAAGGCACATCTTTTTGCCTCACATATTAGTAGGACAGAGGAGCCTGATTAGCTGATTTAATGTTTCTGTGCCAGTTGATATCATGTGAAGGTCATTAGGGGTATCAGCAATCAGAATAGTATGAGAAAGGTGAAGCTAATTTGAATTCGCAGTTTCTTGATCCAGTTGATTTACAGTTCTTGGAAGCCTATAGGAAAATGCACCTTTTTTAATTAAAAAAAGCTGTCACCCTTCCAGACCTTCTCAGAAATTATATTGTTCTAAGCTTACTCAATGGATATATGCACAATTTTTGTTTCATTCCACGGAGATAAAAAATTCTATCATCAAACGTGAATTAAAGAATGACTTAACTTCTGACATGACTTTCTAGATTTATCTCAAAAAGGATTAACATGAATCCATCAGTTATCCTTTGAGAATTAAAACAATTCTACTTTATTACCATTTTCCCCCAGTCTTTCATCTTAAGCAGATGTAAACCACAGAAATTGTTTTAAAATTTGGAACAAGAGATCTCTGTTCCTGGAAACCTCATCCTTCTGCTTTGGTGAAGTCTCAGGGAAATCTGTTTTGGCTTTGTTGAGCAAGAGGCAACATCACAATCCTCTAGAATAACAAAAACACTCAGTTCCTTTGGTCTTTCTTTGTTACGTCTGTCAGACCAATACATTCACGCTGTGAAATCAGCTTTTTTTCTATATGAAATAACAAAAGGTTAAAAAAAATGTTTATTTAACGTATCACAGAATATATTAAATATGAACCCAAAGTAATTAATTCCAACACAGTTATTCTTCTGTGCAATCGCAAGATCATTAGGATGGCATAAATTGACACTTTAGAACAAATCTTGCTCCTTAAAAATACCCCTGCAGACCTATATTCTGAAATATACAATTAATTTATTATAATAAATTAAAGTAATGGAAACCCAGAACACCATTCTCAGGCTTTAGAGATTGATTAGGAATTTAGGCTACGTGTCATTCAAATACAAACAACTTATAGAGCTCTCACAATTAAAAAGCACACTGAATAATTTATCTGTCATGAACAGTATGATATTTTAGAGCTAAATGTATATTGCTAAGCTTGAGACTGTGGCTGCTCCTCTTCTTCATTTCAATTGCTGTGGCAAATCAGAGAAATGAGAGGAAGTTAACAGCAAGCAAAGGTATAAAACTGCCCTACTAAAATAGAGGCTAAAAACCAACACTGGTGATTTCCCTGATGCAAAACTAACAAGACAACAGAGGTGGATATCCACTACATATCACAAACAATCTGATCACTGACAAAAACAATGTAAAAGAATAAATAAATAAATAAATAAATAAGTTATCTGCAAGCCCTGTAGAGCTTTAAAAAGCAAAAGGCTCAAAATGATACCCAGCAGCTACACTTATATAAATGTATGTCAGACAACAGAGCTGTACGTGTTACTGAGGATACAACTGAAAGTTTAATTTGATATTCACAACTTTTTTTTCACTGCTGACAGCACATGGGAAAAACACAGCTTCTAAGACCTTAACTGGATGGGTAGGGTTAACAGTTAATATATTTATTTATAAACTGAATGTATTTGTCTAAAAAGTGAAAGGCACTACATATAGAACCATTCCATTTTAGAATCTTTTTTTTAATAAGAGAAGCCCAAGCAGTGCTGTGCTAATGTTAACATCTCTTTTTGGTACGAAACTCTGCTCTAGTTTCTTTCAGTGGATATGCACGTGGGGTCAGGCAAGTGGGACTGAAAAGGGCTTACCCTTCAGATGTTTACCCACACCCTTGAATGAAAAGTATATTGTAGCACCCTCTTAAATACACAACCAAGCTGCTGAAGCAAATTCATGTCTTCCCCAAATAGAAATTGGTTCAAGCTGTAGTTTATTTATTTATTTAATTATTAAGGAGAGAAGAAGTTGCTGTTTTGAAGTGTTGAACTTGAACTAGAACTAAACTGCAATGACTTCAGCTGCAGCTGAACAAAATGAAACAATATACTAGTTCATCTCCTCACACATAACACTGTCATTCAGATATGGCGATGGCCACCCTTGGCACAGTTGGAAGAAATGTGAATAGGAGCAGAGATTAAATTGAGTCTGCAGTCTGCTACTGGAATCATGCTACATTGGGAAAGGCTTCCCTTGCATTGTAGGAGGGAGCTTCCTTGCTCCTGTGAGCAGCAGCAGTGTGTGCCCTCAGGCTACTGGTTGTTGCTTACTATAACATGCACACTAGGCAGGTAGAAAGCCTGATTTACCAGACTTTCTTAAAGCATGATGCTGGGCTTCACTATTAGCCCATTAATAGGCTGATGTCTAGACACTCATAAAAAAGTAGCCCCCATTAGCTGCTGCTACTGCCACTGCAGAACACTGCATCTAGTTTCCACCGATGACTGACATGTGAGTCTAATACATTCCAAAGCATCACAGAATTGTTCTGAATGAGAAATGAGAGAAACCTTAACAATAACATGTATTAGTGTCCTTAACTTTCTAACTGCCCAGGGCAAGTCTTCTAGTCTTTTCACTATTTTACTGTATTGGTATGCTGTAATATAATTGCATGTATTTAGGTGTTGCTCATTAAGAAGTAACTTTCTATGGTAGTTTCATGCCATATCTTTCCTTACTGTCTCTAGAGCAAGGGCCAGGAGTATCCCTGTGCATGGTGTATCCCTCAACACAGCTCAGTTTATGTACATTTCACGGTGCTGCAGTATAGCACTACTGGTATAAAAGAAGCCAAGCTATGGGATACTTAAAAATCCCATCTGTACTTTTGGCACACAACCTGTCACCAGGTACATGACATTGTCACAGAAACAGACTGTATGTACATGATTAATTTCATACCTGACCCAAGTGTACACTAGGTAGAGCATGTAAAAATAGAGCTAAGGCAAGAATAATGTGAACCCATGCTCTTCTTTCTTACTTAAGTCATGCCACAAACTTAAAAGTCCTTTCATAAAAATGAAGATATCTGGAAATGGCTATAAAATTTGTCAGAGGAAAATGAAGCGTGCTTTCCCCTTTGTTGCCTCTGCTGACATTTATATTCCCTGTATAATCAGAGGGAGTGAATAATATGAACACAGAACCTCAGCAACTATAAAGCATTAAAGAAAAGAGGAAGGACAAGGGGAAAAAATGTAACAAGGTCAAGAAACAGTATCTAAGAGTCAAGACCATAGCTGACAAAAAAAAGGCTATTTAAGTAGTAATGAACAGAGTAAAAAGAATGGCTGAAGTACACTTGCTTGGAGACTGATCACTGTTTTAGCCTGGGCAGGTGTAAGGCAGTTACATTTTTATTAATTTGTTTTCACTTGTAAGAATTTATTCTAAGGCAGTAAACTCTTTAGTTTTCAAAGAATAGTACCTCAAAGTAGACCCCGAGGTCATTTGGAATATTTTGCTGAATATAGGACTGAAGCAAATTAAGTTGGCTTTGCAGCAGCTGCAACATTAGGGCCATCAATAAAGAAATTAGCTACTCACATTTGAGATAAAGGGCAACTTATGCTTACAATCACTCGATCCAAAAACTGCTGTGAGAGCGAAACAAACATCCAGCTCATAAACCTATCTGTATAATCTTTCAGAAATGGTTAGAGGTCAACTTTGAAATTCTGAGTAGAGCCAAAAAAAACAGTGACTGAGGGAAGCAATTTAAGAAGTGGAGTCAGTTCTCATTGGCCAAATAGAAGAACACCCAGTATTTTTGAGTTCACGTTAGGATACACGGTATCACCAAACTCAAATCTAGAGTTTTGTAATGAGTGGGGTGGAAACAATCTGTCACAACTTTCTTAATCCATTGCCTCTTGTCCTGTCACTACAAGCCTTTGTAAAAAGTCCCTCCCCAGCTTTCCTGTACCCCCTTCAGGTACTGGAAGGCCACCATGAAGTCTCACCGGGCCTTCTCTTCTCTAGGCTGAACTATCTATACACACACACCTAATTTTGCTATAATTAGAAGTTCATTATAGAGACTGCAAACTTATAAAAGGCCTTTTTATCAAAGTATTTCAGAACACACTTGTACGAATCTGATAATTTAAAATAACTGTTAAAAAATGAAGCTGATATCAGTGCTGAATCACTGAACTTAAGTATGAATTTGATCTATTGCCTTCATGCTTAGGGAAGGGCTTCCAAATGTGAACAAAGATGAAAATATGAAAATAGAAATTTAAACACTTATGACGCTGTAAGAAAAAATACATATGAAAAAATACATATCTGCAATTCCAGCAGGTGATCTGAAAATCTGATATTTTATAATCATCCTGTGGTCTGGTAGATGTCAGAATCAATTTAGATTTCTCATATTAAATCCCTTTGGAAAGTGCCTAAAAATGAAAGACACTCTCTTTTGACTGCTGCTCATTTGAAATTGGCATTTTCGTGTGGCAGATGGTGACCTTATCCTTGTGCTTTAGCAAAAAATATTTTTATTAAGCCTAAACAAGTGTGAACAGTGCTAATTTCCTGCAGCAGGCAGAATTTAAATGAGAGCATATAATGATTGGAAGAGTCCTGCCTCACCATATGGAAAAATGTCCATTATGCCAACACAGTAGATTACAAACAAGGAAACCCCTTACAATTACATCCAACTTTCCATTTTATCACTAGTCATGAAGTGCATATTTACTTTAAGACTTCTAGGAGCTGCTGAAGGCTGTTTTCAGCTACTTCATATCCTAAAAGCTAAACACATAACAACAGAATATATTGGAAGGACTATATGTATTCTAAATAGTAGTTGAAATTTATCAGATTAAGAGAACATCTGCTGGTTTAGATTAAGACACAAAAACTTAATCCTTTGCTAGTTAGGAACACCTCAATAAAGACATTTTTTAAATAAAGTTCCAATTGGAACGCAAATTAACCAATCCTAAGGAAGAAAGGCAATCTTTAATGTCTTCTGAAAGCCTTCTGAAAGGTTTCCTCATTGGTACTGTCCAGGATTTGTTTAATGTCTTAAAATACATGACAGAAATGTAAATAGGATTTCAAAGAATTAGAAATCTTAACAGTAGTGTATTGAGTCTATTAAAAAAGAAGTCCTTAAAGATCTAATTTTCCAAAACTTTCAACAAGCTAATATCACAAACAATTCATGATGGTGTTTCCCACCTACTGACTGTGAGAACATGAGCTCCTTAAAGAGGAAAGATAGAACAGAAAGAATAAAACTCGTTTGCACTAGAAGCTTGAACCTTTTTGCCCATCCTCTTTGCAATCAAAGAGGTTGCCTTAGTTGTTTTCAACTACTTACAAGTTTGTGAGAGAAAAAATATTACAAGCACACTAAAGTTTATTTCTGCAGTAGCTCCAACGTGGCTGTCACATCTAGGTGAGACTGAGGCATCTACTGTTTGATGAGGAAGTCACAAGTGTTCTTCAGGGGACTGAAGAAACTTGCAGGTTGAGTAGAAAACAAAAAATCACCACCTGACTTTAAAATGTCAGGGAAGATGAAATTAACATTCCCTCAGGGAAAGCAAAGCAAGCAGCAGAAGTGGAAGATAGAGAGCAAAGCTGGCAAAGTCACCCGAGGGACTATTCCTCCTTTATGATAGTTATTATTATTTTGATATACCAAGACAGCCATATTATTTAGGAACAGAAATGTTTCCTCTTCAAGAGTGAAAAATCTAGTCCAGGCCTACATCAGTTTCATTGTTGTTGTGCTTAAATCCCTGGTTACAGGTGTCTGAATGAAAAAAAATGTTAGTGACACGTAGTGTGTCTCACTTGATGTTGATCTCATGTCTTTTAAGGGAAAGCTTGTAAGATACTTTGTCAGTTTGTCACAGTTTTATTTATTTGAGATTTACATCTCATTCAGAAGTGTGTTGTCTCAAAATGCTTAGATATTAAAAAATTCAAAATCCATGTTTTGCTCTAAAAAGAGATACACCTGATATATATGGTAAGAGAAAAAAGTAGGAAATGCTCATATGGTCATTTTAGCACCTTGCTACACTACAGGGGATGAGGCTTCTTGTAAAAGTCAGCTCCTTCCTTTCTCTGGTCATGCCTCAGCTTGTACTTAGTTCTATCCTCCTGAGACTCTTTTTTCAATGTTTAAAAGTCAGTTTCTGGTTTATCTCAAAACTTTTCCAACTTCTTTTATACCCGTCTTAGTGCCTGTTGTGCAATTAATCTCTTCCTTGCATTAAAATACATACCCTCTGTCTGTATATTGCTTGAAATACCTGTGTGTTTACACAGAAAGGTCAGGGAAAAGAACATCACTGAGACTATACATGACAGGCTTTGGCTGTTTCCAGAAGTCAGTAATACACTCAAAGTCAACCCTTTCCTTATGAATTTGCACCTTTGGCATCAGGACAGAACATGTTTGCTCTGGGAAAGAACTTCATGTATTAGTCATCAAGGATCTCACAGAAACTTAATAATGTCCAAAAGAGGTAGCATTTTGGGAGATAACAGCTACTAAAACAAAAATGTTCACACTGAGTAGATTTGGGCTGTGATTCATTATTATTTTCTGCACTTTCATCAAGGTTGTACACATTTTCATGGAAGTGGTAAAAGCAATGCCTTACAATTTCAGTTTCCTATTAAGAAGCAGCAAAACACAAGATGCATGTAAGGAAGAGGACTCAAAAAAAACCCCACAGCATATAAAGCAGGATCATAATATTGCCTGTGCTCTCAAACCTCATTGGCTGAATTGTCTCAACCACTGCTGTCTGAACCTTTCTGAAGATAATCTTTAAGAGGCAGCCATTCAGTATAGCAACTATCAACCCAAATAGCAAGTGATTTTTTTTTTCTGTTGTGAAACCACAGACAACTCTAAAAATAAACAAAAATACTATTTCTTTAGTTTGTCTTATGATATTTTGGGGGCTTTTTATGTGCACCAACTAGCCTTAGACTGGAGTTTGTCAAGGGAGAAGCTTGCATGATGAAAGAAGGGAAGGTTAGGAGTACACAGGGAAAAGGAAAACACTGAATAACAGGCTTCAAAGTGACTTGTTTTAGCTGTAAACAAGTAAATAAATAAAGAAGGAACAACCAGACAGAGAAGAAAATAAAAGTCTTAACCCTTAAAAATACTTTAAAAATGTTGCTTGTAGTTAAGAAAAAATTAAGAGACACAAAATTAAACAGGATTTAATAATAAAATATTCAGTAAACTAACTCTTCAACCAAAATATTAATATTTCATAATTTAACTGCTGGAATTCTTTATTGCCCAAATGAGTTCCTTAAGCACTTCTTTCCTAGAGTTTCTTTGCTTTTAAAAGAAATTAGTCACTGTGAGGGGTCTTCTGATTCTGCTTAACTGTGGAGAGTGCAGTAATTTAGTCTTTCAAAGTAGCAGTGGATCTTTTGGTTACAGCACGCGAGCTTAAACACGTCACTTTTCATTGTTATCAGGCACTAGAAGTAATGACAGCTGGAAAAGCTTTATTTCAGAAAGTCTTTTTTCTTCTCAACATCTCAGAAGAATCTTCCACTACAGAGCAATGTGAAGGTCACTCTTTTTGGTTGTCTGAAGAGAATCAGAACTGTTTTGGTTGGAAAAGACCTTTAAGATCATCAAGTCCAAGGACAAACCTAACACTGCTGAGTCCACCACTAAGCCATGTTCCTGAGCACCAGGTCTACATTTCTTTTAAGTACCTCCATGAATAATGAGTCAACCACTTCCCTGGACTGTCTATTCCAGTGCCTGACAACCCTTTCAGTGAAGAAATACTTTCTTAATATTCAATCTAAACTTTCCTTGACACAACTTGAGGCCATTTCCTTTGGTTCTATTGCTTGTTACTTGGGAAAAGAAACTGCCACTCACCTCAATGCAATCTCCTTTTAGGTAGTTGCAGAGAGTAATAAGGTCTTTCCTCAGCATCCTCTTCCCCAGATCAAAACAATGTCAGTTTCCTCAGATACTCCTCATAAAACTTGAGATGACTACTACTTTGGGTTCCAATAAAGCTTGCAAGAAAGGTTGCATATAAATATGTTCCTTAAGTTCAGCTTTCTCCTATTCCAAATTCCCTAGTATATAAATAAAAACATTCTGAAAAGTGTCCCTTCAGCATAAGAAAATAGGGGGAAAAAATAAAATTATAATATTCCCTGTAAACAGAAGCTCTTTTATTCCCACCAAGCTCTTTTATTCCCACCATTCAGCACGAAAGTTTTATGAGAAGCAATGAGAGAAAACTGAATGTAACCCTTCTCCTTTTGAAAGATAATTCACTCAATTCTTAGTATGAACAAGAAAGGAAAACTACATAAACTGAAAAGAACTGTGCTTCAGCTGCCTCCATCTTCACAGCTGTCTTGACCTAGTCTTCTTCTCCTTTTTTCTTTTTATATCAGTGATATTCCACCCATTTTGGCAGAAATATTTTTTTATTTACATCGTTGTCAGTGACCATAAAATCTCAATATATATTTAAAATTTCAGAAGCTTTACTTATGTAGAACAAAAGAAGTCAGTTGGAACTTGATCACTTTTTAAAAAAATACAAAATCTTTACCAGTTATTCAGTGAAGGATTCATAGAAACTCCCTCTTTAGATGAAATTCTACTAGACCCTGTATATTAGATTATCATTTTCCCATTAAGCTCATTATCTGCACACCTAAGTAAAAACCAGGGATGATTTCTGCATTCCTAGGATATTCTTTATGCACACTGTGGTGGTGGCGTTGGTACTAGCTCCTGTTCAGAGGTTGTGAGATGCTACAACTACAGTTGCCTGAATGCAATGAAAAATTTCTAGAATTAAATTACAGCTCAAAGAGATAGAATGATGCTGGAAAGGCTTTGATTTCTCTGCACGATCAAAACAGCTGGTTAACAGCAGGAGTGTCATCTTAGGGAGTGTGTGCATTATATTTTCTTAAGGTAATTCTCATGTAGATCAGAGACCTAAAGGTCCCTGTAAGGCAACAGTGTTATGTAAACACTCCAACAATTAGAGACAGATCTTCAGATAACAGTTGGAAAAGCCAAAATGGCGGGTTAGGGAGGGGAGCTAAAGATGAAGCAGTTCAGTCGTTTAATGGCCCATCTACGGTTTTCATTTAGACTTTGTAAGGCAAAGTGAAACAGTGGAATATGGCAGCTGTTACACAGGTGTTTATTTGTAGCTTGGTGCTTGCAGTTTGGTGACTGATCACTTATCTTGCTTTCCTAAAGCCAGAGGACCTAAGTGCTTTTCTCTAGAACTGGTAAGCTGATAAATATTATGTTTAACATACCTACAGGCACAAAAGGTCCTTAAAAATAACACTAGAACAAAGTGTGTACTTGGAACTAATAACAGCAAAGAGAGGTTGAGCTGTTTTAGAAATGCTGCAAAGGCAGTAAAACCAACTCACAGAAAAAATCCATGTTACTTCATCTGTAGATGACAAACTGGGTTTTGAAATAATAGAACATTTGGCATAAGATTTTTTTTTGCTTTCCTTTGTATAGAATTAAAAGCAAATAAACAAAACAAAACCACAACTGAGAATTACTGAAATACAAAGGAAGTAATATTGTTAACATCAAATCGAAGCACTTGATCACAAGCAGTAGACAAATTCTCAGCAGCAAGAAATAAATAAGAGAAGCAAATTGTAATCCTTAACAGACTGGAAAAAGCAGGCATTTAATTAATTTTATAAAACATGATGTTTGCACAAATAACACAATTTGAAACATGCTATAAGTTATATACTCATTTTTTCTAAAACAGGTTTTCCAAACTCTCATTTTAATTAAATAAAATTTGCTTCAGTTTTTACATATCAGTTCTTAGCTCTTCTGTCCTACATCATGGGTAGAAGTCCACATGCTCTACACAGAGACAAAAAGGTTCAACAGACCAAAGATGCTGCTTTCAGGATTAAAATCCATTTCTCAGCCCAGTAAGCAAAAATTGCCTGGAAATAGTCTGCATAAGTATGTCCAGACCAGACCCCTTGTAAATATATTCTCAACATTATGTGTCAGACTTTTTTATGTGACTCACCAAACTTTTCGCTAACATTCAAGTTAAAATTGAAATGAATAGAGTTTAACTATTCAGGTCCCTAAAGTATAACATATCTCAAACTTTATCTTTCTTTAAAGTTAGCAGTCATGTAACTCTGAAAAGGGATTGTAGAACAAATTGCATAACATTTTAAAATCACCATGCTGAGGGCCTGTCAATCAACTAATTGTAATTACATATTGTGCTTTCTAAAAAGAAACCCAAAATAGAAATCTGTCCTCATTCATACTCTAAAGTATGTGCTTTTTTAAATCTGTAACTTCATTAATTTTGTACTGATGTGCTGCCTCTTCTTGTATCTTGAATATGGAAGACCTAGGTTATATAAAGCAAAGCAGAAAGACATGACATAAAATATACATTCTATTCACAATACTTATTGTGTGCATGTGGATTGCCTGCCATGGTTCTCCCTAAAAATAACTATTGAATTCTCTTTCATGTACATTCAGTTTAGAAAAGCAAATATTTGTCTGTTAAGGCCAGGTAGTGAATATATAAGCATAAACAAATACCTCCAGAGATTTTGAAAAATAACACAACAGCCAGTCTTTAATATCTTTGTTTTTAAGTTGTGGTCTCTTTCTGTATAAGACACAGGAAAAGGATAACTTTGAGAGAATAAATCCTCAACAGTGTTAAAATCTCCAGAGAAAAATATCTTTCCAATCAGAAGAACATCAGGGAAAAATAAGCACTTTTATCTTAGATTTAACTAGGTGAAAGCTACCAAAAATAATTGACAAATATTTGTCTTCTTTGTCACTCCGAAGAAGCCCAATGCAACTTACTAAGGAGCTAAACCTACTTAAAATGCCACATCCCAAACGGAAAACGGTTGGTTTCTTTTGCAACTGTAGATATCAGAAGATAATTGAGACACAAGTAGTAACAAGTTTTTAAAATATGCCACTGAGCTCCAAGGGTATCACAAAGAGAAAGTAATTGTCTTCAAATTGACCTTTGCAGTGTGTATTTTCAATATCAGTCAATGTATACAAGACTGAGCCACTTCCCAGGTTTTGAATTACTGGGGATACCACTACCCCCATCAAGTCATATCTTGTTCTGGGAGCTGAGGCATTTTGGAACCAGTATCTTCCTTTTGAATATTCAACAAGATGCTGAGTGTGAATGCACATGACACAGCCAGTGAAAATGCATGTCTTTATCTAAACTAGGTTTTCTTTCCTTCTTATTAACATGTTATCCAGGTTGTAGAAGAGAACTTTCCAAACACTTTGTAAGCAGATGACAACTTTACAGAAGCAGTTGTGCCCCATATACTTCCCCAGGTTAGCAGAGAGTCCAGGTCATTGAAATGTAACATTTTCTAACAAGAACTCTGCATTACTCAGGAGAGAATCCGTTGGTTGCTCTTAAACTCCCAGATTAGTACAGATAAATAGTAACACAGATGACTGTGGTGTTATGTCAGAACAGACTGTTCAAGCCCCTATAGAAAGGACAATCATACCAATCCAGAAGAGAGCCCTCCCCTCACATACACTGCTCAGAATCAGTGAGTCCTCTCCTGCTTTTCCTATCTCCAAAGGGTTCATCTAACTTGAGGCCCGGATGCTGTGAAGCATGTATGACTCATCCTGTGCAAGTAGGCATCTATGAGTGCATTGTCCCATGCACTGGAGAACACACTACTATGCTTTCTGGAGTTCTTCCTTTCTGTGAAAAGGAGAAAACGTGCCAGTGACATTATCCTAAATCATTAGGCTACAATGACAAGTACAGGGTAATTCAACTGCCACTCAACACAGAGAAGGAAGGAAACTTTCTGTAGTGTTCCTTAGCGCCCTGTCAAGTTAGTTGTGCTGGGCAACATATTTGGACTCTGTGCAAAGAATATAAGCTTTTTCCTGAGTTATAATTCACACTTTCTCCAAAACATTTAGTAACACTTCAAATGATTGAGTGTTCTTACTCCTTATAATGTGTAGCATCAAGAAAACAAAAAAGCATCTTCCATTGGAACTAAATTATATTTATAATCCCTCCCAACCTGAACTAGTCTATAATTCTCTGTGCTGTTTTTCACCTCTGCATGTGGAGTAAGAGAATGAACTTCAAGGAATATTAAGGAGTATTACTGAAGTCAAGATTCATTGCCAGGTCTGTGACTTTCTGACAGCACCTTCTGGTTGGGGCAGTATCATCACAAACAGTAACTGCAAACCAAGGATATAAAAAGGTCCTGACATTCTAATTTGATATTTATATCAGGATAACTCCACATCCACGTTTTTTACCAGGAGGAGTCTAGGAGGAGGAATAAAGATACACTAATAAGCAGAAATTTCAGGGGTATGAGTGGCATTTTCTGATAGAATATCTGTGCTATCAAGAACAAGTCCATAAATGTACAATATCTGTGACAATAAATGAAAGGTTAGCACAGCCTTGTGTTTGATACTTATTTCTACAAAGCATTTTTTCAAGAGTCCTTACAGAGTTTACAGGTCAATCCTTATATCCTGTAGGATTTCCCTCCCCAGTTCTCAACTGCTGCCTGACCATGGAGGAAATCAAACTAAGAATGTTATCCAATTTTGCAGGTCCCTGAGTCTGCAACATTCCTTTTATTGAAGTTCTCCCACCCTTTATATCCCTTTCTGTGTTATGCTTCCTTTTCAGTACAGGGAAAAATGACATCCAGAGACAAAATAAAGTATCTTGATTCTTCTTTCCCTTAGTTGCCTATTATTACCTTACCACTATCCATCCATCAGCAACCATTACAGGTTATGTTTCCATACCTTTTCATCCAGCTATTTTAGCACTTACCACAGGAATAGTTTTTTTCTCACTCAGCAATTTGACTTTAAACTGGTGTAACTAGCATATTATCTATGCATCCTGGAATTCATTATTTATATTTAGGAACATCCATACAGAACACATGTCAGGAAATAGTAAATTCATAATAGTCACAAGATGTTATCTCCCATTAATGAACTGGGATTGTTTTCCTAGGCTTGAAATATAAATGTAAGGCTGATTTAGGAAGTTTCACAGTTTTGTAGAACTTGTTCTGTTAGGCTAGAGATTAAAAATAAATATATGAGCATTCATTCTAGAAATATTACAGGCCTATTTGGTCTGATAGCTCTGTATAACTTCCAGCCCCTAAAATATCAACACAAGGTACAAAGTTCTGGAGAATCACACTTCAGTTTCCAAAGGATGTGCATCCTTTGAAATAATACAGCATATAATTTATAATTTAAAATAGTAATATTTTTTTCATTAACTTTATTTGTGGGAATGAATATAATTAACTTTTGTTACAATGAATACCTGTTTTTATTATATTTACAATATTTCACACTTACAAATCCATCACCATAATCTAAAGAATACTTTTAATAATTGCTTGATTGATAGCTAATAGCAGAACTCTTTAAGATTTACTTTTCCTGTAAGTATATCAGAAATTTAAATTTTGAATTTTGGATTTACACATTAAATTTACCTCAAGTAGACTCCCACAAATTTTATCAATAATAATTACAAAATATAAATAAGTTATTTGCAGAAGACAAAACTGTCATTTGGTGGAACAAAAGGCTCTCCAAAGAATTCATTAAAATGCTCACAATTCACATGACTTCAAAAGGCAATGAAACAATTTGTAGTGATTTCAGAATGAATTTAAAAAGAAATATCAAACCCTTGCCTTTAAGTCACATACATGACATACTGTGATTTGTGCTGGATATTAAACAGCAGTATACTTTTATATTGTCACTTCATCATTCCATAGTTTGCAGTATCTACTGTATCTGTTCCTTACTTGAGGATGTAGAAACATGAGAATGTTTCTTTAGCAGTGTTTTAGTTAATTTTCTCAATAATTTGAATATACATCTAGTACTTTTTAATCAATACCTGCATTTAGAGCAGTGATCCTTAGTCCTTACAATCCGCAGTTTTAGGTTTAAAAGCAAGTGCTTAAATCTGGGATACATTTTGGCCACTGATTGTAAAGGAAAATCAGCAGAAAATCTCCTGAAAATGGTTTCAAAGTACTGGCTAGATTCTCATGCTGAATGCAAAGTAACATGAAAATAAGGCAATAATAATAATAAAATCTATTGAGTTTATATGCCAGATGCTTTAGAACTCTCTTCCACAATAGAATCAAGCTTACAACAAAAACAGAAGTTTAAAGCACAGTAGGGGATAAAAGGTATAGAATGCATTTCTAGGATTAAGAATCCAATAAAATGAAAAGGAATATATTTGCTTTAATATCAAGCTAGCAAAGAAAGAGAATCAACATGTACTTAATGATCACAACCATGCTCTGCCTGGCCACTCACCAACTTACATCCCAATCCAACCTCACCCCATCCTCAGGGAGATGTTTGATATCCAGGGGTGAGACTGTTCCCAGTGCCCCCCAGCTGCCCTGCTCCTGGCTTGGGCAGTGGGATGGGCCCTGGTTTCCAGGCCCTGCCCTAACAGACCCCAGGGTATCCCCACCACTGCAGGATCCTGACTGCAAAATGTGGGATAATATATTGGCACTGTTAAATTGGTACTGAAAGCATCTGATCACTGTTTTTTTGCACCAGACTTACCAAGTATGTAATTTTTTCCCTGTTATACCCAAGCACTGTCATGTTTTAGTTACCCTCAGGTCAATTCATTGCACACAAAACATCCACAGATGTCCAAAATTTATTTTCATTTCACCAATATGAAGACTAGAGTATGTATTAAAAATGGCTTTGTTGACTTAGCTTTTCCAGTTTAGTTTAGTTTAGTTTAGTTTAGCTTAGCTTAGTTTAGTTTAGCTTAGCTTAATTTAGTAGACACTGCTTCCTTAGAAAGAGGTTCCAAGTGATAAATTTCCCTTGATCTCACTAAATGAAAATTAGGACTCACATTTCCCTAATATATGCTGAACCCTAGATTTGTGCATGTCTTGAATCAACTGAATTTACTGTGTATGGATAAATCCAGGTTACAACATGTATGCAGTGATTTGGAAACATCCAAAGAACTACTTCTCTGGGTATGTGGAAATGTCTGACAAGTGTCCAAAATCCTCACATTCTGCCTAGACAAGATTTCCAAAAAGAGACTGTAGTTGCTGAAATATTGTACCTCAAAGAAAGAAAGTAAATTCCAGGGAACTTATTTAGTTACTGTGTGCCACGAATAAATTATCTTGATTTCAAGGAAATAAAAACTTAATTCGATCAGCACATTGTCTAGATATATTATATATCTTCAGGATTGATTTAGTTATTTTTTGAAATCCATTATATTTCATTTTATTGTAGCTATTTGAAAGAGAAAAGCTCTTTCAACTAGCTTATGAGACACAATACAAACCTATAGCAGTTTTACTGGCTACAACATGGATCCAACAGATTTGGCTTAGCAGTGCACTGAAAGATTAATCCTAGCAATTCAAAAATTTGTGGGGATTCAAGTCTCAAAGGGAATCCTCCTGAAGATATAACAAGCTACACGTGTGACCTGAGGCCAAAAAGTAGCATCATTTCATACTCAAAGTAGAGAGTGAGATAAGAATGTGAGTGCAAGGGAAGAATGCATATAGTGCAGATGCTCAAATTCTAGTCTCCCTTACACGTTCCACACTCTATTAAAAGAAGGGGAATTACATGCAACATAACCAATGGGCAAATTTGGCAAGGTGAATTTTATCTTATGTCAAGTTGCACAGATAATAGATATTTAAGGACATTAGAGGAAGACATACTGAGCTGACTGAAATTCATTTTTCTTTGTCTAATCAATCTCCCAGAGTAGGATGATATTCTAGTGACTGACTTCTTAAAAACACAGTATGAATGAAAATATTTTGTTCAGTATATCTGAGAGTCAGGTATTCCTCCTGTTACATTAGAAGGATTAGGAGCCTCTCTAAAAACTAAAATAATATCTTGCAAATCATAGAATCATATGACGGTTTGAGTTGGAACTGTAAAGGTCTTTTAGTTCCAAACCCCTGCTTGGACAGGGATACAAAATAGCAGTATCAAAAGTATGGGTGTTGCTAGGAGCTGTTTTCCACAGCTGATTTCCCAGATCATAGAATCATAGAAACTGAATTTTAAAAGTATTCTGTTTACAGAAGGGAGTCAGCTGGTTAAGCAGGAAACACACCATCCAAAACTCACTGTGTACCTGTCTTAGTATCCTTGTTTAAAGATCCAACTGAATAATAGTAAAGCCAGGATGACTGCATCTTGTAACAGTTTCCTCTTAATTGTTGAATAATTTATGTGAATGGATTGTAGCTGTCTTAATTAATCAAGAAAAATCCCCCTGTGAAATACCTAATCCAAAGCAAGACAAATTCCTACTCCAACAGCTCACTACAACAAAGTTAAACCTAGACAAGTTGTTATTTTACTTGACACTGAACTGCATTTGTTTGTAAAATGAATATCCAATGTTACGAACAGAGCTGAACACTGCATTCTGTTGGTTTTTTGGAGGATTGTTGTACACAAACAGCACAAGTTGCAAGCTGAAAAAAATTATTAGAAACTGCAGGAGTAGGCACAGAAAATGTTTCTTCCCCATCACACTCCTACTGAGACATTATACAACTGCAGAAAGCAGAACAGAGTGCTGGAAATTCCAGCAGACTCTCAGGGTCTTTATAGCAACAAAAAAAACCATAAAGATACATTTAAAAAAACTAGGAAATACAGCTGTGCCTACAGCAGTGTATTAAATTACTCTCTCAGTCTGTTCAGGGAGGGGGTCCAATGCTGGAGCACACACTCCATTGAATCAATACAGCAAGGCTTCAAGAGCATTTAAGTCACATATATCTGATTTGTGATCAGCTTGAGGAACACTTAGACATACTTATTTTACCAGTTGTATAATACACCCAGCAAGACTCTTCTAGAATTTGACCTGCCCTCAATTCATCTTGCATCATGAACACCTTATGAACTGACTTTGCTGGACTCTCAGAAGACCTGCCTAACTCTAGCTATCATTCACTATAATGACTAGCAAAAAAATAGTATACCAAGCACCTGAAAGAGAGGCCAGGATTTAAACTGAGCTGAGACTATCAGTCTCCACGGCTCCTCACCAGACCTTTCAGCACTCTGCTCACTGTCCTGTTGCTTGCTTGGCCCAACTGAGAATATACAGGGAAATCTAGTCAAGAGGCAGCTGGAAGCTGCCTGGGGTCTCAAGAGGAAGTTCTGTGAAAAGAAAGATGTTTGTTGTACTGAAGAAGTCACTGATTTATCCATTCCTCAGACCAACACCTTCTAGCCTTATACATTCAAGAAGCCACAAACCCACACTCTCCTCCCAGAACAGTTTCCAAGCCAAGAAGTCTGTCACTGAGACTTTATGCAGCATGGATTACCCTGGGAACACAACAACATGAGATGCTTACACCTCAACACAGCAGCAATACATTTGCCACATGTTTGTAGGAGAATCCTCAACATTTTTCCTCTACCGGGATGATAAAGATATCCGCACATGGGAGAAAAAGAATACTGGACAAACAATAACTGCTATACTTTACCAGTACTCGTATCACAACAAAATTAATCTCAAGTTTTCGGGTAGCAATTATGAAGGATTTAAGATGCATTTCACAATAGGCCTCTTTACTATCTTCTGTTTACCTCTACCTTCTACCTACTTCTGCCTTCCACATCCCCCAGGCTAACGCAGCTACCCTCTAGAAATCCATACAAAAATAAAACAGTCCCCATCCTACAGCCACAACCTTCTCAGAAAACACACACTCCTCTCTCAAATTATTATTTGCTTAAATCTATTCTGTATTAAAAATAATACTTCATGTGTGATTGCTGAGTCTGAACCTCGAAACTGGTGAAATGTGGTTAATGTGCTAAAAGAGAGGATGTGTTCTACCTCTTCCAAAGGGGAGTGAGGTCTTGTTGGCATTTAGGTAGTAGTTTTTACCAGTGCAGCAACCTTTAGCAGGGAAGACATTACTAGAGAAATTCTCTTCCAGTTTTTTATTTTCCTTTTCTTGTAGGAACTGTGTTGGTCTCCCATACCTGTTTGTCATTACCTTGGTGTCATCACCATATATGTAATATTTGACGTACAATGGATACATATTCCTTGTTCTATCATTCCCATGATAGGGATCTTTCTCAGGTCCTAGAACTTTATCCTGAAAATGAGATGGATGACTCACAATGAAAAACTCTCAAATTATTTATGTACAGTTTATTCTCTCCAGTGTGGAGTAAAATTTTGAAGATTTCTCTGTGAAAAACTATTAACCTGGTAAATCAGAGTACTGGATGTGAAGAATGTTTAACATATCAGAAAATGACTAGTGACATTAAGTGCTTTAGAGATGACTCACAGAGCACAGTCCAATCAAGATCACTGAGTGAAGGCAACCCATGAAAAAAAATAAAATAAAATCACAATTCTTGAATTTCCCAGATGGGAAAAAAATCCATTTGTCTTTTTCTATTAAAACATATAAACCACTTTCAAATAAAAGAGTGCAAAAGGTGAATATATTGCTGTGTACCTGCAACAGTAGATACTGGGGTTAGAGGAAGACAGAATAAAAATTGATACCTGAAGAAAAGGTTTGATACCTCAGAAAAGAAAAAAGCCATATTTCCAAATATTAGGATAATTATATTAAAACCAAATACCTAATAATTATTAAAAATCTTGGTAGTGATCCCTCACTATCTGAAAACACTCCATCCCCAACAGATTATATAAGGTATATTTGGTACTTCTCATGAAATCTAAGCAGGCCCTGCCCAAAGAACTTTACCTAAATTAACCCTTATTGCTCCCTAAAAGAAATCCAGTACATCGAATAGTCTGAAATCTTTTCAAAAGCCACTTACAGGTAACTTCCATTCCTACATTCATTGAACTAAGCCTCTGCTTTGTGACACACAAAGGCTGTTTTCAAGTAGCCCCACTAAAAATACCTTTTAAATGCCTTGAGTTACAGACTTTCTCACTCTCTGACCTCATCATTTTACCTACACCTAATAAAATGAAATATTGTTCTTTGATGGGGTTTTGTGTACTACCACAGCACTATCTTACAAAGTAAGAGTATAGTATTTTCTAGGGAGAAATAGACCTAGGATTTATTACTCGTCCTCAATTCTTATGGTGATAAATAGAAACAAATTAGAAGTGAGTTTTCAAAACAATCAAGAACTTCAAGAAAAATCATTATTTGCTCTTCTCTGCAGGCCTCAAGTTTGTTGGTTGGTTTTATTTTTTCAGGATAGTTCTCATTACCTAGATATGGGATATGAAAGACTTCCTGCAGTCCTGCTAAATACAGTGTATTGAGATGGCTCCGCAGAGTCTAGAGGGAGAAATGTTTGATTTTTTTAAAGATACATTTACTTTCAAGTTCTATAGCTTCCTAGCTCTATGATATCTAAATATTATGCACTCTTATCAATAATGGAAAACAAAGAAATAAACAAACAAACAAATATACAAAAACAGAATTATAATTAAATTACATATTAACATTGTCACATTCAGGCCACAGAAGAATTAAGATCAGTGATCAGAAGCGACAGGTTTTAGTTATTTCATTTCTGAAAAGAAATATTTGTTAATTAAACTTCGGTAATTAAAAAAAATAAAATCCATTGACTTTAAACTCTGATGAGTTTCTTACTGTTGTTTTTCTCCTTTGCTACCTCTCTGTCTTCACAGCTCAAGGAGCAGCATCTCTATGGCAGGTTTCTCCTCTGGCCTGTAAAGCCTGAGGCAAGAATGGGAAGTCCCAGTCTGCCCAGTTCTTTGTTCATTATGTACTGTGACTATTTGAATTTTGCATTGAAAATGCAACAAACAGGTGGTTCCATCTGAACCAGGTATTTTAAAATCCTTGCTGTTTAGGTGACTTTGGGAGCATCTGATTTTGCTGCATTTTATAACAAAGACTCCAGATACATATTTTCTTACTAATTTGTGTAATTTACTTCAGCTTCTGGTAGGTTTATGTCCAAGACTAAAAATATGTGTTTAAGGCCCCAAATTAATAAATAAATAAATGTTTTGCTATACTAAAAAATGCAAGGTTTTTTGTGGTTTTTTTATACTTTCATCTTGTACAAACTTCAATAATTTATACAGTACTGTTCTTCATTCACATTTTCTTTCTCACTTTTCAAGGACCAATCCTATTTAGATGTATTGTTTAACTTAACTTATGGAATGAATGCTGATTCCTAGATGACACTACTAATTGTTTTTAAAAGTAAAGTTCTGGAACCCTCAACACAAGAGGGACATGGACCTGTTGGAGCAAGTCCAGAGAAGGGCCAGAAAAATTATCAGAGGCCTAATGGTCAAAATACTATGATCAATATCCACACCTCTCTTTTTTAAAACATTTTTTTCTTCAGGGTAAAAACCTCCTATCATCCACATATCTCCTATCACTTCTGGTTTTCTATCTCATCATCAGTATGAATCAGGACAGGTCACTGGGCCACTCATGTTTACCAGGCAACAGACTGATTCTGCTATATTTGTGCAACTGAAATATCATAACAAAGCCTATTTGAAGATACGATCAAGATTATTTAGACAGTTAATTAGGCATTTTTCTGCATAAAAGTTGTCAGCTGATATAGGTCCTTCTAGCCAGCTTCATATGACTGCTAAATAGACATTGTGGTGTAACATGCTTAAGTAGACATACAGTGGCTATAGAACCACCAAAGGAAGAAAGCCTGGACTTATGTGTTGATCTAGATTCAGCCCAACATTACAGAATCAAAATAAGAGCTATTTTGGCCAGAAAAAAAAAAAAAAAAAAACCTGCTATGATGATGATTATTATTTTCTAAGTTGCTTTTGATTAAGGACAATAAATTGGGTTTTGTCAAACAGGGATACAAGAAGCATAAGTATATCTTGCATGATCAGGCTATGCATCTCAGTAGTATTAGAGAAAAAGTAAAATAACTAATTCCTTCTAATTAATTTTGATGGATTGATAGTACACAGATTCTACTCTTATCTTAAGACGCTTGCTTTTTTCCTCGGAATTTATTTCTATGGTTATGCAAACACTGGTGGATACATAGAGCTGTTAAATTGATATTAATTAGGATTGATCAGGAATTGAATTCAGTACACACATTTTCACACACAGCTTTCCCAGGGCACAGAAGGCTATTATACTATAACTACCATATTCACATTGGCAGTGTTAAAATGCCAGTAGTAATTCTAGAGACTGATTTAGCTTAGGAAGCTACGACCCAGTTAGATGAACAGCAATGAGGAAAGATTCAAATGCTGCCCGACTTTCTACGTGTCTGATGAGTGTGCATTTTCCAAAGATATTCTTGGCAATGCTGCAAAGCTAAGTTGGATTTCAAGAAACATATTTTGATTAGTTTTAAAATAAATATCTTTATTTTATAAAATATTTACGTTATACAGAATTAACTAAGCAAAGGCAAACTGGGTGAAGCCAGATTACCTTCTGATTTTTCAATTCAAGACAAAATGGAAGGTTGAAGAAGCTATACAAGAAAACACTGGACTGAAGAAGACTTAAGTTACCATCTCACAATGATTCACTCTGGGTTCTGCAGTTTTTCATGTGGCTTGGACACTTTAAATTTAGTCAAAATTTCTTTTTATTGGTCATTTTTGCATTTTATTTTCCAATAAACTGTGTAAATTAAAAGCACAGGTATAAGCTGTATTGTTCAGTGAAACTAGAGAAGAGTGGTTTTACAGTTAACTTTTTTTAAAAAGCAACAACAAAATGTAGTTATCATACTAATAAAGATGCAAGCTTGTATTGCTCAAAGACTTGTAGATGTTTGATTCTGATTCTAGCTTTCCCTAGTCTTTGGAACTGAGCAGATAGAATTTCTGCCTATAGTTTAGGGAAATAAAGCTCTACAGTGAATTTGGCCTAAGTTCATCCTACCAATTTGACTGGAAATTTCTCTGAAGGTGTTCTAGATGTCCCACTTAAATGCATAAGATAACATGGAATAAGCCTTGGTTCCCTCCCTGAGTGGACTAAGTAGCTGATTGATGTGCTGATGTATCTATCCAACCCTCTTACACCTCTTTATCTTAAAGCATATTTTTTTCCTTAGCATACAATCCCACCAGACTCTCTTCTTTTAGCCAACAGCTTCTGAGGAGCAGAAAAAACATGTAGATATTTCTTTCTTTATGATTTTACAGCCTAAAATAATAGTTAAAGTATCCATATTCCTTCTATAGTTTTAATTAAACCTAATTCAAATACAGACCTCGAGTGTCATTTCACCTTAATCTGATCAAGGGGTATTAGACAGTTGAGCATTTCCTCAGACTGACATTTTAATCACTCTTCCTGGAAGGACCAGGTCTGTGACAAAGGTTGGATCCAGCTGCACCTTTCTTCTCTCTGCCAAGGAGTTTAGAAAACAAGAGGGTCCAGTCTGAATCTCCCTGGGTTGCCCTACCCAGGTCGTGACATTTATACAAGGTGAGAAAAAGGATTTCTTCATTATCTAATTAGAGCATAGATACAATCAAACTTGGGTATTCTCACTAAGCAATTGGAGCTGGCAAAGAAAGGAGGTAAGGTATTTTCTTTCTGTTTGTTTGTTTGTTTTAATCTGTGTACTCTCACTGCTTGGCACTGCACAATATTCACATCAATACAGTTAATCCCAGCTGCTGAGAAAAGGTGTGTTTGGCCTTCTTTTGAAACTCAGAGAGCAAGAATTGTCCCAATGATTTAAAATTAAACTATTTGCCTGTGATGTGAACCTCCGTGGACTTTCATCTGCAACTTGCAATTTTTTTACACCCTTCCTACTAACCATACTCAAGAAAGTATGAATTTTGTGTGAATAAGAGTATGGGACTGGACTCTTTAGGAAGAGCTCTCCTTTTATGTATCAGATCCCAGTCGTAATCATTTGCCAGCAAGAAAAGTCAGTTTGGTTCATGCAAGTTAAATACTTCAAATCAGCATCTTTCTAAGCTCATATTACTGTATCCTGAGTAGTACAGTACATTTATATCCTTTTCCTACTAGATTTCTCAAAAGAGTAATGGAGTTCATAGCTTTGTTTACATATGGGTTTGGTTTTCAATGTGTGATTATAGCTAAGTTTATGCACATCAATGCAGACATAAAAGCACTCTGATGAAAACAGAAGGGCAGAAATCCATATAGACTGACCTGAGTCATTATTTGAAGGGAGAAAAAGGAATACAGTGTCTAACATATCTGAATCTTCAGTTGCTTTAATGTTCAACATTTTAATATCCTTTTTTCTCTCTTCAGGTTTTGCTGTAACATAGAAATGAAATTCAACAGAAAAAAATTTCATTCTGGAAAAAGCATTAAATAAGAGAGAAAAATATATAAATATAGGCTTTCTGTATTCTTGGGTATGATATGTTAACATATAAACAAAATTTCTACTACAGATATCATTATATATTCGATTTTCTTTATTTTTAACACTGCATAGTCACTGTGTCTGCAGTTTCTACCTGTTCTGAAAACGTGGTACTCCAATGCTGTAAAGATTTATGAAGCTATTTGTGACATCAGTGGAATACAATTTTTGTCAACATAGTCCCAGAACAGCATGTAATCAGATACCATCTTACTTCCCAGAGTTTAAAAGAGACTTGTTTATACCTAGCTAAAGAATCCATTATTAGTTTCAATAGTTCCATTTCTTGGAAAAAAATGAGAAATGAACAGTGAAAATTGAAGACTCACTGAAGGGAAATAATATGCTTCTGTTCACAGATCTAATGCAAATTCAAACTACAGGTGCTCATCTTATTTTTACATTATCAAATCCAAAATAACAATTAGACACATATATAATAAAGTAATATAATAAATATTATATAAATTATATATGCTATATATAATTATATATACATGTAAATATATAAAATATTATATATACATTATATTTTATGTGTATAATATTATAGAAATATAGTAAAGAATAGTGTTAGAATCCAATTTTTCATTATATTGCACCTTTTTTGCAATGTTTGTTTTAATTCTGCAATACATGTTGGTATTTGTGCACATGCTACCTTCCAGAACTAGAAAACCACATGAAATACTGTGATTATTTTTTTTTTTTTCAGTTTGAATACCTGATATTAATTTATTTCCATAAAATTCATCCATTGACAGATCTTGTAGCAAGTTGTTTTCTGTTTTGATCTGCAAATAGTATCAGTGGTTCAAAAAATCAAAGCTATTGATTAAATACAAGCCCCCAAAAAGGCTAAGTCAATTTATTATGTCAGATAATAAATCAGTTGTCTATGTTTACGCAGTAAAAATCCACAGCATGTCTATCTAGATTTCAAAGTGCCACTCAGGGTTGAGAAAAAATTAATAAAGGTAAATTAATTCTTTCCCTGTCCATGCTAGCTAGGCCACATCCAGGAATAATAAAAGAAATTCAGGCTCCAAGTCTGTTACTATGGTAACAGTAAATTCCCTTCAAATACATAGAAACAGAGGACTGGTGGGGACCTCTAAAACCCTTTTCAACAAACACAAGAAACTTGTCACAGAAATATTGCCTATTCTTATTGACTCTACCTTAAATACAATTCCATGTTTTACTCCACTGTTGCTGTGGAACGTGAATCAAGAAACCCTGAGACAGACTCTTGACATTTTAAGATCAGTTGGACTCATATGCTAGCTCTCTCCTTTAAGTTAGGTAACTTAGTCTCACAGAAACTTAATTTTGTGAGTTGTTTAGAGAACATAGTCTTATCTTTCCTCAGGAACATTTCACATGGCTACGACTGTTCTAATTTCCTCTTTCAAGATTGGTTTCAGTTCACTAATAATCCCACTCCTTGTCTTTGCTCTGCTTTTTTCTCCTTATGTCCATCTTTATCAAATACAGGGGACCATAACAGTTCTCTCTTTCCAAGTACATTACTTGTATTCTGGTATTCCCTTCCTACATCCATATTTTATTTTAATTTTTTTCATGTCTATTCAGGTCGTGGTGCATCTTAAGTTATGCATAAACTGCACCTTTTTAGTTTCATCCCGTTTCTACTATCCTGTTGCCAGGATTGTCCTTCTTGCTCTCTGCAGATTTTACCCTGACAGTTCTGTTTTTCTTGGTTATATTAATAATTTAAAAGTGTAAAAGTCACTGTCAGTGTAACTAAGATACATGACCTCTAACCTCACTCTTGCCCAACCCACATGGTCTGTGTCACGTTTTCTTCAATCAGTTTCCTCACATCATCCCATGACAATGGCCACCATTTCTAGTCTAACTATGACATTTCCCATACTGCATCTTGTCAAATAACCTAATGTAGTTTAGAAAGATTTAGATGTACCTTACCTACTTTCTCTAATAAAAAAAAAATAAACAACCCACTATTTATAAAATAGATTCAGCAAATAAAATCTACAGTTCATAAAACATCTTTTGATAATTCTCATTTTCCTTTTCACTGAATCACAGAATGATCAGGGTTGGAAGGGACCTCTGGAGATCATCCAGTCCAACCCCCCCTGCTAGAGCAGGATCCCCTAGGGCAGATTACACAGGAACACATCCAAGAGGGTTTGTAATATCTCCAGGGATGGAGACATTTTTTAACTGTCTTTTTAAATTCTTTCTTGAGAATTACTTTCCTTCAAAGTATGGTCAAAAACTTAGTCAACAGTTCAGCATGAACTACCTGGCACTGTTCATTTGCTAATATCCAAATGTATTAAAATTTTGTCCTTTTTTCAGTACAATGGAAGAGACTGCCTAAATTCTTACTAGGAAATTATTGAAGTGTTTCAATTTTGTTCTCAGTTTGTGGTAGTTTGCACTTTCAAACTTTCAGTATAAGTTATTATTCTGATTTTGCCTAATGTTCTACCCTATGACCATCATTAACCTTACTGAACACTAAAGAAAGTACTTATGGTTTAGGTCATCTCAAGTTATATAGTGCTCAGCTCATATTCACTAGAAAACCACACATCAGGTTTTTTGTTTACTTCGTTGTTTGTAAATTTATATTTTATTGTTATTTATTTATAAAGCCAAGACAACTTTTCATATTAATTTCCTTTACAAGGTCTAACGTATCTTGACTTTGGAAAACTTTCTTTTTATCTTTATGCTTCATCATCCCAGGAAGGTTCTCATTCCAGCTGATGACCCCAAGCCAGTCTCTAACTTTACGAAAAGTTGCCCTATAAAATTGAGAACATAACTTCTCTTGTTCAATCATCAGCTTAAATGTCAGTCCTCTGTGAAGTTCCTGCTACTTCCAAAAGAAAGTTTAGAGTAAAATCCTGTCCTGAAGGTGAAGAAACCTACCAGCCTCTTAGAAATATTGGTTATATTTCTACTAAATATCACTAATTCTACTACATGATAAAAACTATTTTCATAATTGGAATTCCTGCCAATTCCTTTCTTTGTTTTATAACATTTGTAGTGTAACTCACTCCAACTCAACTATCTCTGCCAATGGTGTCATTCATACACATTATACAGTCTAACACTTCTAAAGTGAAGGAGTTCTTTTTGTTTAGACTGTTTGTATAGTGGTGCCATATAAATGTGCATATTAATCCATAGCAGAATGGCCATTTTAATCTAGTCAAAGTTTATGCAGAGGTTTTGCTTCAGAAGGTATCAAGCAAAAGACTGATACTTCTCACAAACCCATCCAAAAAGTCTTTAGGCAAGGTAAAATGAACTCAGAGCAAAAAAATATTCTTCCACAATGTCGTTCCTAATTCTTCCTGATATCCAATCTGAACCTCCTCTGCCACAACTTCAGGTCATTTCCTCTAGTCCTGTCATTATTTACTTGGCAGAAGAGGCCAACACCCACCTCCCTACAATCTCCTTTCAGGTAGTTGTAGAGAGCTACGTGATCTCCTCTCAGCCTCCTCTTCTCCAAACTAAACAGTCCCAGTTCCCTCAGCCTCTCCTCATAGGAGCTGTTCTCTAGACCCCTCACTTGCTTGGTAGCTCTCTTCTAGACACTCTCCAGACCCTCTATGTCCTTCCTGTAGTGAGGGGCCCAGAACTGAACACAGCAGTCAAGTACAGGGGCATGATCACTTCCCTACTCCTGCTGGCCATGCTATTCCTGATACAAGCCAGGATGCTGTTGGCCTTCTTGGCCACCTGGGCACACTGCTGGCTCACACTCAGCAAGCTGTCAACCAACACCCCCAGGTACTTTTCTGCCAGGCAGCTTTCCAGCTACACTTCCCCAACTAATAATAATGTAAATGAGCTTACAAAGATCAATACCTCATCCTTTTCTTCTATAAGGATTTACTTGTGTTTGGACACTTAGAATCACCTCACTCCCAAAAATTCAGAGTGAAATCAGAAAACACACAGAAATTCATCTTTATTCTGACATCCACTACCCCCGTGAATCAAACAAATAAATAAATAAAAGCCTCAGAAAAGTCAAATTGGAATAGCCATGTCCAAAGCAAACTACTCTCATTTTCTTTAAAGCTGAGAATATAAATTTATCTTTTGTCACCAATGTAAAGAAAACATGTATTTGTCTGTGATGAATTGTGTTTTTATTTGTCTTTACAATTTTAAATCCCTGTATGTCAATTTGGTAATAGCTCTGGGCTGCAATGTAGCCTTTCTGGTAATTTAGTTTCTCTGGTACCTCTGACAATCAGAGCATCTCCCTAGCAAGTACACAAACTACCCAGGTCCAAGAACCCAGGTGCTCCAAGGCTAGATGTTTTCACTCTAGCCTAACTCAAGAAGATCATTCAGTTGAAATGAATCATGAATCCACAATATTTCTGAAGGTCTATTAGGTTTGGTAACGTATGTACTCAGCAGCATTATGGTTTACAAAACAGGGAAGTATAACTCTGGTTCTCTCTCATGATACTCAGATCAAAACACAGACACAGGAAAATGAGAATTAGCAAATTAATACAGTGAAAGTAGCTACAAGAATTATTAATCCAGTAAAAATAATTTGAGTTCATGTCTGATATACACTCCAAGTAGAAGTAACATTTTTAAGGGTGCTAAAAGAGATTTTTGACAACTCGACAATGCCAGATTTATTACCCAAAACCAAGTAAAATTTTGAAGCACTATCCACTTACTGCAGCTGGTTTTCTCAAAGTTAATATTAAAATTAAATTACTTTTTTGTTTTAGCAACAGCTGCTTATAAAACATGAAATATTTCAGCAACAAACTTTTCTTAAAATATAATGGTAATGTGCAAACAATTTTTTTCAAATATTGACCTGTATTTCATCTCTATGTAAGTGAAAGTCATAACAGACCAGCAACAAAAAAGCTCTAATTATTAGAGTACACCTTCTAATGAGAAGGTTTATGTTTATATCTTTTCATTGTAACAGTTTATATTCTCCAGAAATAAATACGCATTTCTATGTCCTTCATAAAGACCAAACGCCATTTTGTTGTTAAATATTTGATTTTTAAGGCAAAATCTCGTTAGAGGATTGATTTCCATCCCACAGGAAGTGAACTTGGCTGAGAACAGATTTATTCTTGACTTATGGATGTAAATAAAGAAATTAATGATCCATTATTTGTGTGTGTTGCATAGTTACAGCGAGCTGTAAACTACTGTTGCTGTTATTTTGCTGGTCACCTCAATGAGATTACTCAGTTTATTACTCAGTCTACATCTACTATTATAGTCTACATCTTCTAAGGATAGGCTGAGGGAGCTGGGGTTGTTTAGCCTGGAGGAGGCTCAGGGGGGATATTCTCACTCTCTAACTACCTGAAGGGAAGTTGTAGTGAGGTGGGGTCTGGGCTCTTTTTCCAGGCAACTAGTGACAAGACAAGAGGGCCTGGCCTCAAGCTGTTCCAGGGGAGGTTTAGGTTGGATACTAGGAAGCACTTCCTCATGAAGAGGGTGATTAGACGTTGGAATGGACTGCCCAGGGAAGTGGTAGAGGCATCGACCCTGGAGGTGTTCAAGGAAAGGCTGGATGTGGCACTTAGTGCCATGGTCTGGGCAATGTGCTGGTGACAGGTTTTAGACTGGACTTGATGATCTTAAAGGTCTTTTCCAGCCTTGGTGATTCTGTGTGATTATGTGATTATTTAACTAGTTCTGAGGTACCTTTCTCAGAAAGAGATAATCTGGGAGGTTTGTTTGTTTGTTTTTCCAGAAAGGACATTTTTAATGTACTTTCAGAATTCTTTTGTGTTCATATTTTACTCCATACCTGGAAGGAAGTATATGCTTTCCCAAAACAATCTTCAGAATATCAAATATGTAGGGAATGTGATAACTTTGGTTCTGTCTAGACATACAACATAGATTTTCAGAGAAGCTGTCATGTATTGCACTCATCCCTATAATCTGAATTCAAACATCTATTCAGGCTGAGTGAAACTGATCTATTATTTTGACAACCTTCAGTGCAACAAATCCCTTAAATAATAACATCTTTTAAGTTACACAGAGCCTAACATGAGAAAAAATAATAATGTCTTGATTACTTCATGGTTTTATGATTGATTTCCTTATCAAAGGATACTTGACAGCTCTAAATTTCGTTTTGGGGGCTTTTTCTCTTCTGATGTTTTAGTAGCTAATTCTTATATGTTTTCCTTCTATAATATTTCCTTGTAATTCAGGTTCATCTTAGCAGTTGAAAACCTGCTAGTGAGTAACTGGAACTCCAAGTCACTCAAAAAAACAGGCAGGGATGTTAAAGTCACAGGGTTTTGAGACAGAAAGAGAATGTAAGAAATGTGGCAAACACAGTAAAAATGAGGACTTTCAGTCTTCTCCATGGAAAAAAAAAAAAAAATAAAACCACCAAAAACACTGTATTAATAGCAATATAGAGAATAGTCACCGTTTGTTTTGTATGTTGAAAGATGGTTGATATTCTGAATCTGTCTAGAGACTATTCCACAGGCACTCTCAAAGTATTGATCAATTCCAGAGTAGTAAATTTCTTAAGCAAGAAATTTTAGTATTTAAAATATTTTAATATATTTAATATTTTAAATATTTTAATTTACACAATATGATTTTGACATACAAGTGTAAATACTATCTCAATAACGTGTCCCATCTAATTAGAAATTCACAAAATCATAGAATGGTTTGGGTTGGAAGGGACCTTAAAGATCAGCTACTTCCAACCCCCCTGCATGGGCAGGGACACCTCCCACTAGACCACATTGCTCAGAGCCCCATCCAACCTGGCCTTGAGCACCTCCAGGGAGGGGACATCCACAGCCTCCCTAGGCAGCCTGTTCCGGTGTCTCATTACTTATACGCATCTCACAACTGGTCTTCCTTTTGCAAGTGCCTTTCTGATAAGCTTCTGCACAAGAAAACAGTTAGCCATCCTTGTATGGGAGTGGAGTGCAACATCCTGTGCTTCTGACCAATTTTTGCCTTGTCTGCACACTTTCACTTTGCTCCTCCTCTTGTAATTACATCTGTATTTGTTATTTGTGCAAATAGCACAGAAGTAAGAGACTTAATACTGACAGCAAAGTAGGTAAGGATTACTTTAACAACAAATCTTAACATATTGGGACATTTGTCAACATATGCTGTGTATTTCATATACATTAACCACATTGCTTTGGTAGACACTTCCATGTATTTAAATATATATTGGAGAGTACAGTTATTGTTCATATCAAAATACCACATAACTTGAGGAAACATTGTGTATGTAAGCCTTCATGCTGATTACAGTCACTTCAACAAACATATAATTTCATAAACTAGCCTGAAAAGACTGCCAAACTTGTTACTAAAACAAACTATAAAGTATCTTACTTTAAAAGCACCTGACATTAAACTAACATGACTTTTATGTTTCCTTCTTCAGTTGAATAAAAACAACACCATCAGTTCTATCTTTCCTTCTAATATACAGATCTAGTAGTTTCCATGTCCCAAGTCCAAACGCCTAAATTCTAGTCTTCACTCCACTCAGTTGGCATCAAATTGTATCATTTAATTCTTCAACACCTAAACCCAGAAATGCCTGTTTCTTATTTTAGCCTTTCCAGCCTTCCAAAGGTTCTGCTTTTGTGTGTACTTGGAAGCACTTCAGGCTCACCAGCAGCAAGAGAGCTCAGTACTCAAGTCAGGTTTAGACCTACTGGGGTGCATAAATAGAGAAGCAACTCCTTCATCTGTTTTGCCTGCAGTGCTTAATCTGATAGGTGGTGTTAGGAGCAAGCCTATTGGATTTGGCTGCACAAAAAATACCACAACAGCCAGAGGAAGAGATGGCTTTCCTAATTTTTTCCTGTGCTTAATGCATTCGCTTGTCACAACCTTGCAAGAATTCAATTCTTTACTTCAACCCTGAAGCTGGTTGTCTCAACCATCAAATTTTTGAAGATTCAAAGGTAATAGAATCAGGGAAAGTCTTTAATCCCTCTGTTGAAACATTTATGTTTTACATAAGAGTGTTCGTAATTCAAAAGACCAGCAGAGGAAGAAAGAGAAGTATAAAACTCGACAGATTAGGAGGAGTCATGGGGCTCAGTCATTTGCCTCAAGGATTATTATCCCTTTAGCAGTCAAGGGACAAAAAAGTTATTTTATGCCCAGGACTCTTCCGAGCAAGTCTGTTAACTGCTAACATAGAAAGTAATTTTCCCTCTTACAATCTCTGCCTCAATTGGCTTTAATTATAACACAAAAGCTAAGAAAACATCAGCAGTAGGTTTGCAGCAGATGTGGGTTTAAATCCCCTTCAGACATAAGTGAAAACTGACCTCAGAACTATTATATCCAGTATGAATGCATTCACCACTAGATAATTACATAGAAAACAGGTGTCTTCTCTACTACTCTTTCAAATAAAATGTGATACAAATGTCTGCAGTTTGGTTTGTTTTTTTAAAAAGAAAGTTTGGTAGACTGCTGCAAAAATAGTTCTTGAGACATGAAGCCACTTCCTTGTAGCTTTGAACAATGTCTAATCCCAGGACATGAGGAATTGCCCACCTTTCTGCTTATTTTTGACAGCTCACTACACCACATACTGGTTTTCGTGGTTTCCTCTTTCTCTTCAGTACTCAATACAGATTCAGGATGCAGTTTGTCAAATTTGGGTGCTGAACTACACAGTTGAATATTAACATGACCCTGATGAGTATAACCTGTCACCAAGTCTGGATATGCTGGAAATAACTTGTCAGTATTTCCCTTTTTCTCATAAGTGGTTGAAACAAAAATATTTTAATGTTGTTTGAATTTCTTGCATATATATTCAGGACCTTATGTTTTCTGTTTAGTTTAATATCTTCACCAGTTTGGTTTTCATCTCACATTTATTATGTTGGTCAAAAAATACCTTTTCTGCAGTGTTTAAGTTACTAAATTACAGTAAATTCTCACGACACAGGAAATTACTCAATTTCTTGCCATCACTTATGGTGGAAGAAAATGACACAACTTCAAGATATAAACTTATATAAAATAATTGAAGGAAATGATAAGGAAATAAGAAGCTCATGTTTTAAATGCTGTTATAAATATTCACAGGGTTATTAAAATAAGGAGCTCAGGGCAGGTACTTAACTGAGATTTTCCATTGTCTTTGCAGTAGGTTTGTGTTTCAAAACACCTCCAGGCAAGTTGGTTGTGAGAGTCAATATTGGAAATCCTGCCAACTGCCTCAGCAGGCATCCTACAACAATGTGACATTCTATTTGTTTCTGAAAGTGTCATGTGTTTATCTGGCTGCTCAAACTGATTATCGACACTTAATTGGTCCAGACCTGTGTGCAAAGATGTGACTGAAACTACATATTAAATCTGAGCATGCAATTGGGAAGAAATAATTAAAAATAACTAGCAATATAGACACATATGAAATATTTTCTTTCTCACCTTGAAAATATATGGGTGTAAAACTATGAATCAAAGTGGGCTAAATGATTTTTCTTTGTCATACCTATCAGATTGGAAACTCACATCTTGGTTTTGCATTTGTGGCCGCTCAATGTTGTGCAAGCAGCCTTTTTTAGCCACTGAACTTGCACTGGAGTCAGCAGAAGTCCTGCTTCCTTATGTGAAAGCAGAATTAGTGAGAACTGAGTAGTGGTCATCAGGTGGTTTTGTTCTGTATGATTTCAAAAGCATTCAATTCAGCAGAAATGTTCTGTGATTAACTTCCTTCATTATCTGATGATTGCTGCAAAAATCTTTTTCTCTTTGGAAGAATTCTTCCTTTTCCTGGCAGGAAAGTAAGAACTACAATGGGATGTGGAAACAACATGATTTGATTTCATGAGGAGGAAATAGAATGCAAATATACCCTCCAGGCACACCTTTTGGCTCCTTGTGTTCCATTAGTTTATTTTTGAGGATAATGCTCTGAACACATCCAGATGTGTATTGACAGCACAATGGCAGCAAAATTACTTACACAATTAGTATGTATCCTTCTCCTCAAATAAAAGTAGTGGCTTTGAATGTACCTATTCTACATTGTGTCTATTCCAGAAAGCCAGAGTAATCAAGCATACCCTTTTCACACTACCTGGGATATGGTGTTTACTAGAAATTAGCAGAACAAGAGAGAAAGGCTAGGTTTGTGCATTAAATACATAAATACATAAATGCACATATAAAAAAATATCATCCATTAGAAGTAATCACTTATCTGGTTTTTAGATACCAGCAGTGAGTGCTGTTCCAGCTTTAGATGCTGTTAAGAATTTCTATGCAGTTACTCACAGAGGAAATTAAAGATTATATCTGAAAAGTAGTTTAAAAGATGAACATAATGTAAATGGAATGAAATGAAACATCCATTAAAGATGCTGGGCAAGCTTTACTCTGATTTACAGCAGTGCTGCTGTCATGCCTGCAATAACATTGTACTGGTATAATGAGGAGAAAAATAAGTCCTGGTGAAACTGAATTCATTTTGGAAGAAGGTACAATGAAGATTTAGATCTATATAGGGATTTCAGAGCCTGGCCTCAGGGTAAAACCCATGCCTAAAATCTACAAATAATTTAAGGAACCCACTTGCATTATCAGAATTAGCAGTCTAATGATTCTTAACAGGTAGCTGGTGGGATGGACACAGGGTAAGGAAGTCCATGTCTAAGATACATAATAGACTGGGATGTACCTGAAATTCCAACCCTTTCTTGAGGCACAGAGACTTTCCTTCCACCCTCAGTTACAAAATGTAGAAGTAACTGGAATCCATAAACCTCATTCTTCTCCTGGATTTATTTGCCTATTTCTCCCTGAGGACCACATCGGTTTTATATACAGTCATCTTGCAGAGACTGAATTTATCTGGGGAAGCAGATACAAAAATTCAACACCTGCCTTACAGTAAGGAGGCTCAAAGCTTCACCCCCTAGCTGTCTAGGGAGTGTATAACCATCAGGCTAATACAGAAAGCAGTATTAATACAATGCAATACTTAGATGCTCTAAAAGCAGAACCAAGTAAAAATTAAATCCATTCTGTGGGTTGGAGAAATTATGAATCCAAACACCCCCACCCAAAAAAACCCAACCAAACAAAAAAAAAACCAACCACAAGAGTTAAACTGTAGCAAGTTCTGATGGAAGCCAATCTCTGGAAAGAATTGTGTCACAGGAAGGTTTGGAGGAAGTATCAAAGGAGAGCACCAAGATGTTAGAGAAATAAATATGAAGTGTTATGCCCATAAGTGCATACATCTCCATGTTTACAAATACACCTCAGCTGTAGGCTCAAGCTGTATATTTTATACCTTCTTCCAACCTAAGACTGGACAATCTACCCTGAGGTGGTTGTCACTTAAAAAACTCAGCCCTCTTCCCCACAGACTCTGCCCACTAATATTTTCTTTAACTTTTCAACCATCTTTTTCTGTATGAGATATATAGACAGACTGACTTGTTGACAGGTAGACAGACAACTACATAGAATAAATCCAGAGTTTTACAACTCTCAGAACTATTAGTGTTGTTGGTTGTTTTTTTTATCTTGTAGCAACATGCTCCTTTAGACAATAAGAAAATATGGCCCGTAAACACTTTTGATGAATAGTTGGAAGACAAACTGTATATTTTGTCCCATAATTTCAGATTCCAACAATTTAACTCTTCTCCATACATTAGTTTTCCACCTACTCGGTTGCTTATATTTAGGGTCATCATAAGAAAATTAAGGCAGTCTGCAGTAACAAAATTTAGTGAGTACTCTCTTAAGCTACAGAAATATTTGGGATCCAGTTTAGGTTATTAAGAACTTAGGATGAAACTGAAAATATGAATCTAGATTGTGAGTTTTGAGTAACCTGATATGATTATATAAAAATATATTATTCACCTTTGGAAGGAAAGGTCCTGTATTTTCTAGCCAATACTTCTGTTTTATTTCTTATCAAACACTGATAGTTTACATTGCACTTAAATGTTTGAGTTTATATCAGTGTGTTTTGCAACTTGTTTATCTGAAGTGAATATACACATTTAAAGAACAAAAATAACACTCTGTTCAGTATCTGGCTTTTAGTCAACTTCTGCCTTAGTAGATTGATGCATATTCATTGTTAATCTCCCACTGAATTCAACCAACCTTAGCAGTAACTGTTATTCATGTCACTGTAGGACAGAACTCAAGAAAAACTAGAATTCTGAAACATTATCATAGGCCACTTAGTGAGCAGACAGTAATTTACCAAAACAAGGAAAAAAAAATACACAAAGAAAAAATAGTACCTGGCTTAAGCATATTATTTCAAACCTTATTAACCAAACCTTTTACAATTCCTGGTTTTCCTTCTCTTACTGGATGTACTTATATTCATAGATATTTCTCTTTTGTTTTACCATTTTCAAATACATTGACTTTTGAATGAGTGTATTATTGATTATAGTATTCATTGCCTAAAAGTCCAATGCATAAAACAAATGTTTAACTGTTCAAAACAGATGTGCATTTACCCTGCATGTATGATTATATCTCTTCAGAACATTCCTTTCCCAAAAATTGTTTTCAGTTTTTCTTCACCTCTATAAATAACAGAGTTATATTATGCCACAAATTTCAAATGAATTAGCCCCTGAGTGTATCATTGTTAATAAAACAATGAAACCATTATTAAACAAAGTTAACAGTGACTTTCAATTTAGGCTATATGCCTGACAGTTCAAATACATTTTTAGGCCATAAAACAGGTTTGCAAATCTTAAATGGTTTCACATTTCTCCAAACCATTCTAAGAGCATAACATGAATATTTTAAGCAGCTTAGCTTTGATTTAAATGTATTTGCTGAGAATATGCTGGCAGCATCCCAAAATGCAGTGTAATACCCTTAAAGCTGGCAATCCCAAACTCAATTTAAGAGAGCAGATAATATGGTATAGCAGCATTAAAGCAAATAAAGTCAATTAACGGGGTTTGGGTTTTTTTTTTTTTCTTAATTTGTTTTCTCTAGCTTGAAATTGCAAAGGAAGGATAAAGCTGTGGGATTAATGAGGAAATAAATTAATGGAAATAGAATATAAAACAAAAAAAAAAAAAGGAACAGAAATATCCGGGAGCTATTATTCATTCCTCAACATTTAATAAATGGTTGTAGTTGTATAGTAATATTCATTTATTTAAAGTAGCCACAGTTAAGAAGAGAAATTCCACCACTGGAATCTTGCAGACATTCACTAGCATGTTGTAAGAGAAACAATATGCTCATCTGAAGGCATTTGCTTCCTCTGAAAAAAAGAAATAATGGAAAATATACATCTATTTATGGAAAATAACGTGTTTTTGTAAAAAACCCTGCCAGATTATCTGTTCCTGCAATTTCCCTCTTACATAAAGACTAATTCAATTCATTGTTAACTGAGTTATGCAGGCTGCTCTGTGTGCATATTGAAATGTTGGCACCCAGGTGTTCCAAGATCAAGATAAGAGGGAAACAGCCAAAAATAGTCAGAGAATAGTAACACATTTCCCAAATGAAAATAAATAAATAAATAAATAAAAAGCTTGTATTATTTAGTTACTGCTTGAAGATATTTCATACTGTGCTGCCTAATTTCAGCTTCAGAGCAGTAAAAAAAAAATCTTTCCATGAGTTGGTCTCTACACATACACTGGAAACAGTCATTTTAGAAGTACTGCTGAAAAGTTTGGTAGCAAGTTCCCAGCACTCAGTGATCTAATGTTTTAAAAGTAAATTTTGTCTTTAAATATCTATATATTTCCATTCACATCTAAATGTCAGCAACTCTACCAGCAGACCATGTTGCATTTCCCACCAATTATGTACCAGGGTTCATAAGAGCTGCATTCTAAAGAACATTTGAACACACATGTACCCATATGCTTTGTTTCTAGATCCATCTGCTTTGATTTGATATATGTTTCAAAATAACATTTGCTTTATGAAACAGATACACTAAATGAAATAAAGTCCACAATACTTGTTTTAAATAATACAGAGGGATTCTTGAACCTATTTTGAGTTGAATATACTCTCATAAATTTGGCATTGAAATTGTAGAATCTTTTTCTGAAGCTGGAAATTGCATTAAGCTTCTAATCAACTGTTGTAAAGCAAAGATATAAAGCAAAATTTTTAATAATACTGCTGGTAATTCATAACTTTGGGATTATTTAACACATTCATTACAGTCTTTAAGTCATTGAATGTCGTAATGTTAAGAAGCTAGATATCTACACCATTGTCAAGTAACCAGATTTAAGTACCCAGGCCAAAATGTTTTGTTTCACAGATCATCTAGTCATGTAGGGTACACTTTTCTAAAACAAGTCTGTAAATACACGGAGTCATCCTAGATTCAGTAAAGCCTTGAACTTGGGTAAATATCAAATGTGTGATTTTCATATTACATTTGCCTTAAAAGGCATTATAACACTGTTTTGGAAAGCCCTATTTTTTTCTAGGAATAGTGAGTGTCTATTCTGTACATAGAATTATAGGGAAGATTTATGTATCAACACAACTGCAGGATTAAATTATGGAAACATAACAATGGCCATTTGTATCAAAGGTTTTGAACAAGGAACAGATAATTCAAAATTACCATCCCAAGCACCTGTGCCCATATAAACTGGATAAGCAATTTTGATTTGGATATGCTTTTTTTCTTTTTCTTTTTTTTTCTTAATAAACTGAAGCACCTGTGAATGAGATTTAACAGCAAAAGCACTTTTCAAAACCATGTAAAAATATCCAGCCATTACTGAGACTGCAGAAGCTGGTAAGGGAACAGATCTGGTCACTTTGGCAGCCATCAGAAGTATGAATTACACCATAATGAAGAAATCTAAAATTTTCATGTTTAAATTATTTGAAGTCTCATGTACATACTTGAGATTTACTGCCAAGTGGTGCCACTTCCTGTGAACAGCACTAACAAATGATCAACCCTCTTAAAAATCAGGTCATATTATGCAGTCATTCCTGCTGCTTGACCAGACTCAAAACAGTTTATTGACATCCCTAGAACAAAAGATTAACTGACCTACCGTGTTTAGTGAGCTTTGATTTAAGTAGGGAAAATATAGTCCAAATTTAGGATTCCAGGAGAGAATTACACCCTTTATAAAAATAATTCAGATATTCTGGGTCGAATTCTGGACCAAAATTATTGTATAAGTATACACTAGATATAAATCTTGTCTCTTTAGCAAATGAGTTTTAATTTATAAATGTGTTTAAACTTTATATAAACTAAATATACATACATGTGCAATACAATACAAATGCTTAATACCCTTCTGGTTTCCTTAGTTACAAAATTATCTGAGATACAAAATATTGGCTGTTTATTTTTCCTAAAAAATGTAAATACCTTAAATCATTGGAGAAATAGCAAAGCATAAACAGGAATAAATGCTGAGATTTCAGGTTACTCTACAAATCTATATTCCAACTTGTCAATAACATTTTCTGACTAATTAATTAATTAATTAATCCTTGAACACATTCCTCAACAGATGTAAACTTTTCTGTTTACTGCTCTTTATCCAGTTATAAAATCCCTTGTGAGAAAATCGTCTGGTTTTGAGGTGATTTTAGCAACAGAACAGACAAAAATGTGAGGGAAAACTAACCTCCCACCAGTTAGAGATTCAACATGACAAATCTGATAGAAAAGAAGCTTTAAAAACAAAACAGCAGTAAAATAAACTACTGTCAGATGTAAGATTTTCCTCATCCAAATACCACATCATTGACTAATACAGGAAGGATTGACAATAAATGTTGATGATCAACGATTTAACCTTGATGCAAGGAAGGATTAATGTTATATGCTAACGTAAACATATTCTGTTCTATCAGAATAACAGTTAGATGGTCTATGATCTTCAAGCACGGTTTCACCCTAAGTGCATACACAAGTGCTGAGAGTGTGGAGAATGTGTCCATTGCTCTTGGATTACTCCATCAGGATCTGTCACGCTAAAAGATCTTAGGATAATGGCCTCAGTTATAGTGAGGTAACATCAGCCATGCCTAAACCAATTGGGAAAAGAAAAAGCAAAGGGAAGGGAAGGGAAGGGAAGGGAAGGGAAGGGAAGGGAAGGGAAGGGAAGGGAAGGGAAGGGAAGGGAAGGGAAGGGAAGGGAAGGGAAGGGAAGGAAGGGAAGGGAAGGGAAGGGAAGGGAAGGGAAGGGAAGGGAAGGGAAGGGAAGGGAAGGGAAGGGAAGGGAAGGGAAGGGAAGGGAAGGGAAGGGAAGGGAAGGGAAGGGAAGGGAAGGGAAGGGAAGGGAAGGGAAGGGAAGGGAAGGGAAGGGAAGGGAAGGGAAGGGAAGGGAAGGGAAGGGAAGGGAAGGGAAGGGAAGGGAAGGGAAGGGAAGGGAAGGGAAGGGAAGGGAAGGGAAGGGAAGGGAAGGGAAGGGAAGGGAAGGGAAGGGAAGGGAAGGGAAGGGAAGGGAAGGGAAGGGAAGGGAAGGGAAGGGAAGGGAAGGGAAGGGAAGGGAAGGGAAGGGAAGGGAAGGGAAGGGAAGGGAAGGGAAGGGAAGGGAAGGGAAGGGAAGGGAAGGGAAGGGAAGGGAAGGGAAGGGAAGGGAAGGGAAGGGAAGGGAAGGGAAGGGAAGGGAAGGGAAGGGAAGGGAAGGGAAGGGAAGGGAAGGGAAGGGAAGGGAAGGGAAGGGAAGGGAAGGGAAGGGAAGGGAAGGGAAGGGAAGGGAAGGGAAGGGAAGGGAAGGGAAGGGAAGGGAAGGGAAGGGAAGGGAAGGGAAGGGAAGGGAAGGGAAGGGAAGGGAAGGGAAGGGAAGGGAAGGGAAGGGAAGGGAAGGGAAGGGAAGGGAAGGGAAGGGAAGGGAAGGGAAGGGAAGGGAAGGGAAGGGAAGGGAAGGGAAGGGAAGGGAAGGGAAGGGAAGGGAAGGGAAGGGAAGGGAAGGGAAGGGAAGGGAAGGGAAGGGAAGGGAAGGGAAGGGAAGGGAAGGGAAGGGAAGGGAAGGGAAGGGAAGGGAAGGGAAGGGAAGGGAAGGGAAGGGAAGGGAAGGGAAGGGAAGGGAAGGGAAGGGAAGGGAAGGGAAGGGAAGGGAAGGGAAGGGAAGGGAAGGGAAGGGAAGGGAAGGGAAGGGAAGGGAAGGGAAGGGAAGGGAAGGGAAGGGAAGGGAAGGGAAGGGAAGGGAAGGGAAGGGAAGGGAAGGGAAGGGAAGGGAAGGGAAGGGAAGGGAAGGGAAGGGAAGGGAAGGGAAGGGAAGGGAAGGGAAGGGAAGGAAGGGAAGGGAAGGGAAGGGAAGGGAAGGGAAGGGAAGGGAAGGGAAGGGAAGGGAAGGGAAGGGAAGGGAAGGGAAGGGAAGGGAAGGGAAGGGAAGGGAAGGGAAGGGAAGGGAAGGGAAGGGAAGGGAAGGGAAGGGAAGGGAAGGGAAGGGAAGGGAAGGGAAGGGAAGGGAAGGGAAGGGAAGGGAAGGGAAGGGAAGGGAAGGGAAGGGAAGGGAAGGGAAGGGAAGGGAAGGGAAGGGAAGGGAAGGGAAGGGAAGGGAAGGGAAGGGAAGGGAAGGGAAGGGAAGGGAAGGGAAGGGAAGGGAAGGGAAGGGAAGGGAAGGGAAGGGAAGGGAAGGGAAGGGAAGGGAAGGGAAGGGAAGGGAAGGAAGGGAAGGGAAGGGAAGGGAAGGAAGGAAGGAAGGAAGGAAGGAAGGAAGGAAGGAAGGAAGGAAGGAAGGAAGGAAGGAAGGAAGGAAGGAAGGAAGGAAGGAAGGAAGGAAGGAAGGAAGAAGGAAGAAAGGAAGAAAGGAAGAAAGGAAGAAAGGAAGAAAGGAAGAAAGGAAGAAAGGAAGAAAGGAAGAAAGGAAGAAAGGAAGAAAGGAAGAAAGGAAGAAAGGAAGAAAGGAAGAAAGGAAGAAAGGAAGAAAGGAAGAAAGGAAGAAAGGAAGAAAGGAAGAAAGGAAGAAAGGAAGAAAGGAAGAAAGGAAGAAAGGAAGAAAGGAAGAAAGGAAGAAAGGAAGAAAGGAAGAAAGGAAGAAAGGAAGAAAGGAAGAAAGGAAGAAAGGAAGAAAGGAAGAAAGGAAGAAAGGAAGAAAGGAAGAAAGGAAGAAAGGAAGAAAGGAAGAAAGGAAGAAAGGAAGAAAGGAAGAAAGGAAGAAAGGAAGAAAGAAGAAAGAAAGAAAGAAAGAAAGAAAGAAAGAAAGAAAGAAAGAAAGAAAGAAAGAAAGAAAGAAAGAAAGAAAGAAAGAAAGAAAGAAAGAAAGAAAGAAAGAAAGAAAGAAAGAAAGAAAGAAGAATTAAAAAAACCCAAACACAACAAAAATTAGTGCTCTCAGTTGGGTAGAGTGGTCTTTGTAGCAAATCCCTGCGTGAACTCAGAATGTGGTCCCATTCTTACCTCTACACAAAGATGGAAAATGCTTCTTTTGCTTCGGTTTCCCTACAGGAACACAGGTATAATAACACTAGCTTCTCTCATTTCAACCAGAAGTAAACACTATGCTAGTTCAATTCCCAATGCTTTCATCTGTGAGGGGCTCTTACATGGAATTCAAATAGAGAGGAAGCATTCATGAGCCACATGTTAGCAGTTGCCCAGCTTGAAGCGTGGCAGTGCTTTACTAAAATCAGGTGACACCTGGTTACTATATGCATTTTTTCACTGATGCAAGGCCCTAATGTTTTATACATAAAATGCACATGCAAAAAACACTGACCTGATTTACACGAACCCCATTTCTATTATAATTTTATATGAAAAACATTGCATTGTCCACATAAAAAGTACACTTAAAATGCATTCTAAAACAACAAATTATGATTTAAATTTTTCATGGGTAGGATTTTGGCTTTTAGATTTAGAAATTTTAGTAACAGTCCCACAAGTTCCTTCAACAAAGTCAACAGAAATAAGAAGGTGGTGTATACAGCATGCTCATGAAAAACACCCAATGTTATCTATTTTTTAAAAAAAATACATGTATAAATGCATCTAGTTACTTTTCAAAACATTTTAAGAGAATTGTAAACTTTCATTGTGTTATGGATCATTAATTGGAAAGAAGGAGTACAAGGGTGGAAACAAGTGGGTGGGAATAGAATCAAAAAAGTTTATGACCACATCAGAAAAATAAAAGTAATTGAATTTTGACAGCATTCCAGTTTATTTATAACTTCATTTTTCTTGCCAATCATCTTCCTACTAAGTATAAAGAATCCTATTAAAATTATTCAGTTCAAAATAGACATTCCTCTAAGAACCAGAATGATTTTTTCTTTTTTTTTTTCTTTTTAAATACAGTAAGAAACTGCTAATAAGAAATTATTATAACATATGATACTACTTTTCCATATGATTTTCATTGTGTGGTCAATGAATTTATATATTTACCGTAACAGAAAGGTTGAATGACAGTTCTTTAACCAGTGATACTTGCATTTAGAAAATAAGAAAACTCTGCAAAGACAATTCTGCACACCTAGAATGATCAAAAATAAGGATTTAAGTTTAGATTTTGATCATGTTCAGAGGCAGTGTAATTTGTGGTTTCCTGATAATGATGAGATACCATTCCTGTTCTAGAAGCACACAAATTAAAAATAATTTCTGCAGATATTGAAGAAAAAGCTATTGTAAGCAGACTAAAAAATAAAAAGTAGCTATATTTGCTTTTGTCATTCATATTGAGAAATACATCAGAATGCTGACTCAAAACTGAGCTCACAGAATTTCACTTAACAAACAAAATATTATTACTTTTCTGTAGATCCAAACCCAACAACAACAAAACCATATTCCAAGCTTACCCAAAATTGAAAGTCAAAAACTTCAAGATTCCAAAATCCAGCTGTGAGGCTATTATAAAATACATAACTTTTTACTTTATTTTAAAAATAGTTTTATACACTGGTATTATTAGTTTTATACATGGTGGGGTGAGGGAAGAGGACAATATTGATCTACTGTTTCCATAATTAAAAGGAGAACCTGGGCTTCTTTAAAATATTTGTCTTGTTTTTTTTTCTTGTCTATAATTTCACATGGAATCCTGTCATCTGTTGTGACTATCTGTAAAATGTGATTAGAATGATTTGCAGAGTCCATGCAGGACTTTTATATTAGCACTGTGAGATGCTGAACTTTGTTTTGTTGATTAAGCCAGATTAGGATGGATTTAAGAATGTTCAGGAGAGTAACTCCAAAGTGAGACACCCAGTTCTGAAATATAACCTTTCCAGTTGTAATCCAACAGGATACATCTGTAAAAAATAACATGAAAACCAATTGTAGCACACGGTTTACCAGCATTATTTTCTAAAATATAAAAATAAATAGATAAATAAATAAATAACCCAAAACAAAACCTTTTTTAGCAGCTATCCACAACCTGAAAACAAAACTGCTCACAAAAATTTGTAGATTCCTGACAAGCACTGGCTATCATGCAGTTGTGGTATTGTGCTCATTTGTTTTGGTACAGGTTTTGGTAGCAGGAGAGGGGCCCCAGGGGGGGCTTCTGTAAGAAGCTGAAAAGCTTCCCCTCCCCACCAAGGAGGACCTCCCACCAGTGCAAGTGACTCTTCCTAAGGCAGCCCATGACTCTGTGGGAAGTCCATGCTGGAGCACTCTATTCCTACATGACTGTACCTAGTGAGAAGGACTCATGTCTGAGAGGTTTGTGAAGGAGTCTCCCATGGAAGAGACCCCACAGGGAGGTGGGGGAAGACTGTGAAGGATCCTTCTGACTCTAAACTGACTCTAAACCCCATCCCCTACCTCCTTGTGCCACTGGGAGGAAGGAGGTAGAGAAATTGGAAAGTAAGTAAATGGGGCCTGGGAAGAAGGGAGGGGAGAGGTAAAATATTTAAGCTCTGCCTTTTGTTTTGTCTTTGTCCTGATTGCATCTTTTTAGTGATAAATTAAATTGATTTTTTTTTCCCCAAATTGAGTCTGTTTTGCCATGTCCACAATGGGTGAGTGAAACCTCTTTGTCTCGACGACAAGTTTCTAGCTGATTTTGTCCTCCCCATCCTACAGTGGTGGGGGGCTTGGAAGTGAGTGGCCACATTTGTTGCTGGTTAGACCCAAACCATGACAGATACTCACTTAAATCTGTCATCTTTTTAATTAATATTTTGGTTTAAAATCACTTTAATTTCTTTCTTATGCACTTATCAGGTCATTGCTACCATTGCTCTGGTTTTTGAAGTGCTATTCAGTCAAACAAGTAAGCTTGTGGGAGATACATTTAAAAATAGCTAAATCAGACAGACAACACAAGCCTCTCCAGCAGGGCTTCTTGAGTTTATTTGTAATGAATCATTTAATAATTATGTCATTAACTTTATATGTGGCTATACTTGCTGTTCTTTTCTTTTTCATTTTTGTCCAAAGGAAATATTTCTAGAAAACTGTCACATGAAGATTATTGGCACATGAATGAAAACTCTTTAACTTCTTAACCTGTATAATGCTAATAGTACACAAAACACAGTGTCCTTTATGAGAGATCAACATCTCCATTACTTTTCCCATGAAGATACTGAATCATAGAATCCTAAAGCTTTGTTTTGTGGAACCAGTGAGCCAGTTGTCCTTCTGGGCTTTGGACTCTCAAAAACCACCGGGCAGCTCTAGGATTATTTTGAATAATAAACTTTCTCTTATAGAGGTAATGATAAAAGGGATCTGTTGGTCTAACAATGGCCAGTAGCTCTTTTTTGTGACACAGTAATGTTTCTCAGCAGCAGAGTTTTCACATTTCTACCTTGGCTGAACACATTCTTCTTTTGAGAGAACTAATAGGAGAAACTGAGAAGTTGGATACAAACTTGTGTTACTAGAAATACCATCATCTACATCTCTTCATTTCAATAGGCCTTACACCCCACTGCTAACACAAACCTCAGGTAAGCAAAATTTCCAAGACTCTTTTGGGTTTTTTTCTTTGAGATCCCCAAGGGTAACTTCAAGTTTTTAAAGTAACACTTTTTATTCTCAAGAAATGCTGAAATACCATTCAAAGATTGTGATATTTTCCTAGAGATGCTATATTTCAAATAAGAGGATAAATTGACCACTACACTCAACAATATTCTCATTGATATCTTTCTGCAAAAAGACAAATGAGCTGTGTTTCCATGACCCTACTCCAGAACTAGATTTCCACAATATTTGCTGCTGCAGGGCTGAGCACCCACCTTTGGCACCAAGGACTGCTTTACTAACCTTTGATTTTGCTTTGTTCCCTTTCTATTCTATATTCTTCCTTGCCATATAACATTTTTTATATCATATTTGAAGTTACAGTCTTTTTTGAAGATATATCCATATATGAACATCATATTATTTGGTTCTGAACATTTGGTATTTTAATCTCCAGTAACTGCACAGTAAGTAACTCACTGACAGCATTTTCTATATCCCCTAACTACACATATTGTAGAGACCATTACTTAAGAGTGGCCATAGAATAGCATGAAAAAGAAGCATTTTTCCAACACACACTATTCTGTATCCAACACAGTCCAACGGTCAAAAATTAAGGAAAATAAAATAAAATGAGGGAAACATGCAACAATTCTTACTCTGGTATCTCCCACTTTCCACACTTACTTACTTAGGGACTCCCAGAGCCAAAAGTAACAATAGTTAGTCCAGTAAAGAGCTTTCTTCCCGAAATACATGTAATTGCTGAGGGGGTGGGAACAAGAACATTCCCTGGCAATGAATTACTTAATTTTATTCTTTATTATTCATAATTCCTTTGATTTGTTTTAAACAACCTTCCTGAAAACATACCTATTACAATATTCTGTCGATTAAAAAGGAAATAGCCATTTGATAGTCTGCTTCTCTGTTTTTCATTCTTTTCTAGATTTCTGGAAAGAGTATCTTCAAATAACAGTAAATCTATAGTTTTATCAGTTTCTTTACCAATAATGTGTTGTGCTAAAAGAAGGTGATGCTTAAATTATCTCTGAAAGTGTTCTACCAACTATCATTTGCATTCTGACATTCTGAATAAAATCTTAGGTTATGAAACTTACATCTACATTAATTCTGATTAAGAAAACTGTAAAACATGTCTTGAATCATGTAAACCCAGTTCAGGGAAGAAGTCATAGTTATGCCTTAAACCCATTACTTCAGATACTTGCAGCACAATAAATTAAGACTTTTTGAAATAGAACTGAAGTCCATTTGAAAAGTTTTGTCTTACTTGCTTACTCACTTACTGTTTGTATGACTGACCACAGTGATTAGCTAAAACTGAAAAAAAAAGTGAAGACTGCAAGAAATATAATGTTTTCAAAGATAACATATATAGTGCAAACCAGGTAATGCTATTAAAAAAATAAGCTAGCACTTCTTATAAAAGCTTAAATATTAGTCTTAGTTGTGAACTAACCCTTGTTTTCAAAATCTCTTGCCCGTAATGTAAATCAACATAAATATGTCTTTTAAAAATCTGAAATTCTGTTGAAAGGCAACTAATTTCCAAAGAGTATTAAAAAAAAAATCATGATCAAGAGAACTAATTATAAAACATGAGCTAAAGAAATTTTAAAAAGCAAAAGCACTGTAATCCCATGCACTTCCAGCTCACTACCACTGAAAATATAAAATATTATATTTAGGATAAGGCCTATCACAACTTGAAAGGCACATCTGAGAATCTCAGTATACTCTTGTTCTTCACCAGCCCTGATAGAAAATCTTTTTGTATAACAACACAATAACATTCACCAAATACAAAACATTTTGTTAAAGCCCAGACTAGCCCCTTCTATTTATCCTCTCAATTTGCTGAGCACAAAACAGCATGGCTATCATATAGGTTGACACCAAAACAAATATTTTCTGGTTTTCAGTAGTTTTCTGCCACAGTAAACGAAAGGAGCTTCCATGGATTACTTCAGCTTCAGAGCTAAATGAACTCTAAAACACAAGCTCATATTCAGCCATTTTCTTCAGCTTCTTGTTTTTAAAAATTAAGGTTCAACAGGATGATTCATGGAAGCAAAATCCCTTTTGACTTTCCAGCTATTAACCATAGTTGTGGAGTTATCTGTGTGGGTAAGCTTTTGTGTAAACTGGGTCTAATCAGACAGGGAAGTAATGAAGACTTCTGTCTCCTCAGAAGTTGCTCCTAATTGCTCAGCAAAGAACTGCACACTCCTCCTCAGAGTGTCAGAGCTCCTTACCATGGAGGCAAAGAAAATCTACCTGAAGGCTTGTTGCAGTGTTGCAGTTTTAGGCTTCTCAGCTAAGAAGAAATTAAACTGTAGCAGAAATTGACTTTAATATGATCTACTGATTTACAGTACTGCTGGTCGCACTCAGTACTGATGGCATAATTATCTTCTCTTAAAACAGTAGCAAAAGTAATTTGCTCTGGGCCTTGCACAGAGGCAGATCCACTCTCTAAAATGAAGATTTTCCTTACACTAAGAATGTTGCACCATGGCAAAATGAGTTGATACATTAGCAAGTACCATTTCCACATTCTTAGCAGCTTGGAGAGTGGGGCAGGTGTGGAATATATAAGAGCATGTATACATCCATTTACAGAATTTAGTTTTTCTTTCTCAGGGTAGAAAATTCACCTTTTTTTCCTCCATGAGTATTCTTAATTTTGTGGGGGTTTTGTTTATTTTTATCTTTTCTTCTTGATGTTTTTGATTTGTTTTGTTTTCACAACCACTTGGAAAATATTCAAAAAGATCACACCCTGTGAGAACAGATTCTGCCACCTTCACAGCTCTTTGCTATCCCATGCTCACACTACTTGTCAGGAAGCAGATGGATAGTCCTTATGAGTCTTTCTATCAAAGACCCCTGATGTACCCTCAGGCAATTCTTCTGGTTTGTGTTAAAGGCAACTCCAGCAAAGGAGACATACTCCCACATTTCTGTTGGGGTTTTTTTGTTTGTTTTGTGCTTGGTTGGTTGATGGTTTTGTGGGTTTTTTTTTCATTTGGGCCACCACAACAGAAAATTTGTCTGTGCACACATTCTCACTGTACTTGTAAGATTATTGCTGCCTAGTTCCTTCATTCAGTTCAAAAAGATACTGTGAAACTCTGAAACGGCAGCCAAAAAAATATATGTGCTGAAGAGACTTATCAAAAACCCAATAATCTATTCTCAAAATGGGTTAATGAAAATATTGCTGTTTACTTCTGTAAGTATATAATCAGAGCGAAGCAGATGACAAAGAACTTGGGAAGTCCACACTGGAGCAGTCTTTTCCTGAAGGACTGCACCTCTTGAGAAGGACTCATGTCAAAGAGGTCGGGTTTTTTTGTGCTTATAAGCCTTAGATGGGTTCTGATGAATAAGTAACCAGTACACAGGGTAACCCCAAAGTAGAAAGGATTTTTTTGAATGGTCTGTGGCAACAGGGGAAAATAAGGCTTCCAAACATAAGTTGCAGCTTTCTTATGAACTAGGAGATGACAATCAAGAAAACAAAGGAAATCAGTGTCAACAAAACCCCTGTGCCCAGAAGACAGTTAGACACAATGTTTTTTAGCCAGCTAAAGCATCTTTGCATGAGTGAAAAGAGTGGAAAATGCTCTGAAAAGCAACCCACACTGTTTATATGAGAATATGGTATGTTCTTAGCTTGAGTTCCAACAAATGCAATGTCTAATGAACATTAATTACCACAGAGTGATAGAAAAACGTGGCTAGATTTGAAAACTCCAGTGCCTACACACAAAAGGTCATAAATGGATAACACTGAAGATGTTGTGACTAGTAAATGTTGATTTAATCTTTAAATGTGATTTTTCATTGCTTAGGTAGGTTTGAAAAGACGTTAGATAATCTGATTTAATACATTTTTGGACACATTTTTCTTTGCTGTATCACAGTCACACAGTAAGTTTCCGCAGGCATATTGAATGTCGTGAATGATTGTCTGCCGAGATCTGAAGAGGTAAGCCTTAATAACAGTCATATTTTATAGTATTTCCTTCTCAAGGACATCCAAACAAATACATATATACCAGTATTGAAAGGAAGTCACATGTATCCTTCACAAATTTCCATTTTCTTTCTTCAGCTGCTTACAGAAGAGGCATGCACAGGACTTACCACCTCCCCTGAACTGACCCCATGTGTATTTCCTTCAAGGTTAAGAGAATATTAAATCTTGGCATAATTCAATTATTTTACTGTGTTTCTGTTCTTTATGTAAAAGTTATACTCTATATTCAATAACAAGACATTTTAAATTCTTAGCTTACAAAATTAAAATGATACTTTTTTATATTATTGGATCATTTTGCCATGTATCTTCTTATGTTTGGTTTTGACAGAACAGAAACAAAATGCTTACTGCTTACACAGTTTTATATGGTCTTTGTAGGCAAACAGTCCTCTTTTTTTTCCCCATTAAATCCTACCCAATCTTTTCTGTGTTGTCTGTTCATCACTGCTGGCCTTTAGTTCATCTGCATTACTATTATTGAGCCACCTCCATCCTGCCTATCAACCTTTTTCTTTTTTCATCCCAAAAAAAACTGGAGAGAGCAGTACAGTCAGGGATATCTGGGAGTATGTCTAAGCAGTTCAGTGTTTAAAACAGACCAGCAACTCAAGGTATGAAGGCAAGCACCAAAAAAATTGTTAGCCAATAAAAAAATCACATCTGAAAATGGGCTGCCTCTAAAGAGTGGTGGTTAAAAATTAACAAATCACACTCCCTTGGTATTTAGTATAAATATATATATCTTTTAAAAGGAAGAATTCCACATTTGCCACTAAATTAGCTATGACCAGTCAGTGGCCTTACATTTCACTTTTGCACAATAATATTTCAAATACCAACTTCAGGGAGAGAATCATAGAATCATAGAATCATCAGGGTTCGAAAAGACCTTCAAGATCATCAAGTCCAACCATCAGCCCTACACCCCTGTAACCAGTAAACCATCTCCCAAAGCACCACATACACCCAATTCGTGAACACCACCACGGATGGTGCTTCCACCACCTCGTGGGGCAGCCTGTTCCAATGTCTCACCAAAATGTCAAATATCAAAAACTTATTGCTATATAAACTAGAAAGAAGCATGTATGCATGTCATATAACACACATAAAAAAAGACCAGATTCTTCTAAGCAATCATTTATAAATATTTTTTTTTTTAATTCATAATTATTAACTGGACAAAGTAGTTGGTTTAGATTCCTCTTGCAGTTTGAATTTAAAAAAAAAAAATCTAATTATAGTTAACCATGAAAACTGTAAAAATCTTTGAACAGTAAAAACCAGATAAGAAATAATGTTAAAAATGAACACCTAAAGTTCCCTCCTGATATTGGTCCTTGTTATGTTGCATACTATGAAGCAAGAATAATGAATTTTAGTGTAATACTTGAATGCATGCTGATAATTTCTTAAAGTTTCTATATGATTTTTTAAACAAATTTCAGGTATTGAAATGCTTGAAATACAAACATACGTGTTTCCTTTTAAAAAATGTAAAACCAAAAATTACTATGATGAAGCACTTTAAAAGAAAATTAATTCTCCTCATTTACAGTACTCCGTATAATTTCATTTTCCCTAATGCACCTTTTTACCTAATTCCTTAATGAATAAGTAACACAAAATGTCTTTTAAAGATTTCCTGCCTTGTAGGATAAATGTTGCAGAATAACAATAAGTTATTGCTTTACAAAATACTTTCCTGTTAGAGAATATGTGATCTTCATGTTCTTTACTATTATTTACATATAATTCTAAATAACACCATGTTTCTGATTGTGTTACAGTTTTTGATCAGTGAAGTAAGTCGTGTTGCTACTACTGAACTGCACTGTCTTCAAGCAATGAGTATAACCTTCCCAACTCAAAAAAGAAAAAACAATCACTAATCAAAATCATCCTCTAGCACGTTGAATTTGGCCTATAGTACATTGCTGAATATGAATGATGGTAAGTGAATGACAAATTTAGGTGTAAAAAAGTGTAGTTCAATTTTAAAAGATAATTGAGGAAAAAGAAGTTCAAGGAAAGACAGATTGTGGAATGAGAACCTTAGCTAATGTAAACTAGCACAGAAGGTGTGACTGGAAGAGCACTGTGGCATTTAATGTTGCTATGGACCTAATGATACATACTCTGTCACCAACTAAGCAAAGACTACACCTCCAATAAACAAACAGTTTTCTCTGACTTTAACAGAATTACTTAGTTGTAGCATTGGAAAGATCTAAAATTAGGCCACATCTGGAATACTGTGTCAGTTCTGGACCCTTCAGTTCAGAGCCACAAAGGTGATTAAGGGAGTGGAACATCTCCCTTATGGGGAAAGGCTGAAGGAGCTGGTTCAGAGGAGACTGGGGGGCGACCTCATTAATGTTTACAAGTATGAAAAGGGTGAGTGTCAGGAGGACAGAGCCAGGCTCTTCTCAGTGATGTCCAGTGATAGGACAAGGGGCAAGGTGCAAGCTGAAGCATAGGAGGTTCCACATAAACATAAGGAAAACCTTTTTCACTGTGCGGGTGACAGAGCACTGGAACAGGCTGCCCAGATAAGCTGTGAAATCTCCTTTTCTGGAGACATTCAAATCCCACCTGGATGCATTCCTGCGCAACCTACTCCAGTGGATCCTGCTCTGGCAGGGGGGTTGGACTAGGTGATCTCCAGAGGTCACTTCCAACCCCTAACATTCTGTGATTCTCTGTCTAAACAATGTCCTAAAATTTAGAGTTCTGGTGCTTATTTTGTTTTGTACTAACATAAGGCACTGAGCTGGATGGAAGTTAGAGAAGGATCAAACATAAAGTATACTACAAGTCATCTTATTTCAACATCTGATCTGTAAACTGTAGTTGTGAATAACTACATGTAAGAAATACAAGGTACACACAGGTTTCGTATGATCGGTGCTGAAAAAGATGAAAGCACATGAACAAAAATCAACCTGGCACTAAATTATCAAGGGTTGTATTTCTCTGGCAGTCTTAGTAGTTGGTAGTGGTGGATGACCGAGCACTGACTCTGAAAAGATAGGCAGGAATAGAAGATTTAATTGGTCTCCAAGTAAAATAACTGCTTCCCTCAAGGTTTTACAATATGAACTGTTGAGGCAGGACTTAAATTTGTTGCTTTTACACTTAAAACACTCCAACACATTTGACCATTGAGAGCTATGAGACTCAGATTTTCTTGTAAATGTTTCATACTTAGAAATGTAATTATCTTTATTATGGACTGTTCAGTAAGTCATGTCCTAAGTGTGCAACTTTTAAATAGCAGCTTAAATATGAGTTGATTGATACAGCTGATATATGTTTAGCTTCTGAGCTGATTGAAATAGCTGGTTTAGAATCATAGAATCATCCTGGTTGGAAGGGACCTTGAAGATCATCAAGCCCAACCATAACCTAAATCCCCCTACCATAACCTAATTTACCCTTTCAGTGCTTAAATCATGTCACTAAGCACTATATCTACATTTCTTCTAAATAATTCCACCATGCCTCCACCTTCCCTGGAAGTATTTAGAAGAAATGTAGATATAGTATATATTTAGCTCCTGGAAAAGGACAAAACCCAATTGGATGGCAAGTCCAATTATAAAGTATTCCTTAATAAATTTACCTAGATTATTGCCTACTAAGTGCATATATGCACATGAATGAACGTTTTAATAAAGGTGTTTTAAATTCAGTACCAGTTTCCCTATTACAAAAGCCACTTTAAAGTAATAACTATTTTTATATTCAGAGAAACATGACACTTAATTTGAAATATTTTACTGGAGCTACAGAAGAGCTAAATGTGAAGATGGCAAACTCTTCCAACGCTGAAGTAGCTCTGCATCTTTTGCAGCAAGCTTGATAAAATTTACTCAATAAGCTTCTGTAGACTAAATAATCAGTTAAATAGAGATGTTCACAAACAAGTCCTTATTTAAAGGACTGATTCCAATTACCTGTTGTGAAAACAATCACCACTCATTTGCTGGTGAGTTTTTAGCAGGATGAGTGAGCAGTTGCTGTTTCAGCATTTTTTGTACTTCAATACCAGAAACAAGTTGTTGAGCCATTAACATACTTTTGTTTCCTTTTCAATTCCTACCTGAGAAACTAAGTTCAGTATGTGGTAATAAACAACAAAAACTGGGGAGGAAACAAAAAATGTTAACTTGTCCACTTTCACTTCCTCCATACTGCTGATGCCATGAAAGGCATGGCTCCTCTAGCCTAACTTCTGCTGTGTAAAACTTGTCCAGCCTAACCCAACCTCATCTGATACTCTGCTTCCTTCAGTCTCCAAATACTGCAGAGGAGGCCTAAAGCTTGGCTTGGCTTGGCTTGACTTGTACTTTAAGATTTGCCTACACAGACTGAAATCAGAATGTTCATGTAACTAGGAAACATTGGAGAGACCCAGTAAAACATTAAGCTAGAAGAAAATAAGAGAGGAAAAAAGCCATCATGCATTGAATTTAAAAACTCATCAAGTCCCCTGAACAACATCTCCTGACAGCACAGTAAGTAAGCTCTCCATGGAATGCTCTTCTGTCAGAGTGTTGGTGAGTCTAGTACAAGAACTAGTGACTCTAAAAATCAGGGTTTTTTTCTTGCTGAAATACTGACAGACATTGTCAACATTCCTGGTTCAAATGACTTTTAAATACTGATAACAATTTTCTTGGAGAATAAAAGGAAATGTTTTAAAATGATCCCAGAAGGGAAATACAAATATAATAAAATACAGGTTTAGTTAATGTAGATGAATGTATTTCCCTAAATATAAAGATTAAATTATGTAAGACCCACAAATTCATTTACTGTCTGATGCATTGATAACAAAACATTGTTACCTAAGGACAAACATTGTTACCTAAGAACTACAGTATAGTTGTGCTTTAACCTGCATAGACACCAGTCAGAATATTGGCAGGGAACTTTTTATTCTATACCCCAATCAGAAATACCTAGAAATGGAAACACTTTTAAAATATTTTATCTAAAAATGTATATTTCATTTGAAAGATACATCAAAGCTATCAAACACTTTCCTAATTGTGTTACTGTATTTCAGTAGCATTTTGGAAAGACTACATGAGAATAATGTACAAGGAAATCTGAAACTAGGTTGGTCCAAATCAGTTGCAAATTTTGATCCAAAGGTATCTTTACAGGAAATGTAAAATAAATAAATAGATAGATAGATAGATAGATAGATAGATAGATAGATAGATAGATAGATAGATAGATAGATAATAAAGCAGCCTTGAACACCACACCCATGAGTCATTTCAGATTTTAGCCCAAAGGAAGAAAAAAGAAAAAAGGGAAAGAAAATAAAGCAGCTTTGTGGGTTTAATTCATTGAGGATTACTTTTTAAAAGAAGTTAAGAATGCATTTTTGAGCCTGTTTAGTGTTTTACATAGTATCACAATAGCACCTAGTTTATCCAGAGCTGGCTGAGCTCCAGTAATTGGAATGATCATTGCATGTTTGTTCTGGACTCATTGCCTTACTGAAAGCTTTGGCTGTTGAAGTTTGAGGCACTATATAAACCTAAGACAATTATTACTGTATAATAAAGGAGCCAAAAAACTGGGGCGAGAGGAGGCAGCACGAAATTATAAGTATTAGTATGACATTGGTCTTTTATTCTCCTTATTCCAATTCAGATGTGACAGCATAATAACATTATGTTATCATATTGTTTAATCTAATCTTCGAACATACATTACAGCATAACATTATTAAAAGCTTATTTGGGGAAAATTCATTTGCCTTGCAGATTGAGGACTATGGAAATAAGGCACCTTCTAGTTTCTCTTTTGCTTTATTGACAGAACTTCTAGTAATTGTTCCTCTGGAAGAGATGGAAGAGAATGAAGGTTAAAACTCAGCAATACACAAGGTAAATATGTTAAGCAGGGGGAAAACATCTGCTATTATTTGCAATGACAACAAAGTATTGGGGCTGTTGGGTTTTGTTTTTTTCTAAATCGATGGGATTTTCTCTTGTATAAAATGAGGGGGGAAAAAAATCCTCTAATATTTTAGTTTCGAAAAATCTCTTTTTCTCTGGTTTCTTATCTCCGGTGACAGAACCCGCTTCATTCAGCAGCCACATTCAAATGGGAGGTGTTACTTGAACTTTGCATCACTTCAAAAGAGAAGTAGCAGTCAGTAAAAAAGTGAGTTATGCTTCTCAGCATCCAATCTATCCGACAATTGTGTGAAAATCCTTTTACAAGGCTGTTGGTGTTCCAAATACTGGGTGAAAGGATCTGGGGATATTCCAGAAGCCCACACGAATGAAAGCTTTCTTAACCTACATTAAATCTTGATAATGCAATAATGAGTCTTCTAAAAGGATAATTCTAATTCCCCTATCTAGTGCAATAAAGACTGTATACAGCTAATCTGCTTTGCCCTTTCAATTAAACTCGTCCAGGACGTTCTATGTAGTCAGCACCCTGAATGAGTCATTAGAATTCTCGTTCTTTAAGACTTGTGCGCAGCACATCGTTGTTTCTAAATTCCATTAAATCCAAATGGTCTTTATCGCCCCATGACCACTGTGACTTCAATCAGCCAATTTAATTACCTTACAAAATTGTCAGCAGAAGCAGCAAAGAAAAACAGGAAGGGCTGTGACGTTATCAAATTGAAATCTTCCTCGGTGCTGTTTAATCTAGACCAGTCAATAACAATGCTTCTCACCCCCTTGCTGCCTTCCCGAGGCTGTTAACCTTACTCTGCTTTCAAAAATTTCTGTTGTTGTTTATAAGACTGATTTTTAACTCCTCTTCACGATGATGTTAATACATATTGAAAGCTTCTTGTCCTTGGCAGGAAGTATTCATTGGCTCTAAATTCTGGATTTACCAAGGCACGGGCCTCTGAGGGCTGCTGCAACAAGTGTTTATTTTGCAGATTTTCATTACACTCTTGATCTGAAGGCAGAGTGCCTTCTCCACCAAAACCAGATAAACACATTTATTTTCATTTCTCCCTTAAATATAGGCAGAAAGGTTAGCTTCTTCCACTAAGAGGGTGCCAGTGTAAAATCCAAAGGAAAGGAAGTGCACATCCAGGAGAGCTCATGCAGGTCTAGCCTAGGAAAACTCTACATGATTACCCAGCAGGCATTTTTTGCTTGAACTCGTCTCATAGCCTGGCACAGAGCTAGCCTCTCTGCTGTTCCGTGACTTTGCTGGTTTTAAGTGTTACGATGTTAAAATGTTCCCCTGAAACTTTTATCCCAGAAGCGTGTGGTTCGACACCCGCTGGCAGCTGCACTAGCAGTGAAGGTGATGAGCCAGCGCCTTCTCTGGTTTTGCCTCACTCCATCTCGTAAAAACAATTAAACGGAGGTAAACTCAATCTGCTTGAGCCAAAGGAGCTCAACTAAGAATTATGTCAGATAAAACCCTTGCTAAATCTTCACGGAGGAAGACTTTACTGTATAGTAATGCCCCTTTCAGAGTTCACAACATTTAGTTAAGTGGTTTTTTCTCCAGTCCCAAAGGTTACATTAATATACATAGCTTTTTTTGCTATTATTGTCATTATTTTACGGAGGACAAGGGGAAGTGCTAGGCTTTGTAGGAGCTTGTCTGGGGGAGTTTCAGAGGGAAGAAAAGAAAAAGAAAAAAAGTCAGTAACAGGAAACGTTCCTAATAAGATTTCAAAAACTCCCCCTTCATTCCTTGAAAAGTGTTCCTATCTCTCTCTGCTTTCTTTTGCTTTTAAGCTGGAAGAAGACACCTCCCTCCCCAACCCTTCTTTCCCTTCTTTCCCATTGTAGCCCACAACATCCAGTTCCCTTCCTCATCTGCTTGAAGGTAACTCCGAAGCAACAAAAAAAAAAAGGTCGAGATAACAGTCAGGGGCCTCTTCTTCCCTTTGCCCTTCTATGTGCTGAAGGAAACAGAATACCTTAGAAAGTGGGCATACATTTACCAGGCCAGTCGGCCCCCTGCAGTGAACGTCTTTAGTCTTTCATCACAGTAATGAATCATGAGTTTTCTGGGAGGGAATGAGAAAATGGAATGGCCAACTGCTTTCACCTCCAGTCACTGGTCCCTTTTCACACTTTTGCTATAGGAAATGAACCGTTCAGGGCAGCATAGACAAGGCCCTAAACGAGCAATTGAAACAAAAAAAGGGTCTTTTAGAGTGCTCCACATGCCAAAGAGCAGGCATCCATGCCCCGTGTAGGAATAGATAAGAGGGGGTTGAACTACCCGGGTTCTTACTGGCGGGGACTGGCGGGTTTCTAAGCACACAGGTGAACGGTCACTGATGGTTAACAGCTCCTAATGGCTTGTTAATTCAGCTTTACGGGGGAAAGTAAAGGGTGGAAAGGCAGAATGGAGGGTGAAGCGGAGACTGAGGCCTGCCCCTTGTCCTGCCGGGGGTGGCGAGGAGGCTGCATCGGGTCTGTCGAGCTACCTGCTGGTATCGGGGCGGGGGAGGGGCGGGCAGAGCTGCCCTGGGTCTGCTCTTACAAAAGAGCAGTGAGTTGCAAAGCTACGAAACGTGATCCCCGATAACAGAATGGATCTGCCGGCAGCCACATACTTTGGCTTTTCTAGGGTGCCAAGTGATAAGGAAAAGGTTTCCATCACACTTAGTGCAGCCGAGAGACAAATACTAGTCTGCTGCTTTTCTCCCTCGTCAAGCTGGGACCTGGCCTTTTATCCGCAGCAATGGTTTGGGACTGTTCTCCTTTGAAACTCCCGAGTACTGCTGGCACGAGCCTCACCCTCAGTGTTTCCTGGGCTCGCTTAGGGAGAAACTATTCCGAAAGGACAAGGGAGGGAGTCTGGCAGCATGCCCCGTGCAGCAAGGTGTCATTTGGGAAGAGCGTCTGGTGTGATGCCCAAGTACCCCGTTGCCTTACTCCAGCAGCTGCAGCAGGCAGGCATCCAGACGCCGCTGGGGAGGGAATTAGGCCATCGCACCAGCCTCTTCCCCGTGTCTGCTCCATAAGGCTCATGCAAAAATAACCCCCTGCTTTTGAGAGATAACCCAAGCGGTTCTGTTTCCCTGTGTGGCTGCTAAAAGGTAGCTTGAGAGAGAGAAAGGACATGCTGGCTAGTCCCAACAATGCGAGAAGCCGTGGGAAGGACAATGCAAACCCATGGTGGTTAATTTGCACAGAAGGAATGAGGGGGCTGGAGCTCTGGCAGGCTTCAAGCTCTCCCCTGTTGCCATAGCGCTGCTGGCTGAGGAAAAGGAGCGGGGGCTGGTAGACTGGCTTCTGGAAGGAATCTCCTCAGCTCTCGCTTTTCCTAGGGGAAGGACCCCACGGGAAGGATCTGGCATCCCGTCCTCCTGTTTGCACGGACATCCCGAAGGGACAGATAGCAGGGGAACCCGGGAGGGGGCGGAGAGGAATTCCCCTCTCAGAACTAACCAAAGACGTTCCACAGCTCACTCCCTGCTCCTTACCCCCTCCCGCCATGCCCTTACACAGAGGCAGTGATTTCAGCCTCCGGGGAAGAAACGGGAGTTCCCTCGCGGTCAGAGAAAGAGTCACTCCACACCTCGACTAGGCTAAATCCAGACTCCTTAAGACAGGGATGTGCAACAGGCCCAGCTGAGCAGCGCAAATCTTGCTTAATGCTCTCTTACGTCTAACATTTTCCATACAAAAATAAACTAAGCAACGGCTCCCAACCTACTTCTAAGGCTCAGAGGTGGGTTGGCGACAACTGCATTGAAAGAAAAGAAAAAGCTTGCGGTGATTCCAAAGCGAACTCATACTTTGTTTCTACAAACAATGGGATGAACACAACCCGTTAAACCGACAGTGTGACCGGGAGGCGGTTGGGAAGCGAAGTTAGCCTAGGAAAATACAGGCATGCACGACTGTGTTCCTGAGCGCCGGAACCCCGCTGCACCAGCCTTCAGTACCGGGTTTATTTATTATTCTAATCATTACCAACTGCTTTCCGGGGCTGTCTCAATGGGTGGACTAACAATTCCGAGAGAACGCACACCTAAAGGAGGAAAGCTCATCTCTTGCTAATGGAGCGGTCTGGAAGGTGTTTGTTTACATAGCTACACTTCAAAGTAATTCAGACTCCTAGAGACCCACCCTCGGCATTGGTTGTGAACCCCGGTTTGTGGACAGACAGACGAGCAGTGCCAGATTACAGGCAGCCCTAGCACTAATTTCACGTCAATGACGATGGATCAGACTGAACGCAAAATTAACTCCTCAATGATATACGGACCCGTTTAGCCACGTCCAAAGAAACAAGCGTTCCTGAAGACGGCTGCTAAGAGCACTGTGCCTTAAGCACCACCTTTAGACCAGATGGAAGCAGAAAATAAGTACTACTAGGAATTCAGCACACGAGATCGCCAACAGCCTGCTGACTTTTTAATCATTACCCACATTTCCCTCCACATAAAAGTGTGTGCGGAAGGGAATTTAAATAAAATTAAATACAAAACCAAGGCACTACTCCCAAGAGAAGACAAGAGCTTTCAGTGCCCCACAGAAGTGGATGTAGCGGCTCTACAGTTTATCGCGGCCACTGCGATTGCGGGAGATCCGCGCTTCCTTCCTCCCCCTCCAGCCGTGCTGTTGGCAGGCACAGAAGATGCCGCTTGTCTTGGGGAAGCAACTTTTGGGCCCCCTCCGCCTCTCCCCACTCCTCCCGCGCTGTCCCGCCGGCGCGGAGTGCGCGGGGCTCCTGCCGTGGCTCTCCCCGGAGTGCCCTCCTCTCGGGGCCGCGCAGCCCCCGCTCTGACCTGCGGGTAACTTTCCTTTCGGTCCTGCCCTTCCTTACTGCGGAACTTCTATAGTGGTCTCAGAGGCTGAAATTTCTCCCTCACTTTCTTACACCCACGTACACATGAGCTCGTACGCAGGCAGAGCTGATAAGGTCAGTTTCATGGTCCAGCTGGGAGATTGCTTAAACTGTGAAACCACTCTGCTCTCCTTGACATTTCATTCTGGTCTATGTAACTTCTCTCTTTTTTCTTTTTCTTTCTTTTTTTTTTTTTTTTTTTTTTTTAGGGGGGGTTGGAGGTGGGGGAGGAAACTCGCGCGACTTCCCTGGCATAGAAACGTATCGCAAAGGCTCTTCCACAACCGCGTCTCGAGATATAATTAATCTCTTCTCTAACCCTAAACGCCACTAAAGTGTCAAGCAAGCAGGCAGAAGCTTAGCGGGAAACCATCCCAAAGGTCTCAAATCACAGCATCGCGCCGACTCGGGAGCGGCTCGGGTGGAGCAGACGCGGGCGGCTGAAACTTAACAACTAGTTGACAGATTTTTAACCGATCAGGCAGCGTATTAGCCATGCTTTCCACCACTATGGGGGGGGCGAGGGGGAAAGGTACATTACGAGGAAGCCACGCAAGCTGCATAGAGCCCTAGGCGAAACGCGTTTGCCAGTCATTTTTCTCTCTATTGTTATTATAATTACCATCATCATCGTGCCGTTACTACGGCTACAATGAGCTGCAGCGACAGAAAAAAACACACAGCAATTCATCCCTCCGGATGCAAAATAAAGAGGGACTTGGGTGCCTGACTCCGGTAGCGCGTCCCAGCTCTCCCCCAGCACTCCCTTCTGAGTCAGTCCTACGCGTATCGCGTTCAGGCTTAAATCCACAATGAAAACAAGTGTCGGGAAATCTTACCAAATCTTAATACATGTGTGGTTCCTTGAGAATATCCAATCCACAGTAAGCAAAGAAGAAGTCTAAGGGTGCATCTGAAGACTGGATTAGTTAGAATAGGGGAAATAATCTTCATGATGTTTCTATATACACACGCGCTGTCTTACTTCCCCCTTCTAAGCCGTCAGGTTTCCCGGTAGGGTGAGAATGAGGATACGCAAACTGATGGCCCTCAGACACGATCACGGCATGGTCACAGAGAGAGGAGAGAGTCTACGCTTCCAAAACCCATTAGCAATCCCCGCATGTTCTTCATTCACTGCGCCAAGGAGCAACCTTCAATTGCAAGGAATGGTGGGACATCCATGTTAGTCGGGGGAGAATCCTTGAGAAATCCAAACACACACAGTGTCCAGCCGAGTAAACCTGGGAGGCAAGAAAGGAGGAAAATCAATAGGTAATCCAGCTGGAGAAATCGCTGAGGTATCGCCACATAGCGAGCGGCAATGAGCACCAGCCGTTTCACTGGCGAAGCTTTTGCCGAGCTCCCATTCTACTGCACTGCTGCACAGCTTCTGACGCCCAGCCAAGATTAAGTGAGAGAAATTGAGATAGCTCTGCTCTTCTTAAGGCTGCCTGCCAGACAGCCTTCCCAATATCTATTATGCAACCGATCTGATCATCCAACATTGTCGGGGAAGGGGGGGGCTGGGGGTGTGGGGAGGAAGCTCGGGTTTATTTACATGCTTCTAAGTGTTATTAGTATTTCAGTTGTTCTGAACAATAGCTATAAGGGTCTGCAGAGGGCGGGGGAGGGGGTTATAGGGGAGAAGGGAATCTGTTGTGTAAAAATCAATTCATGCATTTGAATAGCTGGCTGTCTGGGTCGAAATCACTTAGCTTTAGAGTTGTGAAAGAGGAGGTTGACAAGAAAATAATGCAGATTATTAAAGTAAAGTTTAGGGGGAAAAAAATATATATTTACATTAGCTGCTACTCACGTTAATGCATGAAATAAGGTAAATGCAGTGGCTTGTACTTGTACTCTGACTCTCCTTAGGAACTGGTGGTCACGGAGCACCAGCCTGCTTTTGCAGGGTAAACAGGAATCGGCAGCCCTAGAACAGCCTTGTTGAATGCACAGACCTGTTTCACTCAACTTGCTTGAAATTGCAATGTTGCTTTAAAGACAGTAACTTGGGGATGTACCAGTTTATGGTTTGCACTTTATTCTGCCACTATCTTTTTTTGCAGTCTGCTTTTCTTTCACTCTAGTTTATGGAAATACAGCTGTTCCTCCTTGTGCTGAGAGATAGATGTAGTTTGTCATTTTGCAGTCCTCAGCGACAACAATAGCACTTCACAGTTTTAGAATGGGATACTGAGTTTGTATCTGCAGATACAGCTACAAACTTCTGTTTAATTGGCAAGGTGTTCCTAAAAAGAGAAACTCAGTGTATGGACTACTTCAGCTAGTAATATGGTAATATGGTAATATGATTAGTTGTGCACCTGTATCCATTAAAATACTGTCAGCCTGCAATCTAAAGGAAGCTTTTGCTGAACCTACTTAAGCTTTATTACAAATATTAAATGATAATTCCCAACTTCCCCACCAGGAAAATGAATTAATTTTATTCTATATTCTGCCTACAGGTATCTTTCGTGTCCTTTAACTTTGTCCCTGCCTTTTATTACTAAAAAAAAAAAATATATATCACTGAGAGACTTCCCCCACAGATACATACAGATGAGCACAGAATAACTCTGACTTTACAGAAACAAAAGCTGATGAGACCAAGCTGATGAGAACACTCTGTGGAATCTGACAGAACAGATCATGGCAGAGGTGAGTTACAGTTTGTTCTTAAATAACATCTCTGTGTTCCAGACATGTAAATAAGCAACATCAGCATTTAAATTATAACCTGTATTTTTGGTGCTCTGTATCCCTAAGAGTGTTAGGAATTCACAGGAACTTTTTATCATGATGGTTTGCTTCTTTCCCCTGAACACATTTACTTAAAGCACAGTAAAATGTTCATGAAAAGAACTGGACATTCTGCTAGGGGATTATTAAACATCATTGATTTTTTTTTTTTTTTTTTTCTCCTTAAGATGGAGGCATAACTGCAGTGTCAAAGTAAGTATCATGAATGGCTAGTTCTGCAGTCTAGCAGGGAATTCAATCAGACGATTTGACTATTGGAGCACTTTTAAAAGAACATCTAGTGTTAAAAGCAAGGATATCTAGCGACTCCTTCAGTTCACACTTAGAATGTCTCTCAGTAAAAAGGCAGAGATGCTTTTTCTTGTATTTTCTTTTTCGTTTATTCTCTTCTATTCTTCCTATTTTATCTCAGACCCAGAAGAAATAAAACCAACCCATGTGAATAGTTAGAATGTTCTTTGTCTCCCTCCTCTTTCCCCCAGTGTTGCTGAAATAAAGGACGGTAGGCATCTTTAGGTATTTTGGTAATTGTGAATACTCAGATGCAGCTTCCTGTCTAAACTATTGTGTGGGTTGTTTGTTTGTTGTTTTTTTTTTTCTAATTTAATATAGTTTTGGTGAGCAGCTTTTAAACTATAACTAACGGTCAGCTTTAACACAGTATACATGCATACATTAAACAGACATAAACTCTGGGCAAAGTGACACCATTGATTTCCTAAGGTCTGTTCCAAAGACACAAAAACACAGCTACCTGTCATCTGAGCGCAACAGAGCTCCTAACTCACCGAGGCGTTCACAGAAGAAGTCAACCAACTTGTGATTCACTCCTTTCACTACTGAATCCCCAGCGGGTCACACTGCAGCCCCTGGTTCCACGGCCAGGTTCCATCTCCCCGCTGCCAACATCCCGCCAGGGGCGGCTGCGGCCGCCGCACCGCGGACAGCGCCGGGCGCGGGAGGGGAGGAGCGGGAGGCGCCTTCAGCACCACGGAGAGCGCTCCCGCCGCGCCCCCGCCACCCGCCGCGCCCGGGGACACGCGCCGGGCGGCTCCCTCGCCAGCCATTTCCCAGCGCGGGAAGGCAATTAACAGCTTATCGGCCTCTTTAAAGACACGGATGATACCCTCGGGTATCTCAGCTGGCCGGCTATTTTATGGCATGGTACGGGTTCATAAGGAGCGCCGCTCTCCTCTTCATCTGCTGTCAGGCGTCGCCTGACGCTCTGCGTTAACATCCTTCCCCCTTCTCTCAAAGCCAAGCTCCCACCCTGAAGGAAAATTAATCCAGAATTATTCGCTGAAGACGATCAGTTTCTTATAAAAAAAAGTTAATCTTGCAAGACATCAGATGTTCAGAACTCACTAAATATTTGGTGACTGGAGATCACTTGTAGACAATACATCATTTTTAGACTAAAGCCTCCACCCTGGACTCCTTTTCTGTGAATTTGATTTTAGCTTAATTTCTTCTTCGTTGGGGGAGGGAAAAGGAATGGTAACCTTTTGAAAGAGACTTTAGTCTCCCGTCCAAAATGATTTCAATATGAAAGCAGGTAAGTGTTCCTAATGCCTTTCATTTTTCCTTCCCCCTGAGAAGTACAGTTCAAAGTTTGGAAATGCCTCCTAAAATGTTACACCGGATAAGCTGTTCTTGTGTTCTGGGGGCTTGTCACCACTGTCACATAGTTCTTTTCAGATTAAAACCTTTATGAAACTGCCTTGCACACTTCAGTGATCAGCAACTGGGAAATCCACAATTTGTTTTGCATTTTGGTCATCTGTCATAGTCATGGTGGTAACACATCTTTAATACACAAGGACAATATTCAAGGGAAGCTGATAAGAAAAACAGTATTCCAGCTATTGACAGGTAAAGAAGAATAGACAATCTGAGGCCTTCAAATCTTTTCTGGGCAACAAAAGCCTACTAAATTTTTAAGTATGTGTCAGGTATAAACGGTGATCTTAAGTACATTATGTTTCATTTGGAAAGAGGAGATATGTGATTCTGATTACCTTATCTTACCAGACATTTCTTCATTCAGATCTTATTTTTATGTGATGTTATCATAATAAAAGTTAACCCAGTTACGGCTAACTGCCACCTACTGGAATGTATAGTTTTCCCATATTACTTTAAAAATGAAACTACTTCAATTTTACAGTCATAGCTATGTCTCTAAGAATAGATTATAAGAATTTTATATCAATCTACTGTTTTGTTCTCTAGCAACAACAACTGATATAAATTCAGTATGTCTATAACATACGGCCCCCTTCTTTCTAGGACAGTTTTTCAGCAAATGCTTGCAAATGTTTCAGATTCATATGCCACCAGAGTCCTCCTGCTGTTGCAGTCTGATGTGGGGAAGCCACAGTTTACTGCAACACCTGACCAGCCTCTCCAGATCTCTAGAAACAAGTAGTGCATCTTTGCTGACAGAGCAGTAACACCGTCCTCCCTTTTTAAATGTTTGCCAAAATTTGAACATGAATGTTGATATTATAATTTTAAAACACATTGCAGCCCACTTACACTTCATTCCCAGCTATATAAACCATAGGTTCTCCTCTGTCAGTCCAGATTTACAACCAGGTTTCTGCCGCGTCAATGATTAATGACATTTTAAGACGGTAATTAATTGTTAGCTAGTGGAAAGACGTGTATTCTAATTAACGAACTGAATATGCAATAGACTTGTTCAGGCACTTTTGAATATCAGAGCAATGCACTTTCCTAGCAGCTTTGAGGCAGCAAAAACAAACATTTATGACATTGTCTACAGATCAGCCTTTCGCCCCTTCAGTTTGCTTTGGGGTTGGGAGAGTTGTGAGAGATTTTGGGAGGAGAAGGAGGATGTTTTCCATGCTCTGCTCCCCCAAAAGTTTCTAAGGAAAACATGAAGAGAGGTTTTCACGTTAATGTATTCATTCCTTTTCATTGCACGCGCGGCTCCTGCAATCACGCCTCTCCACTCTGTGGGCAGGAATGCCTCTTGCTTTACACAGAGAGTGTCAGAGCCCTGGCTGGGCTAGAGATGGATGCTCACGCAAAGAATGCTGAATTTGTTCAGAAATACATGACAGGACTGTCCACAAGCCGAAAGGGGGGCTGGCTGCCCCCTTACGGTGGGGATCGGGTAGAGGGCCGGTAGAAGACCTCACGGAAGTAGAGATTGTTGTCCACCCACAACTCCATGGAAGTTAGAGCCCGTTTCTCACCCCCACTTCCTCAAGAGAGTGGGGGCCACATCCTCATGGCTGCCGGCTCGGCCGCCCTGAGCCCGGCCCAGGAGCACCGCTCCGGCTGCGGGGGCAGCTGCGGGCTACTGCGGGAGCCCGGCGCGGGGCACCGTGGGTTGCGCTGCCCTGCCCCACGCCCCCGCTTCTCACCCCTCCACCTCCAGCCTGGGGACAGCGGCGGCTCTGACGGAGCGGAGAAAAGGAGGGAGGAAGAGAGGAAGGCGACAGGTTTGCCTGCTCCACAGGAGGAACAGACCCGGGCGGCAGGAGCAGGTGCTCGAATCCACCAACTCAGCGCACGCCTTTGCCCGCAGCCACCTGGCCAAGAGACATCTCGGAGTGCAGCTCTCAGCACAACCGGCTCCGGAGCATCCCCCGCCGCCACCCTCCCCCGCCGCCCCTCACTTGCATGCAACCCCTCCGGCCGTGGCGGCCGGAGACCCCGGGCACCCTCCTACCTTGAGCTGCGGGCGGGGAAGCGGGGAGGGAGAGGAAGGCGGAGGCGGGGGGAGGAAGGGCGGTGGCAGGACGCCGGGGACTGCTCGGGCTGCGGTGCAGCCGGCGTCCGGGCACCACTGACGGTGGCGGGCGAGCGAGGGAGGTGGGAAGGAGGGAGGGAAGGGAGGAGGGAGATCCGCCTCCCAGCGGGAGCGCTGCACAGCGCCCTTTAAAGGAGCAGAATCCCTTTTCCTTCCCCGCCGCTGCTCCTGGCTCCCGCAAAGCCAAGCCCAGCAGCCTCCCGGGCCACAGCCCCCGCCGCTGCCCGCCCGCACCTCCAGCCACCGGCAGCCTCAGGGCTTCACGGACGGCCGGAAAATCAGAAGCGCTCTCAGCTCGCTCCCCCCTGCCGCCGCTCGAAGGGCCCGAGCTCGCTGGGCGGCGAGTTTTCACGGTGGGAAAAGTCCGAGCTCCTAATCGGGATCCCCGAGACCGTTTTGTAAACATGGAGGGGCGGGGGTGGATGGGGTGGGGGGTGCTGGACCCTGCCGCCTGCCAAGGGGTGCTCAGCCACCTCTGCCCGTTCCCTTGAGCCCCGTGGGAGAGGGGCTGAGAGAAGCACTGGCTCCCGCAGCCTGGCGGGGAGCTAGGAAAGGTGCGGGTGCCTTCGGCTGCTTCTCGACTTCTTCCTCGTGCTGAAGATCTCCAGTCCCACCTCCTTCCCTTGGCGGGGACTGAGCTCCGGCACTTTTTTCCCCACCCTATGCAGACTGGAAGGAGGTCCGGGGGTGGAGAGAGACCTTGCAGGAGGGTTAGCGAGGCGTGGGGAAGGCAAAGCGAGCGCGCCCCGTGCGGCCATCACCACCTCTGCCCCTCTCCCGGCCCACCCCGCTGCAACACCGAGGGAGGGAGGCTCTGATAATAGGGTCAAGGCCTCCCTAATGACCTCGGGTGTGAAATGCAGCCCCCCGCCTCTTGCAGGATTGCCAGTGTTTTCCCCCATCGCCCAGCCCCTCTTGTCCCCGCAGCGCCACAGACACCTGCCTGTTTTCCCCTTCTCTCGATTTCGTTTCGCTGCTCGGACGTGCCTTGAAGCGCTGCGGGGTTTCCCCGCCGCCTCCTCCCACCCTCACGCCTCACCCCCACTCCGCAGCCTTCCCGAGATCTGATCTCCAGGCAGACGCTCTGTGCAGTTTGACGGGAAAACCCCCGGCCCCCCTCCTTTCCCTCACGGAAAATTCCCTTTCCCGGGTCTGCGGGGGAGAGCTGCCCGCACCCCACAAAGGACGTCCGGGCGTTGCCCCCACTTCATCAACGCAAGCAACTAGGGAGCCCTGGCTGTCGGAGGCGGGGGGAGCTCGAAGAGCGTCGAAGAGACGGGGCTGAGGCGGGTGGGGGTTGTCAGCTGAAAAGCTCCTATAATTAAGTAAACAGCAGAGTTGTTGTGCGAAGTAAATAAATAGTCAATGATCCCATTGTAGAGCCCAGCGCAGGCAGCACAGACCGCGGCGGGCTCGCCGTGATTGGGCTCTGGCCGCTGTGACTTGCAGCTTAATCGGCCCCGCCGCACATCCCTTAATTACTTGCAGCACACTTCCCTGGCCAACAGAAAATTCATTAGTCAGTTCATTTACCTAAGGCTGTAAAGGAGAGAATGAAAATTCTCCTCGAATGAATGGAGAGAATTAATCCTAACTCTCGTAAAAAAAAAAAACAACCGACACAAACGCTCCGCTACCGCAAAGCGCTTCGTGCCACCTCGGGAGGTAAAGGCAGCTGGGGAGGAGTGAGTGGGTTGCTGAGTGGGACAAGGTGGCGGCAAGCTGAGCTCTGTGGGGTCCTGCAGGAGAGAAGGGAATGGCGGGGATCTCCACGGGAGTCACCAAGTGATCTTGGCGGTCTCCGGGAAGGCGAGGCGGGGTAGCGCTGCCGGCAGGCGAAGGGTGGGAAGTGTGCGAGGTCGGGTGAGCAAACATCTGTGCAAGCAGTGACTCGTGGTTCCGACCCTCTTCTTCTGACACTGGCTGCATTAGCGCTGTCACTTGCCAGTGTTTTGTGTCCAGAAAACAAACACAGAACAAGGCAAACGTAAAAATATATGACTCAAAGGTATCTTTCTGAAATGAGAGAAAAGAATGCGGGGGAAGAAAAGGGGTGTGACATTCCAGTACCCAGAACTGTCCTAACATTGCACATAGATTGTGTAATATCCTCATGCAATAATTTCTCCTCAATCACAGTGATGCAGAGTCTTTTCCCTTGTTGCCTGGGTTACATTTCTGTCCAGACGTGGAACCCTCAATGCTCTCCTCAGCCAATAATACTTCACACAGAATCAGGTCCTCGCTCAGGCAGGAAAGAGGCTCCCGGTGTTACCAGTGCTGTTATCAACATGTATCATGATATTTAGACTTTACGTATGTCTCATTATTACTCAGATTAAGTAGGTTGGAGCAGGAAGAATTGAGCAACAAGACTAAGATCACACTGCAAGTCAGTGACAGAATGGGAAGACACTGGGTTTCTCTTTTCTCTGGCTTGGACTACTGCAAAACCTCATAATTTCAGGACTGGCAAAGTTTCCCATTATTCCTTTCCAGTTACACTGCAGAAACTCTGAACTTTATCAGTATTGACCACCAGAAAGAAACACACAGGGAAAAACAGGCCTAGATTGTCAATATTCAAAATAAGTGTACTAGAGAATTTGTTACACAAGATCTTGAACCCTTAAAAAAACCCCATCCAATTGTTTTCCTTGCTTGCTTCTTTATTATTATTGTTATTATTAATAATTGTTCAGGGTTTTATTTATTTATTTCTATTGAAATTTTAAAATTCTATCAAATACATGAGTCATCTTTTCACCAGCTATTTTAAACAATTTTTAGAAGAACTCCACCCCATTAAAAAGTGAATACATTTGCAAAGATCTTTGTGAGAATGGTTTTTGGGTGGGTTTTTTCTTGTTTTCCTGGTGTTTTTTCTAAATACATAGAGTGAAATAATCTGGGTTTACCACGTTCCCACCTCATTATCTCTGTTGACACCTCAAAGTTAGAAGTAACATAAATTTGTAGCCTAATTTGTTTAAGCCTTCCAAAATTGAAATACCTAAGAATGACAGATAAATTCTTTCCCCACAGAAACCTATCACTAGTACTCAGTACATCTGAATATTTAACACTTATTTTTTTCTTTCTTGCTTCATCTTTCAACTTGGGTCAGCTATGATAATGTAAACACTGATCTTCCAATAGAATTTCTGTTGAGTTTTTTGATAGTGTCAGACTTACAAAGAACCAAACAAACCAAAATAATTTCTTAGGGATTGCAGATGCTAAGGGTTAACAGCCCTAAATAAATTCTGTTCAAATTAATAACTCAAGCCTGAATACTGACACTTACTCAAGATCAGTTGTTCACTGCTTGTGCCCTGTCACAGAAAACAGTAAAGCAAACTTTTGGGGCTTCAGACTGCAGACAACTGGATATTTCCTTCTTCCTGCCAGCCATTGTTTCACTTTTATATCATCTTGCAGTTGTGAACAACACTAGGTGGTCTTTGAGGAAATTTGTGTTCTACTGCTATGGCATAAGGACAGCTCATGGACAAAGAGAGAATTGTCATTACTTTGGCCAAGGAAAATCCTCCCGAGTTTTGGCTCTTCACAGCTGGTTGCAGCTTTTAATGATGACCTTTTATACTCATCTTTCTGGTCAAACTGGCTGCATGTATCATATCTAGTCTTTTCAGAAGAATGAATCAAAGCAGGATGGAATAAACCCCAAACATTTCTTTGTCTAGGGGAAATAAATCAATTCATGTTCTGTACTATCCTCTTGAGGGAGACAATGAGCTACAGGTTACATCTGTATGTCGGTTTGATTTATCATATGCAAAGTTGAACTTTCTCTTGGTAAGGCATTTGGACTCATAGTGTATTATTGTTCATTTTAAAAGTACTGACCTGTGTGACACAGAAGGCATGATGCTTCTCATAGCAATTAATTGATCTATACATCTGACAATTATCTTCTCTCTCCTTACTATCCTAGCAAGATGAGATCATATAATGACTTTTACTGACACCTTGTGGGTAGGAATATCTAGAGTCTTTCTAGATGATATCCCATAACTCTAGAATTAATACCTCACAGTTGAGCAACATGGCCTAATTTAAGCCTTACATGTTGACTCACTTTAAGAGATACACCACAGTGTATTACAATACTTAGAGGCCTGAACTGTAACACTACTAAGAGCCATAGAAGAATAAAATCTTCCCTTGAATCTGTATACCTTTGGATATAGAAGAATGGTTTAAACATTTGGTTTTATTTGGTGTCACTCATGATACAGTGCAATATTCTCCAACAGACTGCTGTATTTTGCAGTCTACCCATGAAGACTTCCATAGATTAGAAATCCTTATTTTTATAAACAATTCTGATGTTTTCCTTCAACATCTTTATGGCACTGGACACTCATCACTCTTTCTCTTACCTGCTGAGGACATAGAGATTAACTTATTTTTCCCTCTAAAATCACCTTCTGAACATCTGAAGAAATATTATGCAGGAAGCTAAATGTCACTCTTCAAGAAGGCCAAGAAGGAGGACGCAGGGAGCTCCAGGCCAGTCAGCCTTATGTCTGTCCCTGGGAAGATGATAGAGCAGTTAATCCTGAAAACTATTTCCAGGCATATGAAAAACAAGAAAACCTTTATGACTGATACACCAGGTTGTGCTGGTATCCAGAGGGACTTCAACAGGCTGGGGAAATGGCCTGACTGGAACAACAGAAAGTTCAACAAAGACAAGTGCAAAGTCCTGCACCTGGGGAGGAACAACCCAGGTACACACTGGGGTCCAGCCAGCTGTGAAGTGGCTTTGCAGGAAAAGATTTTATGGTCCTGGTGGACAGCAAGTCAAACACATGCTAGCAATGTGTCAATGTGGCAAAGAAACCTGATGGTATCATGGGCTACATGAGGAGAATTGTAGCTAACAGGTTGAGGAAGGTTATCTTTCCCCTCCACTTAGCACTGGTGAGACTACACCTGAAATACTGTTCAGTTCTGGACTCCCCAGTACAAGAGACACATGGACAAACTGGAAAGACTCCAAAAAAAGGGAGATGATTAAATGACTGGAGCATCCACTATATGAGCAAAGGCTAAGAAAGCTGAAACTGGTTAGCCTGGAGAAGAGGTGTCTCAGGGAGGATCTTATCAATGGGTATCCTGAAGAGAGGGTGCAAAGAACATGGAGCAAGGCTTTTTTCAGTGGAGCTCAGTGACAGAACCAGAGGCAATGGGCACATACAGGAGTTTCCCTCTGAACATCAGCAAATATGTTTTTTTACTGTGAGAGTAAACAAGCACCTGCATGGGTTGCCCAGAGAGCATCTATAGTCTCCCACGTTTGAGATACCAAAAACCTATCTGACATGGTCCTGGGCAACCAGCTGTAGATCACCCTGCTTGATGATGAGAAGTTGGATCAGACGACCTCCACAGATCCCTTCCAGTCTCAACCATTCTGTGATTATCTTTTATGTCCCCATGTCTACTCTTCTCTAAATTATTTCTAAGCACCTCATATTTATAAATGCTTTTGCCAGTGTTTCCAATTGATCCATATCACTGTATTACAGTGTGCAGGGCGGTACATAGCACAGAAAAGACCACAATCACAGTGGTGAGTGGAAGAAAAGACTATTATTACTGTTTGCAGATTCCCATCTTATTCAAAAACTCCAATTTGATGTTTGATTCCTTTGAAACAGCATGATATTGTAGATTCATATTTGTGTTGCCACAATAATGTCTATCTGCTTTTCTGCTTAACTGCCCCCTGATGAGCTGTTCCCTCACTTGCATTTGTTTAGTTACTCATTCTCTCCCAAGAGTAGAATCTTGTGCTTGTCCCTGTTGAATATAATTCTTAATTTTCCAGGACAATTTTTCCATTTGTTGAGACCCATTCTAAACTCTGGGCCTAACCACCACTGTTTCTGCAGTTTCTTCTATATTGTCTTCATCAAACATTTAAATGAGGCAGCCAAGACATTAAACCTTGCAGTAACAAACATGCAATAGCAGCATAGCAGGACATAAAGAATTATAGAGAAGTCTTTTCTTTTCTCCTTGTAGTTCAGCAGCATACCAATAAAATTGTTTCACACAGACTTTTACATTCTATTTTGCTTATGCAAATGTCATGCCTTGTTCAGGCTTCTAAGAAACTCTGCACTCTTGTTTATGAATACCAATATATCTTATCTAACATCTTATCCTTGTGCTTTGTTCTTTGAGCTCAACAGAATTTCCTCTCCCTCCTCTAAAATAATAACAATAATTAAAAAAAAAAATCTGTAGGAATATGTACTCTATAGATTTACTGAATTTGTAGATTTTTTTAATAAATCCTGTGCTAATTTAGATGCATGGAAGAAAAATATTAATAACTGGACCAAGAAGGCCCTGTGGCAACAAACGAAGCTTTGAAAAAAATGCAAAGATGGAACCTAAATGAAGCCAATTACACTTGCATCTTGGCTCAGAAATTATCATAATGGGTACAAAATTAAATCATTTAAAAACTCACAATTAATTATTACAAGAGATAATAAAAATAAGGCTTTAGTTTAATTAGTGAGGAGAGGGAGTTTCTCTAACACGAGATAATGACAAATAGAGAGGTAACTTTGAATTTCAAATATGAAGAAGGATGTTCTAATAATGGGAGAAAACTTCCATTCTACTTTGCAACTGAGATATTACTCCAATGAGATGTAAACTTCAGTGATAACATAAGAATGCAATGGGTCTTTGATGGTGCTTTTTTACGTCTCTCCCGGAATACACCATATAGAATGTTAACACTGATCACACATCAAAGAGCTGCAGCAGTTCTTGTACAGCTGTGTAGTGGAGTTGCCAGTATACTTGGCCCAAACTCTTCATACACAGGGAACTTTGTGTTTGTTGATCACATTTACAATATTAAAAGGGAACTTTTCTCCAAGTGTCCCATTGATTTATTCACTGTGAATTTGCAGAACTAATTTTCGTGGGGGGGAGGAAGAACACAGCTGGAGAATTTATGCCATATATTGTTCTAAATGCCTAATCTTGAAGTAAAAATATAAATAGGATTCCTAGGTGATATTTTTTTCTTTAATATACAGCTGAGAGTACATCTTCGTCTTCAAATATGCAGCCATTTAAACTAAATAATCTATTATATAGTCTGATGAATTATAATTCGTCTCATCCCTTTTCCTAGGATTTAGAAATCAACATCAATCCGTTGTCAAGATTCAGATATATGACAATATATATCCTATATTAGTGTTGGTAAATAGCACATAGTGGCTCATCCTTCAATACTAGCTATTTATTAGGACAACTGTTAAAGGGTGCTCCATTGACTTCAAATTCTCAGAATAGAAGAATTAAAGTTTACTAGAGTGTAGAAAACTACAATATCTATGCAGTGTTTAAATCTCTTTGAGGTTTTGGAAAGTGAATTTCACCTAAAGCAAGCCCACATTTCTAATCTACCTTGAAATTATTTTAGTTAGTCTATACAGAGTGTGTTTGGTCCATGTCAGGAGGGGTGAGAAAATTGTTCCTCTATACAAACCTAAGCAGCTTATCAGATATTGAAAGCCATTTCTAGTATGACAAAATGCTCCCTTGGGCATATTCCTCTGCAACATGCATTTTAAATAGATAGAAAGTCACATGTCCTGGCATTATATTATAAAACAGAATAATGACCTACTTCAGCAATATTAACTGTGAGTGAAGTAATGGGGCTGCAAATAAAATGTAAAAATAAACACCTTAATTGAGTATCTCTGTTTTATCCAATACTTTTCACATTTTAAGCATTTTTCTGGGAAGAAGAAGCAAGTTTCACTGCAGTCTGAGTTTTTAGTAGAACAAAAGTCTTAGCTGCTGGGAGAAAGGCTTAAGTGCTGTAGTCAGCACAATTTGACTATTTACTTAAATACCTGGTTAAATTAGGCTCTAACTTAGAAAAACCACTTAAGACTGTGCAAGGACCTCTTTCCCTGAAGAATATGTTAGTACCAATAGGCAGGCTGAGAAATTATGATCACATTTCAGTGATGAAGACTGCTTAATGCCCCAGGTTTAGATAGTTCCAAAAATTATATTGGGAGTTGAATTTCAAGATATTGTTAAAATCCATTGTTCAGGAAAATCTTCCTGAAGTGAAAGGGACAAAGCAGGGCTTATTATTCATTTTTTTTAGATTGCTGAAACTGAAATGTTAAAGTTCTTGAGGAAAAAAAATATCTGTTGGACATACTATTCTGAGAGAAAGGGCAGGACAGGCAAGAGATGATGAAACCAGTGCTGTGAAGAGCAGAACCTGAACCTGTAACTGAAAATCAGGAAGGATAAGAGAAACCAAAAGATGTTCCTGAGTCGACAGGCCCCTTGCTGGGAGGAAGTGAAGATAAGTATCAGAAAGGAAATAAAACATTTTAAACTTTCTGAAATTGCTTGAAACTTGAACGAAGACACTATGTTGGGACAAGTGCCAGAAGGAGTGAAGCCTTTCTGAAGTGTAAAAGAACCCCATGAGCTATTCTTGGATAATTTATGAGAGTTTGATTCTCCTTAATATTTTATATAATGCAAAGCATCTTTATGAAAGCTGTTTAAACTCACAGTCTGCAATAATCCTAATTAGTTAGCATTTTTGGCCTGTTTCTATGCCTATAAATGATGACCACTGAGGCCTTGAGGTCAGATTTACAGACATTCTTTTTCTACTAACCAGTAAGAGGCACCTCTCATCTCTTTTCTCACTAGTATCTCTTGATCCAAAAGAGAAGAGCTTCATCTCCTTTTCCAAACTTAGCATTCCCTTTTAGAAGCATTTCGGGAAGAATATCTAAATCAAAATTCTTACCTCAAGAGGATCAATTTATAATGAACAGTGAGAAGGTGGAGACAAGCACATCACATCAAGACTTAATTTGAACTAAAAAGCTTTTCTGGTTTTGTTTCTTCTTTTAGACTTGACATGAATTCAAGACAGGAGAAACAGGACTCATGTCACTCCTGTCTTTCATGCTTTGTTAACAAGTCTATTACAACTGGAAAACAACAACAAAAGGGACAGGGACAATTCTAAAAATTACTGAAGAGGCAATGAGACAAAACACACACCAAAAAAAAAAAAATCAAGTGAAAACTAGCTCTTACTGACCATAATTTCTTATACAAGTGACTGCATCTTAAATAGCTGGAACACATATGAACAAAAGCAGTAATTCCCAGGTTTCCATTTTTGACCAGAGATAGAAACATTTCCACAAATGATAAGAGCATGTTCATGTAACTCCCTACATTTTACAGTAGATAGCACTGTGAGTCAGATGATTAAATACAGTTCAGAACTTCAAACAACAGGGTTTATGCCCAGGTCTCACAGGCAAAAGAGTAGGGCTAATCATTTCACATAGACTTCTTTATGGCAGGTAAAAGATGTCTTGCAACAGTCTGATCAGTTGGTCTATAACACCCAAATGAGCAGAATAAACTTGGATTAAATCACTTAGATGTTACCTGAAATGTGAGGCACCCACGTGTCTGTAGCTAGTACTAGGATCTGCCCAGTCAATTATCTAAAGAACCAATGGAGGTTCATCTTATTTACTTTCTTGTTTGTAAATCAGCCTTGTAGGCAGTATTATCTACTGTTTCATGATAACTGCAGGTCTGGGAAACACGTATTTCAAAATTGTATTGCCTTTTTCCCCTACAATTTTAGTTTAGGAAAACCTTACATAAACCTCTGCAAGGAAATAAGAATTTGAAGTATCTGCAATTGTAGCCTTTCAGAACTCAAAACTACTTTTGAGGATATTTTCTTCACACTTTAAATCACCTCTGTTGATATCATAACACTGAAAATGTTTGGCTATTACATTGTGAAAGAGCAGTGCTGACTCTTATTGGTTAAAACAGTCTTGCTAATACTGCAGTCTGTATAACATTGGCTAAGCTGGCTAAACAAGTGCAATGGTTTCTTCCAAAACCAACCATCTATAAACTTGCACTTTAAGCTGCAATTCTTTAGCTAGAGGTCTGCAAAATGGAAATCTCATGTTATAGTCTCTCTATAATTCATGTCAATGTAGCTCAAAACTAGAGGTTTTGCCTGTCATTCATCCTGTCCTTTTGTGCTTATCAGAAAATAAAGAAGAATCTATTTATAAATTTCATAGGATATTTATAAATTAAATAGGAAACTCTCAACTCGTTAGACCTAAAGTGGATAGTCTTATGCAATTTAAGAACCAAAAAATCATAGCAATGATATAGCAGAAGATACAGTTTTCCAAAGTTAAAAAAAGATGAAGTCTTGACTGATGTCATTCATAAACCCTCACTGAGCTCTGAATGTCTCCCAAACTAATCTTAGTTATTAAAAAACAAACAAATAAACAAAACCCAAGAAAAAACCCCAAAACTTCCAATCAACTGTTTAATCATTATACTCCTAGAAGAATTTGTTCTTGGTTTGTACTTATGTCAGAGAACTACAGCCCAGCATTTACCAACAGTTGATTTGAAGCAACTAACACAACTGCTAGTAGTCTTCTCTTTGGCATACAGACATGGTGCTATAATTGGCAAACCCACTAAATTCAGCAGCAAAATCTGTCTTCTTTTTATTATTTTGTTTGTTTATTTGCAGGTTATTTTTGGCTTGCCTTTTCTGTCACACATTTGACTGTTCAGGTGAGTCCCCTTTCTCTGTGTCTTTGGCCTTTAATATCTCAGCCCTTGGCTTTTAAATGCTAAATATGCTGATTGTGAATAAGTATTCCTAAGGGAACAAAGATCAATTGACACTTAACTAATTCGGTGTCTCCTTCCAAATTTATCTCTAAACCTCAGGAGACAAATAGCCAATATATTAATCCATTAACAGTTTGATTAAATAAAGGTTTTCTCTATTTCTGTGACATAGTAATAAGTAATAAGAAATAAGCAATAAATTTTACTAATGTACCTGAGGCTGGATTGTCATCAAAGACAGATAAATAAAAATTATCTCTGTTCCATAATGAAAGCTGTAAAACTTTATATTTTATAGCTGTGCTTGAAAATAAATACCACCTGAATGTGAAGAGATTTCACTGACACCAACAGCCTCAGTGCAGGGAGGAGGCTTAGAAGGAGACAGTTTTCATTACACTTGCTAATATTTCAAAAAGGTAGGTATCAACCTTTATCCTGATTTGAGTTTCTGTTGAGGTTCTAATATAATCTAAGAATTTTCTGCCACTTTGAGATTGGGAGGAGAGAATAAAAGCCAGGAGTTTGAAACAAGGAAAAATTCCTTACACCAATGATCACAGAATCATTTAGATTGGAAAAGACCTTTAAGATCACTGAGTCCAACCGTAAACCTAACACTGCCTAGTCCACACTAAACCATGTCCTTAAGCACCATGTCAAGACATCTTTTGGAATAAGTACCAGTAGTCCATCTCTTCTAGCCTGTATGACTCAATGGCTGAAAACTTCACCTGCTCTTTGAGGAACCTGTGTTCATCTCATCTGTATTTCCGAAATCTGCATTTCTGAAAAAAAAATCTTTTTGGTCTATTGAGCTGACTACATCACTCTGATTGATCAGTAACTTTCTATAAACATGATTGTCACATGGACATAACATTTAGTGATGAAAGTACAGTTTAATTAAAAAGGCTAAAATGTGGTTCCTTAATAGAATCCTAGAATCATAGAACGGTTAAGGTTGGAAGGGACCTTATAGAACATCAGGTTCCAACCTTCTTGCTATGGACAGGGACACCTCACACCAGACAAGGCTGCACAAGCCTCATCCAATCTGCCCTTGAACACCTCCAGGGAGGGGGCAGCCACAGTTTCCCTGGGCAACCTGTTCCAGTGCCTTCCTGCCCTCATAGGGAAGAATTTCTTCCTGATGTGTAACCTAAACCTCCCCTCTTTCAGTTTAAAACCATTATCCCTTTTCCTATCACTGCCCTCTCTGGTGAAAAGACCCTCCCCAGCTTTCCTGTAGCCCTTTCAAGTACTGGAAGGCAGCTATGAGGTCTCCCCAGAGCCTCCTCTTGTCCAGGCTGAAAAGCCACAGCTCAGCCTGTCTTCATAGCAGAGCTGCTCCAGCATCTTTGTGGCCCTTCTCTGGACCCTCTCCAGAAGCCCCTTGTCTTTCCTGTGATCAGTGCTCCAGAACTGTGCACAGTATTCCAGGTGGGGTCTGACCAGAGCAGAGTAGAGGGGCAGAATCACCTCCCTGGCCCTGCTGGCCACACTTCTTTTGACGCAGCCCAGGACACAACTGGCTCTCTGGGCTCAGCACACACTGGTGGCTCATGTCGAGCTTCTCATCAACTACCACCCCCAAGTCCTTCTCCTCAGGACTGCTGTCTAATAATTTCCCCCAGCCTGTATTTGTGCCTGGGGTTGTGCTGACCCAGGTGCAGGACCCTGCACTTGTTGAACTTCATGAGGTTGGCACTGGCCCACCTCTCCAGCCTGTCAAGGTCCCCCTGGATAGCATGCCTTCTCTCTAGGGTGTCAACTGCTCCACACAGCTTGGTATTATCAGCAAATTTGCTGAGGATACACTCAATCTCACTGCCCATGTCTCCAACAAAGACATTAAACAGCACTGGGGCCAATATTGACTCCTGAGGAACATCATTCATCACTTGCTTTCACCTGGACACTGAACCATTGACCACAACTCTGTATTTTCAGAATAGTTAAGTACTATGTGCAAATGTAACGGTTTAGGATTTATAAAATAGTGATGATTTCTACGAACTTTGATTTGACAAATGAGATAAGTTATAACCAAAAAACACAAACAACCTGTACAGGTCAGCCTATCTTTTTTTTCATTTTTTTTTTTTTAGTCCACATAACACAAATATCACTTTTAGATACCCAGCTGAATCACATTTGATAGGCACACAAAAAGACAAACATAAACCTTTAGGCTCAAATTCTAAGCATCCAAAGGTAAGTGGGATGAGCCCCATTTACAAACCTAATCTCTCTGCAGAGGCTGGTTAATGTACCCCTCTTCAGATATTTTAGCTGTCAGTGTCTAAATCACTTATTCAAAGATAAGAATATTACTCTATTTCAAAATGTACAATTTGGCCATAGTTCAGTGATCTTCACAGTGGCAATAACAGGCACATCACTGCTACATTGACCATTGCAACCACGTTTCAAAGTGCAAAGGAAAAAGAGTCTCATTCTTTCACAGTGGTTTAGCTTTTGTAAATCACTTGGAACTAAACTTCTGGAATAGGATTTTTCTGTCCAAATTTAAAAATCAGCATCCAAAATAGTTGTCTAGATTCCTTTATAGTCAGTCACAAAGAGTAGGCTTTTTGACAGTGAGATGGATCTGACCCATTTACTTAATGATGAGGCAACTGAAAATAGATCTTCAAGTAAAGACTGACCGAAATAAACACTTCTACTTTTTTGAAATAGTAAGTAACTGGGAAACTTAAATTTTAAATTAAAATATAAGTATTGGAATGAGAAATAGTTTGTTTTGGTTTTCTAATTCTACATTTTATATTTAAATAAGTGAATATGCATACAATGTATGTCAGCATATGTGTGTGTGTCTATAAGTGTGTGAGATAGGGCATCTTTATTTCCCTCATATCTTCAAAAGGGCAGTGTAATACAGGAATTAGATTCCAAGCTGTATCCTAGAACAGGGTATAGAATATAACACTTTTCATATGGGTGTCATGAGTATAATTCAGTTCTGTACTATAGGTGCTTTTTTCTATTCCTTATTTCCTTTGTAGGGATCTACAAAGTTCTTTAGATCTATTTTACAAACACTTATTCAAAGTTCTAAGTGCTTGTAAAAGACAGCAAAATATGCAAACCTGAAGATTTCCCCAAGCTTTTCCAAATGTACCCCCTCTCTAGATTTAACTACTATTGAACTACACATAAAATCCATTCATCATAGAAGAGTTATCCCAAACTTAACATAGCATCCAATTCCAAAATGTCTGAGAAAAGCACACTGATCTCAAATTTCTCACACTCCAAATGACTGATAGTGTTAGGTCAAGGAAAAGGAGTGAGCACCCATGTCAGGAATGCTCAGAGTATATGTAATGATCTTTAGAGATGAACAGGCTGGGAATTTCAGTATTTTTAACTGTGACAATAGGATAATATCATATATCAGTAAAAAGGATTTACTGGAGGAGAAAATTCTAAACTGTTTGAACTTTCATGATGACTTTGCACTGCAAAGCAGGGCTAGCTAACCCAAGGGGGAACTGAAGGCTGAATTCACTGCCTATTTGCTGAGTGCTCACTATTGGCAAGAGTGCTGATGTGGTACCATGACATGAACATGCTGGGTGTCTGGGTATGGTGTTTCATTATGTTCAGTATAAAACCTCCTCATTCTGAACATAATGCAGATCTGAAAGAGGGGATAGTTTAGTGTAGAGAATAAAGAAAATGGACCTCACATAAAGCATACCTTGGTTTTGCTCTGCAAATGTTACTCTGTTACCTAGTTTGAAATTGTGGAACATAATAAACTGGGAATCAATGACAATATGAGGGAAATACTCCCACTGCCTGAAGTTCTTCTCAGTAATATTTTGCACAAATTCAAGTTATGGTCAAGAAGACCTAGAGAAGACTTACAGAAGTTTAGGTCTGATTTGAATTCAGGAAACTACTACACAGTCACACATAAATCTTACAAAATAATAAAATCTTCCTGTATTTAGAGTGCTCCAGGAGGAAAAAGGTTCTCTTTTCCCAAGACTGGGACTTTAGGAGGTAAAATGAAATCACCTAAATCAATTGAATATTAAATGAAATTTGCAACTCTAGTCCTTGAAATACTTGACTTTTATTTTTCTTTGAATTTTGAACTTCTAGTTTTTCTGTTGGTTAAAAGACTCCTGAAAGACTCTTATACCTGTAATGTAAATGCATTAATTTGTTCAGATAAGGGCATTTTGTTTAACTTTCATTTTTTTCTTGGGACCAAATATTTATCTCATGCAGTTGCATAGATCTTGCTGAGAGAGTGACAGTGAACTAATGTCTATTCTAGGACTAACCTTGAGGCTTTTAAAGGAGCAATGGAATTAATGCTTCTCTAGTACCTTTGCAACACATTTTTAGGTTGCTGCACCACATTTGTAAGAACCAAGAGCTATCAAAGTACAGATTATAAATCAAGATATTTCCTTTTGAAGTGTATACATTCATACACTCATTAATACTCATAATGAGTAAACAGGGTAGCCAACCCGGGACACAATTAAAATGTTAAAAGTACAATTTCTGAAAGCAGAACTATTCTGCTATTAGATCATCTTCTATTAGATCACAAAAGCATAGCTACATAATATATCACATGACAGAAAAAGCAGAAACTGTCCTGAGGACTCCCAGAAATACAACTGCTTTTTGTTAAGATTACAGTGGCAATTTAACGATACGAAAGTATCGTCATAGGTCACAGAGATGGAAGAAAACTATTGCAATCTCATCCAGCTTTCTACAGGATTATTTCTTATTTTAGGTTTGTATCAGTATAAAAACAGGTGTTGATCTACATTCAAATTCTCTCCACATTTAAGTGAGAATAGGTGAAGTGAAAATATAGAAAAGAACAACAAAGTCTTCAATAATGCTGAGGAGGTATGAAGAAAATTGCTTTTCATTAGAAAGACAGGAATTCAGTTTGCCAATTACAATGCAGCTGAAATAAAATTTAAAACAAAACCAAAAAATAGAGGGCAGGAAGATGAAGGAGGAAAGATGATCAACAAACCAGAGGTAGTCATAGGAATTGAAGTTTCATCTGAAAATGTTCTTACATAGAAAGAATCACAAATCCTGTTATGAAATCTTTTGATAACACCCCGGAAGTCAACATCAAAGCCTTGAGTAAATCTCTTAGGTTTAATGTAGCTCCCAAGCCAAGGACAGGAGGCCCCTGAAGTGTATTCTCACAGCTCTTCTCACAGCAGTCAGATATGTCACATCAGAACCCTAAATAGCTGACCTTAAATACAGGCAGTAAAACCCCCAGCAAAAATGGAGGAAAGGAGTTGCAGAGCTTCTGCACCTAATTCAGAACTCTAAATATCAGATGCTGAGCTTGGCACAGAAAGGCAAATTTCAAATGAACTACAGAAATTTCAGACCTTTTTTTTTTTTTTTTTAATTCTCTAATTTAATCTTTTTTAATTTTTAATTTAATAAGATGAAATGCTGGTACAGGCAAGAAGAGCAGGCTTCTCAGACTACTGAATCCATGCATGATTCTTTAGTATGGGAAGAATGTAAATGTAAATGTAAGAAGACTTCTCAAGACATTTTTGGTAGCATTAAAGCTGGAGATGTATAATTTTCCTCACTATACCAGACAATAGAGAAGAAGTCAAATTATGAAAACCTCTGTAGTGTTTGGAGTGAAATATCATTAAAGACATGCAAGCTGTCTTCTGATCCTTGCTATGTGTTCTACTTATTGGCTGGAGTTTTTTAACTGTAACTGATAATAATATGAGAGAATATAGACAATGGATACCCAATAGTTATATTCCCATCTGTATCCAGAAATATAGAACACAAATTAGTAAAACAAAGCAAAAGGAAATATGGAAGACAGGATGACCTCAAGAGACATATATCATGAGCTGTTGGAAGAAGGACTACAGGGTACAAATACCTAGTCGAAGAGGAGACTGCAAATTTGTGCTTCTCCTTGACTGTAGAGCTTATATGCAGGGCTAGAGTAACAGAAAGTTGCAGCTCTTCAGAACTCTTTTTCTACTCTTCCATTGCTCCTGTGAAATCAGAATTGAGAGGGTAAGATAGTGTACACTAAAGACAAGATAAAAACCTTTGACTTTAAACAACTTTGAAGCAAACACCAATTAAGTACAATGAATGTCTGCTACTATTCTGAATGTGGGTGATTGGTCTAAGATGTGGTTTTTGCCCTCCATCCTCTGAGAACAAATTAGTACATGGCCCACATTCTTGACAAGTTTGATAGCTCCTGAACTCATCATTGAAATACTTATCAGAATTCTAATATTATTCCATTTTTTAACTTATTCAAGCATAGTTCACCTTTAGGCAAGAATCAGTTCTTGGAAAAATGAATTGCATAGTCTTTAGTGTAGTTAGAGTAAAACAGATGATTAAACTTCCCAAGTTAAAAGAAAACAAAAAAGAAAAAAAAGAAAAAAAAAGTCTGAAACAGAAGCAGAGTTCATTTGGTGCATATGTACATTTGGTGCAGTTATGAACTAGTCTCTTTTTATAATGTGCTCCACCTGTGATTCCACATAAACTAGGAAGGAAGGTAGATACTTTAAGAGCAGTGTATACATGGGTCAGCATGGATTTGTTATGTTATGTTCAATGCTAACAAGCATACAGAAGCCACAGTGGAAAACCTCACCAACTGGCCAGTATCCAAGACATGACATTTTGAATGGATAGGCATAGTAATCATGTAAGTTCAATTGATAAAGAATTAAAATTAATAGAAAAGAACAAGGAAGTTCCCTATGGCCTTTTCATGTAGACGTAAAGCTTTTGAGAAGCACCCTGGGTTCATTAGACCAAAAAAAGTAAGTGTGCGAGTCATATATATAGTGACAAGATACTAAATCTGAAATGATAATTACATTCAGAGTCAGTAGATCAAAGAGGAACAGCATAAACAAACCTGGTATGGTTTCCCTCTTTATAATAACTCTGTCAAAATTAGTCATTGGCAAAATTCAAAGGCTTAAAAGTTCAACAGTGATATGCTTTCTAAATTTTAGAGACTGATCTAAATCTTAGTTCAAAGCTTTAATGCAAAAATAAGGTGACTATTCTAGTGAGTGATTACCCTTTGTTTTCTGGTGTTGCACACAAGAGAAGAGCCAAAGTTACAATAATATTTTACATCCATCACATGCCAAGTGGTCACTTTTAAAATAAACTTGTTCTTCACTTTACTTAATCTTCATATGGCTGTCACTCAACTTCCTCTGGTCTTTGTTGCCATCAACAAAAAACATTAATTCTATCCATTTTTCAGAAGGTTGAGTGTTTCATATTCTATATGAAATGTTGTTGGATGTAAACTCAGACCTCCACTTAAGGATCCATAGAATATTTTGGTAGTCAAGGTAATAAGTTTGGGGTTTTTTCAGTTTCCAGAAGAAAGACTCCTTTGTAACTAACCAGAAATAATAGTAAAATTAGATATATATTGAGATTTTATTCTAAAAATGTATAACCATATACAGAGCAAGCTCCAAACTAAATTCATATCAATCTACTGACATTAATGAAACTCCAAATTACTTCTACAACTGAAAACAACTTATATTCTAGTGTGTCACATTGGATCTATAACTAATTACTATTTTTCAAGGTATTGTAGTAATTATTGGTGAGGACAGGATGGCCAGAATTTCTGCCTCATAAGATCTATATAAACATTTTATGATCAAGAGCTGCAAGACACTTTCCATAAACCTGAGGAGAGGGAGGTTCTCTGGGGTTAGTTCATAGACAGGAGACGTTATTAGATCCCCAGGGGTCTGACCATTCTACTGGAAAACATTCTCATGTTTTGCAATGTCATTCTCAGCAGGACCCTACCCTTTCAAAAAGTCACATTAGGATTATTCAGCTCATTGACATCAGAACATCTCTAGAGCAAGACATAGGACATAGTAATGCCCTGCCTTTAAGGGCATGTGTATCATGGTAGCCACAGACTAACCATCCCTAGACCAACTGCAGTGGGGCTAAAGCTGTTGAGATGTAGCACTGTGCACCAATTATTAGCAAATCTTGAGATTTTAGTGAGAATTCAAACGATAGTAGGTGATTTGAATCTAAAACTTCACAAGATACCAGATTTTGTCAACTCTGCTTCGCTATCTATAGTAAAAAAAATGTGCTTTTGTTTAAACCACTAAAGGAGACTAGAGGGAAAAAATTACTAAGTGTTTTAAGGTATGGTTGACATTGTACATGAGCAGCCAAATATTTGGTGCCTGGGGCCAATTAAAAATATTCATGTTACTCCTTCTTGGCTGGCAAAAACTGCACTGAGTAGCAAATGAATGCTATGAACTAGTTATTTCATTTCTAAAAATTAACTCTCTTCCAGGCATACACACATTTTCACACTGATGCACTGCACCAGTAGCTTCCAGCAACACATAACAAAGTACATCTCACACAAAAGAACTGCACTTCAGCTATTTCTTCAAAAGAAGAGACTGGATAAATGTTAGGCCATTGTAAATTCAACAATTATCGAGACAGCACCAGATGTAGTTTTATCCTAAGAGGTTTTTATGTGTTTTGTGGCAGCATGTCTCATAAAAACTGCAATAAATATGCTAATGTTTAATGTCTTTATACTTTAGTTTCATATTTTATCAAATTATAAAACAAAGATTAGATGTACATGGATAATATACTCTTGGATATTGCTTTTAAAAGTGTTGTAATATGAAGAATATCAAGATTAATATTTCAATAAAAGGTGAACAATTATTTTACATTTGGTATTTGGAATGGCTAAGTCTTTGTCCACTAGATGTTATTATCAAGGGTCATTACTGGAATTAGTTTGATATGATGGTTTCACCTTCACTTTAATCTTTTGGCAGTAGTTATCCTGGATCTTCTACAGATAATTTTGCATGAAGACATTTGGCATTCATGTTTAATGCTAAGAAGTCCTGATTCAGAGGCAGAGGGGGAAAAAGTGACAGACTATTTAACAGAGGTGGGAGGGTGATGAGCAGAGATACTCTATTTATCTTTCTAATTATCAGCCATCTAAGGAGATGAAGAGAACTTTGATCTTTCAGGTGAACTGAAATGCAAAATATTAGAGGGCTGTAATTAATAGTCTCCAAACAATTTCACAAACAGGTGGCAGGGAATATCTGGCATTATGTTCACAAAAGTTACCCCTGAAAGCCAAATTTTGTGTTTAGGATGTCCATATTTTGCAACAAAAAAGATTCAGTCTTGTTTGCGTAACTTTTATGTTTCACATTAAAAACAAGCCTCTGCCATGCTGTATGCTTGTATTTCTTGTGCCTTGATAAACGAACAGAAATTGTTGAATGAGCTCACCAGTAATAAAAGTAAGGAACAGGGCCTTCATATTGCTGTTTTAATAGAAGGAACATACAGGGAACTAAATTCAGAAATGACAGGATAAGGCTTCCAGGCTCGTTACACTGGTGTTAGCAAAGAAACAACATGTAGGTTGTTTCTACCAAGATTAGTGACAGATACTCTGTCCTCAGGTGAGTCATAGTCAGCTTCAACGTGATTGTCTGTCTTGCTTTCCTCTCTGACAGTTCAATCAGCAAAGAACAGTTTTCAATGGCAATCAAATGTTTGTTATTTCAGATAATAAACCACTGACAATTAAAGGCCAAGGAAACAGCTTCTTTGGTTTCATAGAGCCTCCAGAGGCTACTCCCAATGATGTATTTAATCAGTACATACCTCTGCCAGTGCTCAGTCATTCACAAAACCGTTGTGGCCTTTGGGACAATGATGGGCTCTATGAGCCAATGTAGGTCTTTCATACTATGCAAATTTTTAAAAGTCAGCTTTCCATTGTTTTATCCAGGACCATAATTTTCATGCATTTGAACACCTGTTCTACCAGCTGTATTTCAGAAAACTTTGACTTGCAATGTAAGCCACAAAGCTACGAATAGCCCTGTTGCAGAAATGGAGAGTGAAGGTTATTGCATACTTCAGATCTCTAATAGCTGGTGTTTTGGTTTCCCAGACAAAATCAGGACAACTGGCCAGTGCAGGTGATGTATTTTTAGGGTTAGCTTATGTACCTACATGTTGCCATCTATACCTTCAAGAGAGGGGAAACCCTACCACAAGAAGGGGTAGACTCCAATTTATAGCTAATACCAAATTTTACTTCAGAATAAGCAAGAGCCAATTTATTGATGTTGTCCTATCCCTCATTCAAGAAAAACATCCAGAGCACCTTTAGGGATTGCTCTGGCCACCTGCCGCAAGCATATGTGGGGCATTAATGATTTGGAAACAAACTAGTTCAATCCCCGTTAAGTAAAACAAGTGCAGGGGATTCCTCAATTTGGCAATCTGTGTTTGAATAAAGCACACTTGTGTTATAGCTAACTAATATATTTTTAAGAGCAGTTTGTCTTCAGCTGAATTCAACAAAACACAGAGAATTTACTATTTTCCTTTGTAGTTGATTCCAGTGGCTATCACTCCTCTTTAAAATAAAATGTGTAACTAGTTTTCTATTTTCAGTTTTGTTGTTGTTGTTGTTGTTCATATTCACTTCCATTCTTGGCCTGTCTTTTCTGCTAGATTAGAGAGCTCACTGTTTTCCTTCTATTAAGTTGCTTATATGTACACAAGCATTTAATATAACTGCATTTTCACAAGCAGTTTATGTTGAAATTCTTTGTTCACTACAAATCCTATGTTCTCAGAGTCACCATTTTCTAGTTCCACTGGTAAAGTTTAAATTCATTAGTTCTACAGGCAAAACTATGGCAGTAGGCATGATTAATCATATTTTGTCTTAATGTGTCAGCTGAATTCAGATTTTAAAATGATTATTCCATGTTTACTCATTCCTCAGTATTATTTGCTATTATGCCAAATTTCCTTATCTGAAAATGTTACTGCTTGTGATCATTGCAGCTTCATCCATGTGAGAATTATCATTAGCTTGATGTCTTGTGAGAGATCATTATTCAGATGAGCATGCAGGAATTTGACAGCATTTGTTGAACTTTCAGAGATGAGTATATATGCTCTTTGGAGATATTAGATGTTATAATCCCAAATAATCAATGTTAAAACATGTGCAGTGTCCTCATTTCCTCACTTACTTACCCCTTTGTGATAAATAGATTGTGAGGTGCTGAGATTGAGGTGTAGGCAACAACATATAATTTATATACTGTATTAAAATCCTGGCCTTCCTAACTCTGCCTGAAAGATTTTATTTCTGCAGTCTTTATGAAACAATTATAGCCAAATTAATAAGTTAACATGCAATACGTTCTATTCCATTGGTGAATGAGCTGAAATGTATTTAGACTAGAGGTTTGTGCTACTTTATCCACCAATAGTATAGGTAAAAACAAAACTTTTGCCTAGGTAGATGCACGTGTGGGTGAATAAGGGAATTAGTAGGCGGATAAATGGAAAAGGCTTGTTAGAAGTGGTGTCCATTTCTCTGTTGACCCCACTGGCTGCCATGGGGAGTTTCTCACAAGTGAATGCACACCTGCAAGGAGGGAGAGTTTCTGCAGCAAGTGTGTGAGAAGCCACAGGCTTCTAAGGAACCCTATGTCAGAATATGCTACAAATCTAAGCTTATTTCAGCTCTTCATGCACAACTTTTGAAACAAAATATGTTGCCTCTCCTGTACCTCTTGTGGAACTAATCTGTGAATCATTCAGCAAATCACGCAGTGCACAGATATTAGGAATATCTCCACTAATAATGGCAGAGAATCTGCAAAGCTAATATGGTTTTTGACAGATTTATGTTGATAGATATTTTTTAATGGATGGACTCATTGCAGAATCAAGTCTGTAGGTGTAAGACACAGGTACTCCCCACAGGAGCAGTTCTGGAAAGACAAGCATGGCAATGACCGTGACTTGCAGCATATTGTCTCTGCTGAAGTGGTAATAATGAAAGGTCAGCTGCATTGAGCCAAGCACGTAGTTTAAATCATACCCGAGTACAATTTAGCAGCCAGCTCTTCTGAGCTTTTAACCACAAAAATATAGAAACAAAGGCATAAATCTTTCTTAAGAAAGATATTATGCCTACAGTGCAAGGTAGGGCTGAAGCAAAAGGTCATCAGCTCATCCTGTGAGTGGTGCAGCAAACATTTCACCATGCACAGGACTACACATCCCTATATAGCCACTGAATTTGACTCACAACTAGACAGACAGATATTTAAGCAACTCACAGTGAGGACAGTGATCAAAAAAAGCTTCCACTGACTGCACTAAATCTCTATCTCTCACTGGGGAGAATGTGTTTACATAATTATATGTATACATACAGTTCACTTGCCAGATAATGCAGACTTTCAGAGAGAGCCATATGAGGCATGTGTTAACATTTACTAGAGATGAGGCAATTTAAATTCCTCGTCCTTTACTAATCATTCAACTCCACTTGAAAAATAAAAAGTAACAGCTACACTTGAACAGTAATGTTACATGCTGGGAAGTGCTTTATTGTAGCTTGTAAAATTACCTTTGAGAGAGCAGAGTCTAAATGTAGACAATAAGAGAGGCATGGATTTAAAGCACACTTTTATTTTGGAAAGTAGCTCTAAAAATGCCATGAGGTTCTCTGTTCATTATCCCAAGAATTCCAACTTAGCTTTGCTTAAGTGTCAAGTAAAAAAGATGTTTTCCTCACAGTTCCAAGCTCTGTAAATTCACCCTTATGACTGCCTTGACAAGCAAGTCAACCTGTGCTGCTTCCTGCTAACATATCAGTGCCAGTTCCACTGACCTAGTGGGAAAGCTGAATTATTTGTAAGTGTAGATAGGCACAGAAATTCATGAAGCATCTTTTGGTTTTAACTCTGTCACTGGCCTGTGTTCAAAATCAATCTGAAACCTAGATAAGAGAAAAAAGGAAGTGACAGAGAAGAGGCTGTCATCACCAGTCAACACAGAGAAAAGTCATAAGAAGTGCTCAGTGGAAGATGCCAAAGTAGAGAAGGGACTTAGAGAAACAAGCAGGCCCACATCTGAGCATGCCAATGTCAGACTGCAATCATGAGACTGCTGCTGGATGGAGAAAGACATGCTGAAGAAGACATTAAAATCACAAACAATTGTAGATGAGAGGCAAGAAGATCTTGGCAACTCTTTAAATCATTAAAAACACCATAGACTTTATGTAGAGTCCCAAAATTAATAATTGTCTCAAAACAGCCACCCTGACAAACTGGACATTATGCTGGGGTGGAGTTCTCATTCCATAAGCCACCCGGACCCTGTTCTTCCAAGGAGAGCCCCTCATCTGGTAACCACCCTAATAAATGGTCCTTACTTGATAAGGAACAGTGCCAGCAAGAGGAGCCCCATGGAGGCCCAGTGCCACCTTGAGAAAGACCACTGTCCTGTTTCAGAACAGAGCACATGCCTGAAAATAAAGGTCATTGCTGGGTCAACCTGAATGGGGATGGGAGGGACAAGTGATCACCTGGACCTCTGTACCCCACCGACTCATCTTCAGGAGATTCCTGAATCCAACACCGAGTACACGCAAAGTAGGCTGAGCCTCACCAGGAGACACTGCACCAGGTGCCATAAAAGAGGCAGACTGGAAATGCTCAGGGTGCACACCCACCATCCAAGGACCACAGTGTCACGTCAAGGTCGTCACTGGATACAAATGTGGCGATATCTTTCCTATCCCCTCTTTCTTCATCTCTCTCTCTTTCTGTCTCTCTTAATCTCTCTCTCTCCCTCTTCCTGTGTCTAACCTCATTCTGGGCACATAAAAGCTACATAATTTCTGATTTTGCTAAGTTTTTCAGTTGTAACCAGTTGTTTTGAGAGTACAGTTTTGCTAAGTTCTGCTAGTTGTAATGTTGCTTTGAGAGTGATATTATGTTTTTCTTCTGACAAGTTTTATAATCTTATTCAATTTTAAGTAAATTAATGGTTTTTATAAGCCTCCTGGGTAAAGGTCTTGCATACTTTTAGAATACTGAGCAGAGAATTCCAGAGGTTAATCTCACTGAATGGGTTCCTGAAAGAGATTAATCATGAGATTGAGCTGCATGTAGGCTCCTGTCTGAGGAGTTTAGAAAGCCCAGGGGGTCCAGAGTGAACCTCCCTGGGTCGACTTCTACCTCTGGAGAACTCTACTCATGCCCACTTTGTGGGACGTGCTGTGCCCACCTTGTGCGATGTGACACCTTATAAGAAAATATTTCTGTATTTCTGATTTTCGTGGGGTTTTCTTAATAATAGAATTAACAGCTAGACCAATTTTCAAGGCAATTGGCAAAAAAGCGACTGAAAATATGGCTTTTTGTTGTTTTCCCTTTTTTTTTTTTTTTCCTATTTAAATCTAGTGATAATTGTGTCCTGATAAACTGAAAAACATTACTTAGCAGCATGCACAATGAGAAGCTAAAAGCTTTTAATTAGACTCTTACTCAGCAGGGGTGAAAATATAATTTAAAAGACTCAGGGCAAAAGCTGAATTGTTAGTTTTATATTTTAGCACAACAAAGCTACAATTAGACTAAATCAGGTAACAGTTTCTTCATTAGCCTTCAATATAAATGTGGATGCACTTTGGCTGCATGTTATTCTTTGCAGCAAAATATATATCTAGTCCAAAATAGTTTAAACAGTAGATGTAGAGGTTAATTGTTGAGCTGGCTGTGTTAGGAAGTCAAGGATTTGTGTATTCAAGCCATGACCCACTCACCAGTTTAGAAAAGAAACTAGTTTCACACTAATAATGCTAAATTTCTTAGACTAGTAACAGAGAACCAGTTACTTTCTGACAAAGGAATACCAGACATAGTAAATCTAAGCATGCAGAGGATTTCCAGTTTTTTTATGTTCTTTTAGATTAGTAATTTCCACCTAAGGTGGCACCTTTTTGGATAATAAAAAGTATGAGCAAGAAAGACCAAAATAATGCCTATAGGAGGGAAGATGTAGTGTGATCCCCCATTATAGCAATACCTAACAAAATTTCCACTCTTGGAAAATTTAAGACAGAGGTAATAACATATGTCATGGTTTGACTCAGCATCAGCAATTAAACCAGGGACAATAATGCTCTCGATCCCCTCCCACCCAGGTAGGGAAGGAAAGAGATAAGAAAGAGAGAGACACTTTCTGGATTGAAAACTAAACTAGACTGCTTTAATTAACTATTAATGATAAGAAAATATGTACAATTACATACAAGTATGTGCAGGAATGTGCACAATCCCTATCACCTCCCCCCACCCCCAGCAAGTCCCACAGCATCTCCTGAGTTGTAAGTAGTTCCAAAACATCCCAAAGCGCTGCTGGAGAGAGCAACAGAGCAAACAGGAGCTGAGGAGAGAGTTCTGAGGGCCAGGAACACACAAGCCTGGGGATCAACAGTGGTGGATAAACAGAGTCCTCCCTGGATGCTTGCCATTGATGGAAGAGAAGGGAAGAAGAAGCAGGAAGGAAGTTGTCTTCCATGATCTCTGACCTTACACCGGGCTTATGTAAATATATGGAACAAAATACTTTGGTCAGTTTTGCTGTCTGTCTAGTCCACTCCTCCCTATGGGAGGGATGCAAAAACAACTCTTGTGCTCTTGTAGCACCTGAAGCTAAGAAGCAAAGTGACCTTGAAGTCCTGGCAGCAACATAAACATTCCAGCATTATCAGTCCACTAGCTGGAAAACTTGCTGCTAGTAAGAAGAGAGCTTACTGAAGGGGAAAAAAAAAAAAATCAGTAAAAGGAAAATTTGCTTCACCCTGACTTAAACCAGGACAATGTCTCATTACTATTTACATCCCAGAGAATAAATTCTTGGCCTCACTAATGTCAGAGACAAAGCTCCCTTTTGTTTTACTGGGGCCTGGGTTATAACCTGAGTAAATGAGGAATAGATGTTAGCTCCTGGGGTATATCCCACACATGTTCTACTTGATTTCAGACTTCCTCAGGCATGAAAAGAGAAGTCTGTTACTACTGTGCTACACATCATACTTCAAAACTATTGAAAATCACTGACCAGCCATCACTGTGGTCTTCCAGTACTGCTAGCAAAGGTCAGTTTTCATTCCTATTGCAACTGGTAAGATCTCAGTATGTGCAAGGAATGTAGCTTTAGACTAGCAGTGTTTCCTGCAACAAAAACAAATCACAAGACCTTAAAGATCATCAGGTTCCAGCCTCCCTGCTATGAGCAGGGACACCTCCCACCAGACCAGGCTGCACAAGCCTCATCCAACCTGGCACAGGGAAAAAATATAGTGCCAAAATGTTTTTGCGGGGAGGAAAAAAAAAAGATATGCAAAACCAATCCATTGAGTTTGGATATTTATACTGGCAATGGCTCAGAGGAAAGTTAAGAAGCTCTTTTCTTAATTTTTCTCAGAGAAAACAACTCTGAGGAGTGCAGTTTGGAATGCAAGATCTGGTCTTTCAATAAGGCTAAGTTTTAGAGTTTTTGTTTTTATATGGTCACTTACTTTAATTGGAATTATATAAGAGTCCTTTTTTTATTTATTTTTTGTAAACGTAAAGTTGAACAAGCTATAAGCATTTCAGAAATTACACTACATTATAAAAGTACATAAATGAATTTAAGTAATGAATCCTCAGAGTCACTAGTAATGCCATGTTACCCTCTTATTTACACAGAAGTGCTAACATGTAGAAGAGAACATTTATTTTGTGTAAAAACATGACAAATTGAATTCCCTTTCACTCATTCTAGAAGTGTCTCAAATTGCTGCAGAGAGGCAATCTTAGTCAGAAAAACACACCGTGTAATGTAGGATATATCAAATAAGAAATTCACAGCTCTTATTTGTTCCCTTGCCAGCAGAGCAAATTAAGATAATTGATCTGAAAGTATCCATGCAGTCCAAAAGCTCTTGTTTTCCTGTGACCAGGCAACAAACCAACACAATTCCAAGCCAGTACAGGTATTAGTTTTGAGTCTGATTCAATAAGCCAAATAAGAATAAATGGAGAAAGTGGGCAATACACCTGCCTTCAACAGACTTAGTAATACTTAGCAAATTAAAATAGTTATCAAATGCTGATTAGTTTGCCCAAATATTAATGTGGTGTTCCTTCTTAGTAAGCTCTAAGTTTATCTTTAAATTTTTCTCCTAACTGATGTACTAAATAACCTCTACCCCCCTTATCCTCTCCAGTCTACAGCAAGTGTGGTATGTTTGTTTCTGCAAACATTGATTCAGATGAAAAAAATGAACTTCTTTCTGCTACATTTGCATCATGTTTATGATCATTTTCTGCACATATACAAGCAATTGAACTTCACTTGCGTAAGTGCCAGCAGGATCTAATCAATTCCCATTAAAGTCTTTCAGCTGCTAGTCCCACATCTATATAAATTGAAATATACACTGTCAGGTATTTGACTAAAAGTGATATAGTTATGTGGAAAAGGAGAACTGTGGAGCTAACGAGGGAGACAAGATTCTTCCAAAATGTTTTAAGAGCTGTGATAAGGAAACTAAAAATTCACACAGGTATAAAAAAAGCCTTTTTTTCAACTATATTTGCATTTGTGCCTTTCAGTGTGTTAAGACATAAAGCTACTTATGTCAAAGATAAATTGCCAGTTTCTAACATTATGTTTATCATGGTTCTGAGAAAATGTTTCCAAAGGCCATATGAGAGACAAGAATCAAGCTGGTCATTTCACAACAAGGACAGAACAACAGCTGATTTAAACTAAATGGAGACTTCGTGAAATGGCAACGTCATTTCCACTCAAAACCTAACACTAGATACTGCCCAGCAGAGTCAAGAGAAAAATATCTTAAAATATTTGCTGAAAGTAAACAGTGAGTAACTTCTTACCCATGCTGGGTGAGGATCCTAGTGCACAAGGAAGGTCCTTAGAAGATGCAACTCTAACATCAATGTTTAAAAAATTATTTTAGATCTGTTTTCTGAGAACATTTACATTGGGAGAGTATTTTCATAATATTCTCTTGGTCTCTGCAGAGTAATTGCCTCCATTTTCTTGATTCTAGGTTCAAAAAATAAACCCTGAAATTCTCTGAACTGTATCATCTTGTTCTTGCATATCAATGTCTGGGAGTGTTGGTGGCAAGTGGATTAATTTGCCACAATATAGTGGCATAAATGGAGTCTAAAACATCTTGTACTACAAAATAGAGAAGATCTGAAATATTAGTTTATGGATTTTTTTTCCCTTGAGAGACAAATATTGTCTCCACTTTTTATCAGTGAACAGATATTAAGATGACAAGTTGACCTTTTTTTTTTTGGTTTGCATGGCCAAAATCAATTCCTTAATAGACAGAATCAAAGGAGAAGAAAGGAGCCAGAGATGGTGGAGGAGGATGAATGGCAGAATGCAGACAGGTAGAACCTTAACTTCTATTGAAGTTTATCAGGTGTTTTCTTGGGGACACTGTCCTCCCCATCACACTGGGGGATGGTGTTCATGTCTAAAGGGATCTTACTTGAATTTAGCACAGGGAAAACCTTTAATGTGTCTGGGACTAAATTTGTCCTTATTTTATTATGTAAGGTACTAATCCTTTCAAGTCACCATTGTTCAAGGTGCTGACTTTCTTCAGGTTCTGATACAACCCTCAATAGGTCAGGTACACAGAATATTATTTTTTAAAAGTATGGCCTTCTTCATGAAAAAATACAACTGACATGCAATTTGACAGAATACAGAATTACCATGTTCTGCAGCTCCTACACAAAGAAAGTTCAGAAGAATGATAAGGGAACTAAAATTAAATTAAAAGAAATACAGATGTTATCCCTCACTGCCTTCTCTAAAAGTAACATAACAAATAAGAAGCCAGCAGCTGGGTTCTCTTCTCACTCATACTATTTTTATTTCAATACATGTGTACTGACTTAAATGAGATTGATCAGTTTATAGAGAAGTGAACGAACCAGGCTCAAGTAAAAGTTCCAAGAACAATGTGAGACTTTATGAAAGCTAAAGAATAGGGTGAAATGCCAGCTTCTACTTTTGGTAAAGCAAACTTTACATTGACTCAGTATTGCCATTGCTACAGAAGAGTAAGATACAGAATGAGGAATGGGGGATCTCATGAATGAATGTCAATATTGCTCACCTCAGCCATGAACATGGGGACAGTGCAGTACCATGTCCAAGGAAGGAGAATTAAATCTCAGATCTAAATAGCTATTTTGAAATGTCGAGTGAATCAACATGCTTGCAAGCATTGCAATGCAAGCCCACAGCAGTGATTATCAGAGAGAGAAACTTGAAAGGTCATACTGTGTTCCAAACAGTTCCAGTCATAATTAAAGGATCACAAAGATAGTACAAAGCTGAGTGAAACTTGATGATGAGAGAAACCATAGTTTGCATTCTAGCTAACTATAATTTATCAACTTTTTTTTTTTTTTAATAGGTAGCTTGTCTCTGTAATGAAAAGAGTGGCCATTTGGGTAACGTCCTAAAAAAACCCAAAAAGTATTCAATGTAGCTAGTAGAAATGATGAAATTTTGCATTGTCAGTGTTTCCAGTCTTGCAAATACAAGCAAAACAAAACAAAATGAAAAAAAGGGAAAAAACACACCCCAATCAAAAAACCCCAGAGCATTTGCTCCTGCTGAATTTTTGTCACTACTTAGTCTCCTAAGTAGACTAAGTAAGACTCCTTATGAGTGTGGACTCAAAACTTCTCTGTTTTTATTTAACATATTCATATTATAAAGTTAAATACAGTTTTGTTATATCCTGCAAAATTAAGATGTGTGAAAATGTAGGTATAACATTAATGTTAGTTCCCTAAAAGGAAACACAGAACAGTGTTTGCTAGAATTATCACACAAATTAGTGACTAATATCTGGACATTAACTCCTCAGAGCCCAACAGTTCAATGATCCTCTTTCTGAAGGGAAAGTAGTAATACTCTGTGTAGAAAGGTAGTTGCCTACAGTATTTATTTTTCAGTAGTGACAAAGAGAGAATGGGAGAACAAAGAAGAGCAGTGAGAGATGGGAAGAGAGTTGTTTTCCCATGAATGTATTATGTAATCATACCACCATTTGATGTAAATCAGCATATGGCATGAAAGCTTGTGCTACAGATGGAGTCCACAACTACACAGACATCTGGCACCCAGGTGTTTGATTTTGTATCTGCCAACAAGGAGGGTTTTTTCAGAGTTCATTCACCTACCAATTCTTCACAGCAATGTCATTTTTTTGTCTACACTTTTCTTCTGCACTTAAATACAATGGAGGGGTTTTTTGCACTACTTTAAGTAGACTTCTTGTGGTGGGTTGGCCCTGGCTGGCAGCTAAACTCCCACCCAGCCACTCACTTTCTCTCTTGCCTGAGTAGGACAGAAGATGGTAGAGGAAGAACAGGGCAGAAATAAAGGCAAGGATTTATGATTACAGGCAAAACAGATTGGATTCAGGGAGAATGTATTTTACTTCTAATTAATATATTTATGCAAATATTTAATTAGTTTCAGGTATGGGGAAACATAAAAACAAAAGCAACAAAAAAAAGAAAATGAAAAAAATATTTACACATTTAGGGAAAACAACTTTCCTCTCCCTTTCTCAAGCTCAACTTCACTCCAAACTCCTTTTCTCTGCTTCATTATTGCTGCAGGTTATGCTCAGCCCCCTCAGGGAGGCAAGGAGTGATGTAGAGGTGCTGTGACATGGTTTGTCTCTGTGCTCATTCCTTCTCCTTCCTTTCTTCTTGTCTTCCTCCCTCCCTCCTCCTCCTCCAGCCTTGCTGTTTCCTTTGGTTTTTCTCACTCTTTTCCCCTCCTCTCTATCCCTGTGGGTTTTTTTCCTGCCCTTTCCTAAAGACACTTTCCAGAGGTGTCACCACCTTGGCTGACAGGCTCAGCTGCCTCCTGCAGTGGGTTCCTTGGATCGTGCTGCAAGCAGCCAGAAGCAGCTGTGTCTGGCATGGGGGAGCTCCAGGACTCTCCCTCAAAGTCCAGCCCTCCATCCCCACTCGACTACCAGCACCTCGACACCCACATCTAATGCACTTCTGTGTTGTGTGAAATGGGAGAGATGTTGTGAAATTTGTTTTGGTCTGAATGGCTAGGTTGCTTTTTTCTCAAGGACAATTATGTTTAAGAAATCCATTGACAAGAAAACATTTTGCTATAATCTACATTAAAGAAAAAAAAATGAAACATATTATTAATTGAAGCTGGAAAAACCTGTATTTTTTGTGGTCTAATGTCACAGTCTTGGACTGTGCCATTGGGAAAATTCTACCACTTTCAATTATTATCTCTGTAGCTGCTGCATTATACTGTATTATATGCTACTATACTTGAGGAGCAAAACTTCCCTGCCATGGTCTTCAATAAAATGCTCTCAGAAAGATTTATATATTTTGGTTGTGACATCTCAAGTCTCAAATTGCTCAACATCTTCTCAAAAAGAGGAGATGCAGAGACCTCAGTACTGAAAGCTGTTGACACGTGAAGTATCATTTACCAGAGATCTGTGGCATCTCATAGAGCTGGTACAAAACACTGAAGTCAGATCTAACTTTCATGCATCTGCATTAATGTACAGAGCTGTATAGATCCTGCTGGGTGACCTAAGATGACAGAAAACATTACCAAGAGTATTGATTTAAGTTTGTATAGAGTTATACTTCTTCGTAGTAGCTCCTATGGTGCTATGTTTTGGATTTTAATGAAAACAGTGTTTCTAACACAGGGATGTTACCCCTGAGTATACTTTACCCAGAGTCAAGGATTTTTGTGCTTCTCCTTCTGCCCCACCAGAGAGTAGGCTGGTGGTGGGCAAGGAGTTAGGAGGGAATACAGCTGGGACAACTGACCCCAACTGGTCAAAGGCATATTCCAGACCATATGACATTATGCACAGCAATAAAAGGCTGGTGAAATAAGGAGGAGGGAGGGATATTCAGAGTTATGGTGTTTGTCTTCTCAAGCAACTATTATGTGTGATGGAGTCCTACTTTCCTGGAGATGGCTGAAGACCTGCCTGTCAATGGGAAGTAGTGAGTGAATTCTTTGTTTTGCTTTGCTTGCACGCACAGCTTTTGCTTTACCTACTAAACTGCCTTTATCTCAACACGGGAGCTTCCTCACTTCCACATTTCTGATTCTCTCCCCCATCCCACTGCAGGGGAAGTGAGTGAGTGGCTCTGAGGGGCTGAGCTGCTGGCCAAGGTTAAATCACAACATCCAGTGGAAAGACTGAGGAGAATTATGAACTAAACAGAAAACCAGAGATATTTTCTTTTGGACAAAATATCTACAGAGAAGCTCTAATAACAGAAAAAAAAACATTTGCCTTTGCCCAGACCATACTCTCTGCCTTGCCCAAGTTTGCCTTTTGCCAAACTGTTTGTCATCCATAAACTGATTGCATTTATCCTAGGGCTTGGCCGTAAGACTGTGGCTCTGTCTTGTGAAGATGTCATCTGTTTTTTCCTGGCACTGAAGTCTTTTGTCTGGTGCACTCCTATAGATGGTGCATTCAGAAAATGGAGCAGAGTGTTCAGATTTGGAGTGCAAGGCTCTGGACATGCAGACATCTGTCAGGCAGCACCAGAGCAGGCAGGTATCTGTCCTGTCTCCTGGAGACCAGTTTGTCCATTGTCCCACATAGTAGTGGGGGTTCCTCTTTTGGAGCACTGTCTGATCCAGTAACATTTCAGCACAATTTCTTTTTCACAGCCATCATTTGGGAGCCAGAAAAGATACTTTTTTGTGTGAATGATGGGCTTGATGTACAAGGCAAGATATCAACTCTAATTTGAAGACAGTTTTATCAGGAAGATCAAAAACAACCTGTCATGCATGTGAAAAAATAGTCTAAGATATTTTTTCTCTAGACAATGTATTTTTTACTACTCCTTTAAGTACAACCAATATTATATTGACACTTCCTAGGGTGATAAGCCAAAAATATTTAAACTTTAAGGTGTTTTGTTGGGTTTCTTTGCCTTGAGCATTGCAAGTCATTGTCTACAATGGTTTAGTTACTGATCCTCAGATGAACTCATTTAAATTAATTTGTCTTATCTGATGTGACTTCTTTGAATATTATATTTTTTAATAAGACAAATGTGGATTTGATACCTTTTTTTTTGCAGGAAAAGAGTTTGTATTTGTGGCAGCAAGATGATTATATTATCCCTTACAATTTATTTAGATCTTGCTTCCTGTCTAACAAATGTGGCACAAACACACACAAAGGAAAAGGAATTACTGAAGGTTGCACAAATCATATTAATCTTTTACCACAAACCTCTAACTATTCACATGGTCATCTAAACTTTATCTAATTCTAGAGATTGCTCAGTGTTTTTTTCAGTAAAATCTTGCATCCATTTGGCTATAGCTTCACTAGGTGTGAGGCTGACATTTTCCATGTCATGAATAGAGGTGATTATGTTGGGGTTTTTAAAGAAATTTTCAGGAAATCCAGTTCATCCATTTGAAACAGACTGAAGATACTGGTTTTTCCTATATTAAAAATAATGTTCATACTAAGCACTGAGTAAGCACAGGCTTTTATACAAAAAAAAAACAAATTGTGACAATGCAATCAAATATTTTGTCTTAACTTTCTTTTATCAGTGGGGAGAAACTGAGAATTAGAAATCAGACACTTGCTAAGTTTGGGGAATTTGACAGTAAAAATCTAATACTCCTTTAATGTTTGTTTCTATGTGAATTAATTCTAATGTTTATTTAATATTACAGATTACTGTTGTCTCAGACCTTGCAAATATAAAGCACCCCCAGATGCTGGCATTCTTAGTGTATATATATCTCATTACTATATTTAGTTTACCGTTTGATTTTGCTGATGTTAGTCTCTTGACTGCTCAAGTAGCAGCAAGTTAAGTGAGCAAGACAATGTGCAGATAGGAATAAAAGAAGTGTCTTCTGTAGTCAGACTGCCTTAAGCTGTTTAGAGAACTTGCCCTGTGGCTGGTTCAGATGAATGAGCATAATTAACGTGAATCTCCAGTGGCAATGCAGATGACAAATGGATGATTGTGCAGTGAAAAATTCTGCCTTTATGTTACCAAGATCTGCTGTTGTGATTGTTAATTCTCTCTCTCTCTCTCACTCACTTTCTTTGGGGTATTTTAAAAATAACAAGATCCTTACTCATAAAATAATAAAAAGCCAGTGAGTGCTATATTAGACTTATCATTAAATTCAGAGCCTCCATGAATAAGGAGTTCTAGCTAATGAAATAGAAAGCAAAAGATCAATACCACTCAAGCAAATGCAACAAATCCAATCTACCACTACTCAGACTTTGATGGCAAAAATTCAATTTTTCACAATTCCTGAAGAAATAGGATGATAGCAAGCAGACTATATAAATGTTCTGTAAAAGAAGGGCATGGCAATCTCTGTGACTCCATAAGTAACACTGAGATTTTTCTTGTCAAATATCTAATTACAGCAGTAACTGAGTCCAAATCAAGTAATCAAAACATGTGAAAGCTACATTTTTATCACAATCATTAAACAAAGACATGGCTCTGAATCATGTTATGTAGTTTAATACTTCAATGGAAGGCACTTTGGTGGCAGAGGCATCGCCTAAGTATCACTTACTGTCATGCTCAGGAAGGCTAGAAAGCAGAGCTCAACAGAAATACCAGAAGCAACACAGTTTCAGGAATTCAGGAACGGCTGACAAAGACCCATCCTGCAAAAGAGTGCAGGTTTGTCTGGTGCAATGTACAGTGAAGAGTCCAAATAAACATCAAGTCATGTGTCAAACTGGATATTTCAATAAAATATTTGCCAATTAGAAAGAAAGCAATTTGTAATACTCTGATCTCTGCTAAGAAACTGTTCTTTGGAGCTACGCAAGGAGAGATGAAAATCAGCACTATTCAATAGGCCAGTATTTTGGCTCAGCTTCTTAAGCAGCATGTAAGTTCTCACTTGTGCTGTCTATACTCTGTGTTGGACTCAAGTGATCTTTTGAGGAAAGTTAAATTTTTCATGTGTTCACACCTGTGAAGACCATCCTCCCAAATCCCACATGCTGTATGAGGTTTTTTTCTAAAGAAAACCCCTAATGTGCTTGGGCAACTGTTTCTCTTTTGAAAACACAGATATTTTAATTTAAAGACCTTATGGTCTGTCCTTAAATAATTTTATTCCAGAGGACAACTCTTCTCACTGTGTATTATGCTTAATTTATTTTCTGAATAATCTGACTTTCACTTCTAGTCAATGAATTTTATTTGGCATCTTTTTGCTAGAATGACAGAACCTCTGGTAGCAGCTCTTTCTACCATGATTGAAAAAGGGATAACCAGACTGTGGTTTTATATTGCTCAATACTGCAACCCTTGCTCCCCACTGTTGATTCTATAGGTTAAGCATTCAGGCTTCCTATTCCTGCCTTCTCTACTTAAAACCCCATTAATTTATTGGAGATGTTAGTATGAATTGATTTCTGTAGAAAAGGAAGTCTGAACTTGGACCTCCTACCTTTCTCAGAAAATTTTCTCTCATACGGTATTTTAGAAAATACACCCACAGCCTCCTCTTCTCTCTGTGCTTTTTAGGAAAACAGCAACTGAAACTCCACTGCCTTACAGCTTAGTTCTGTCAGTTTGCCTGAGAATATCAGCTAGGATGAGGTTTCCCAGGGAACTGAAGTGAAGCACTGAAACTTAACATGCTGGCTGGACCTAGTCATGAGATAGTGAACAAGCCACTTGAAACCTGGACAATTTGAAAGATTCATAAATACACAGTTCTGGTTTTATGAGGAGCATAAAAGACAATAAAGACTTCCTATAAAGTATGGGCTGTTTTTTATGGTAGCTAAGTGAGATTTTTCAGAATGACAGTTTTACCTGGTGGGTGTTATCACTTTAGAACAGATAATCCCTTTAGATCTGGCCTTTACAGTATAACAGAAAGCATCATGTCTTTCTGCAGAGTAAATTAATGACCAAACAGACTTAAGCACTTTACAAATGCATAATGATAAATTGATGAAAGTTTTGTCCACTAAATGAACAATAATACCCTATTTATTCAGAAAGCAAACATTTAAATACTGCAACATGTATAAGATACCCTTGTCATAACAAATTACAGCAAATACTTTCCTGCTTTGAATAAAGAGGCCTGAGCAGCTACACAGCTGCAGACACATCCCTTAACACAGGAGGACACACTGCAGCAGCCAACGTTATTAGAGATTCTTCCTCTGTAACCTGAAGTTCTCCTCACCCTTCTTTAGTAAATGTCTGGTCAGCAGAGTTGAGGGACATTGGCAGAAATAAAAGAAAAAAAAAAAAGCTGTGAGAAGATTTGTATCAAATTAATTCCCTGTGACCACTCCAGTTCTGATTAGGGTGTCTCACTAAAATTTTGACACTGCAAGTCCTAGTCACAGCCTAAGGCCTAACCATGTTCAGATTTAACAAGGACTTTAATGTGTACACATGAATGCATTTATGCACTAAGCTAACCTAGAGCTAAGTCTTTACAGTCATATCATTAGCATAGTCACAATCTTCTTCCAGCTGCAGTTACACTGGCTGAAAAATTACTATCCTCAGACCCAGAGGCAACTGTTGTCTCTCTGACCTGCCATGTGAATATTCTCCATGCCTTTTTATTCACAACAAAGCAGGACTGCTTAAAAAAAAAATTAAAAAAAAAAAAATATATATATATACACAATAAATCCAAGTTAATCTGATTTATATGGACTAAAGTGATCCCACAAGCACCTGAACTGGGGTACCTGAAGAGGCAGTAGCCTCTGGCACTAATGTTCTGGAGATATGCAACTTCAACTAGCAGGGTAACAGCTAGAAGAGAAAATGTGATGATACTTAGTCCTTCTTTCCTTCTTCAGGTCTAAGGAAGAAACTGCCAGGTCTGAAAAACCAATTCAATATTATTTTCTTATTTACTTACCTACTTATTGATACATCTAGCAAGATTTTTTATTTAATTTATCTGAAGTTTCATTTTGCTTAGCTGAGATAAATCACCTGTGGCACCCCTTACAAATTAACAGAGTTCAATCCTGAGAGACAGCAATCCAAATAGTTTTCTGTGTAGAAATGCCACAAAATTATTATTATGCAAACACAACAGTTTACACCATTGAAAATTATAAATAATTTCTAAAATTATGTCCTTATCTCATCTGCATGATAAACCAAGTAGAAACACCAAAAATGTAGAACCAGGCCATGGTAAATTCTGTGGTAGGGCAGGTGGGACAGATTGCAAGGCTCAATATGCATTTCTCCATATATATATATATATATATGTATGTATGTATGTATGTATGTATATAAATATATAATACTCTATGCATTATCTCATCAAAGATTCAGGCTAATTAAGAGGAAGACATTTTGGCAGTGAGCCCAGTTAGTTTTAGATAGAAGAGAAAGTGATAGTATCTCTTCTCTTAGCAAAGAAATGTCCAGATAGAAATATTCAAAAGAGTAATGTTATACAAAAACTTTTGAGTCAGAACACAAAATATGAGGGGCAGGATAAGTTTGAATAGTAGATTAAAAAATACATTCTATTTTAAGGGTAAAGTAGAAATAGCTAATTGTGTTTAGCTGACAAATACACACCAAGAGAGAGGGTGAGGAAAGATATTAACTCAATTGACAGCAAAGAGCTACTGTGAAGCCAAGTGAAGGCTCAAGAAACTGAGACAGGAAGTAATTTAGGACACAAATAAATTAATGGAATTAAAAAATGAAGACTTTCCAGCTTTAATATTCTTATTATTTCCACTTTTAAAAATTGGTTTCTTAATTTGATTTCTCCATTGGGACAGGTTATAATCCTGAATATTTTGTATGTAAATAATGGTGTTCTAAAAATGTGTTATAATATAAACATTTAAAACTAAACAATTAGTAAAATGGTTAAGAAAATGAGTTTTTAATGTCACTACAATACTGAACATTTATACTGCATTTTCATTTTCAAAATGGCCCATTAACATTAAATAATGGAATAAGCTTTTGATAAGGGTTTCGCATAAAGTCCATTACATAAAACTACTAAGGGAGCTTGGTGATGGCTTGATGAAAAGCAAAGCATACTTATGGTGTATATATTTAATAAAAGGCAGAAATGCAAAAGTTAACAATAAATGGTCAATTGACATACTGTGTGAGCAGTTACAGTAATATAAAATGGGGAGTAATTATACCAGCCTTGCTTTAGGAAAGCTGAAACGTATCAACAGTTTGACAGGAGGCAACCTCATATTAGCATGGTCTCCTGCAGTGAAAAAAATAAAAGCAACTTAATGCAGAGTGCTCACAAAGATGTTTGTATCACTTGAGGGACATGCTTGTACTTTAAGCTATCAAATAAATAGATAATAAAGAAGAAAACCATGGATCTTGGAGACATCCATATGTCTTGGGGATATTCCTTCTGTATATAGGCAAGGAAAAAATTGTGGTGCAGCATCATATGATTTATTTATTTGATATCCTGAAATGAAGGATCTTTATTTTGTTGGAGACGCATTGATGTGTTGCAGTAAAACACAACAGTTTTATCACAGAACTAACATATTTCTCTTTTTCTGCTAGGTATGCATCATTTGCCACCCTGCACCCAGGGCATGGTACTCCATCCAGCAAAACCTAAGACAGGACAGGTCAGGAACAGCTAATTCAGCCCCTAAACTAGGCAGAAGATGTGTGGTCCAAGAGTGATTGTTCTAAGACACAGCGCCTACATGTCAACTGTCCTATCCTTCTCCTAACTATTAACCCTATGATAAACTTCCAGCTTCAGAACCCCAAACAGAAATACCCGTGTTCTGTTGCCTGCTCCCCATTCTCTGGTGCTCTTTTCTCTGGAAAATAAACCCCACTTGCATGCTACTTGCCTATAATTCTATGAGCAAGATCATCAGTAATAACTAGTAAATCTCTTGTTAATTCATCCTGAATTACATGGAGTAGATACCATAAGTAAAGGTAGCTAGGAATAATTTAACACCTATTTATCATGGAAATAGGAGTCCTTTATAATCAGACCTTCAAAGATCAGAAGGATAATGATCTAAAAATAGGGCTTCAAAACATATCATTACTATGCATCTGCCTTCAGACATATCCATCATTAAAATATGTAATACAATATCTATGCTAAAAATCTCATAGCATTGATCCAAGTGACTTATCAATCATCATGATCACAAAGGGCTACTCAAGGATAGCTGGAAAAGAACAAGTGCTGCCATCAAGGTGAAGAATTCATCAATGAATGAGAATTTGAAGTGACACGGATGAAGTTTCAAGTGTATCTGAATAAAAGCAGGCCTGAAGTTTGAGAACAGAGCTGCTTTTTCTGAGACTGAAGTAGAGAAATAGTACAGATGGGCTTGCCTGTTCTTGAAGGCTTAGATGATATAGAGAACGTGGAAGCAGCAGATGTCTTGCATAAGTTCAGATTTGGAATAATGCCCACCTTAGCTGGTCTTAAAATAAGGACTCATAACTGGGCAGAAGGGTTGGGGTAGGTTTTTTAACAACAGTTGTAGACAGCAAAGCATCCAAGTTGTATTATTCAAGTCCTTAAATATAAAGGTTTCCTTTTACTGATTTCAGGTAAGGCCAAAGAAATTTAAAAGAGCAGAAATCTAGAAAGGTGAAAACACATTACCAGGCTGCACTGTGAGAGTGTGTTTATATTTAGTATTCTGCAGAATAACCAAGCAACTATTAGATTAGGCTTGTGGAAATATTACACTCTGCAAATAACCGTACAATCAGGAGATGCCAATGTCTTGTTAATCTGGTGCACATGCATTCAGCTTTTGCTGCTTCTTTGGTGAGAGAATAATTTGATTTTCAACACAATGACAGACATAAATGCCAGAGGCTTAGCTTCCCATAGCCTCTGCAGTTATGTCTCTCTGCTGTTTTTTCTGTTGCATCATGCCATAGAAGGTTTGGCCATTTGATAGCATCAAATCATAGAAACATAGGAAACATAACACTGGAAAAAATCTCAGAAGTTCATCCAATTGTGTTCATTCACAAAATACTTTCCTTTAAGATATTCAGTGATGGACACTCCTCAAGCCTTCCAGACAGCCAGTTGCAGCATTCCATTTCCCTGGCAAACTTCTAGAAACTTCTACCAAGTATTTTCCTTGCTTCAGTTTGAGCCCATTATTTCTAGGCTTAGACACGGAGAAGAGATCATTACCTTTCTCTTTGAACTACTATTTCTTGTCTTAATCTTCTCTTGTCTAGCTTTTAAATAAACCAACTATCTTTTCCCATGCACTTCTAATCATGTAACCTGGTTAAAAAAACTGCAGTATAAATATGGTAACAGGTAAGGAAGACTTTACTCTCTCAGCTTAATTAATGAAACACAAACCATGAGTTATTACTGGTCCATTGTATGTGTTCTCTAGAAATAGAGCAGGTTAACCAAGAGTACCACATCATTTCCTTCCAACACCTTGGGACCAGCTACCTGAGTTTTTGGTATTGTCATGCTGTAGTCTTTTTTGGACTGTCTGCATGCTCATCCTTGCCTTCACTGCAGTTAGAGATGAGGGCTGGGCAGAATTCACAAACCTGACTTCACCTTTGGGTATTATGGATCTGAAGGAATTTGAACTGGTCTTTAAATTCTTTTCATGTCTCATACTCTTGGCATTAGCAGCTCTCTGTCTGGTGATAGCCTACTGAGAAAGCCCTATCAAGTCTTTTCCACTTTCAAAGATGCCTCCGTCACCCCTTGTGCTATATCAACAGAGAGGGACTGCCAGGTAACAAGTCATTCAGAACACCTTGAAATGCAATGCCTGAAGTTCTCCAAAGATGTATGTAGTTGTCAGTAAAGGGCCAAAGAAAAAGTCAGCAGGCCACCTAGAAATCTGTAATGGCATTAGGTAACCTAAAAATCACAATGACTTTAGAAACCTTAGGATTAAGAGATCACTTCTTTCAACTGTTGTGAAGAAAGAAGTTTCTTGCAGTTAAAGTACTGAAGTCTGCTATTTCTTCCAGGACACAGAAAACAGGTTATTATTAATCAATTTCCAGTTCCTCTAGACTGATTCCTCTGCTTCTGGTTTGCAATTGGTTAGGTCTCTGAAAATAACTCACTGGGATTTTTGCAGCTTTACTATTGATTCTGCTCTGGCCTGTTAAGCAGTGGCCTATAGAATCTATTTCTCGTGCTTGACTCCAACCCTTATTCATTTATATCGAATTCACAGCTACATTAAAATACATTTGTATAATAAATAAGGTGTCAGAGGTAGCTTATTTTACACAGGGGTTTGTCTTCCTACTCTCTTCTATTAAATTGATGTTTCTGACATTTATGAGAAAAGGAGTTTATTGTACTTATTTTCATGTTGTGCAATTGGAGCAAATTTACCTCAACTGCTCATTAGGACCATCAGCTGCTCACCAGGGTCACCTACACTTCTGTATTACATACCATTATTATAGACTATATTCTGCACAGTCATGCTATAAATTAGAAAGTCTGTGTTCCTTTTGGGTACTCTTTCCTTAAAACTGGATTTATTTTTTTTTTTTTTTTTTTTTTTTTTTTGGTGATGCATTATCATAGAATCATAGAATGGATTGGGTTGAAAGAGACCTTAAAGATCATCTAGTTCCAACTCCCCTGCATGGGCAAGGACACATCCCACCAGACCAGGTTGCTCAGAGCCCCATCCAACCTGCCCTTGAACACTTCCAGGGATGGGGATTCCACAGCTTCCCTGGGCAGCCTGTGCCAGTGTCCCACCACCCTCACACTAAAGAATTTCTTGCTAATGTCTAACCTCAATCTTCCCTCCTCCAGTTTTAACCCATAACTCCTTCTCCTCTCACTACAAGCCCTTGTAAAAAGTCCCTCCCCAGCTTTCCTGCAGCCCCTTCAGGCACTGGAAGGTGCTCTAAGATCTCCCCAGAGCCTCCTCTTCTCCACGTTGAACACCCCAACTCTCTCAGCCTGTCTCCATAGTAGAGCTACTCCAGCCCTCAGATCATCTTCATGGCCCTCCTCTGGACTCTCTTGAGGAGCTCCATGTCCTTCTTTCTTATCATGTTAGGGTTTTTATTGGAATGGTGTGGTCCACTTATTTTTAAAGAAAGCCTGTAGCAATTTTTGCTAAGAGCACTTGCAAGTATGGAAAGTGGTTAAGCAACAGCACCAGCTCTGAGCCAGGAAACCTGATGCAAGTTTTATTTGCAGTCTAGAGATACAACCACGAAACAGAACAGGAATGACGGTTAAATGAGGAAAAAGAGATTGGTAATTGTTGAGGTCAGAGGGTCCTGGAGACTATTCAGGTGACTGGTGGGGAAGCCACTGACTGGATCAAGTGTCTACACTAGAGAAATACATAAGCAACTTTGCTGACTGCACCTCAGAAAAAGATTTAGCAGCAAGGAAGGAACGTATCCTTCTCTCATCCCATTACCAGTATTTAGTGATGTATCTCATAGTCCACGTCCCGCAGTCCCCATGCAGCTTTTCTTGTCTTCTTCCTGCATCAGTATCATTGTGGAATTCAGCTCTTCTATTGAACTATGCAGATGTTTACATATTTACAGATCGGGTGATGTATTCATCACTTTTCTCAAAATTCTTTACATTCTTTGGAAATAAAGCAACTAGAAATCTGAAGAAAACTGACAAAGAAATTGGACCCACGTGTGGCCTTGCTATAACTACAGAGTTATAACCCAGCTAAAATAGCCCAGTCGATTTGTTCCTTTGATGTTCAGCTGATTAAATATCTAGGACACTTTGAGCTTATTTTTTTCTTTTTTCAGCTGGTGGAAAAATGGGGGCAATACTTAAAGTATAGGAGCTTTTGCTGAAATAATTCAGTTTAATACAGATATTGTGGTGACAAAGAATTATCAAGTCATAGAACAAAACTGAGTTCTAAGCATCCAGTTTACATGGCTAAATTAGGACACTCAGTCTGGCTTTGGTTCACTGTGTCAGCAAAAGAGACTTCCCCAAGCCCACTCACAGATTCTGCCTCCTGAATGTTAAAGAGAACCTGTTGATGCAGTTGTTCAGTGTGCTAAATGCCATCTTCATACCTGAACCTTATATAAGTCTATATAAACAGTGGAATTACTCAAAAGCTATTTTAAGATGTAAATAGTATGTGCTATTCAATCCAGTACAGACAAGCTAAGGCTACAAGCACTTAGCATTAAGCAGATAGTTCAACATTTTTCTGTATCAGGACCTCATAGAAGACATTTAAAGCTGGGTCTGTTTGTTTCTCTGAGATCTGATCACTATAATGTTTTTTAAGTCATATGTTTCTTTGTTATATCAGAGAATACTCTAAGTTATATCAATTTGTCCTTTGCATGAAACAAATGCTCTAAAGTGTCCATTATTCTTTCTAAAACAAAGTTGTTGAAGATTTTAACTTTCTGTAGTATTACTTATCATGTCAAAAGCTCACTTAACTGACATTAACCCTGTTTCTTACATTTATGATGCTTCACTGATTATTCATAGTTTTAAAAAATAACCTCTTCTCCAGGTATAGAATTATGGTGCTACAAAGAAACAAAATACTGATCCAGTAGATTTTTTTGTCGTTTTGTCCAGCACAGAACAGTTATGCTCCTTTTTCTTGATAACTACAAATTAGAATTATATTCAAAAGTTACCATAAAAATCTATGACTTACAAATTAACAGCAAATAATTCTGCAATCATCCAGCTAGCACATCAATAAACTACTTTCATTATAGCACCACCAACTGCAAAACCCCTAATAAGTTCAATACAGACAATACAGCATATTTGCAAATGGCAGAAATGAAATCATATAGCAGCCTTTTTTTATATGCACAGGACTTTTTTTTCCACTTTGATGTATAAGTCAATTTTATTTTACAGCTTCCAAGTTTTCTATGCACAAAAAGTGCAGGAGAACTGAAGACTGTTAAATTAGCTGTTATCTATTTATTCATCTTCAGTTATGTAGTCACCAGATAATACAAATAGAGATTATATTTTGCTTTAGATAATGGATAAAGCATTAACATTTTTATGGGACATTAGAAGTTACCCATCTGCAGAATGCACACTGCAAAAAATCTCATGGTAGAATAATGCACTTGTTCATATTTGTTGGTAGAATACCAGCCAAAACAGAAAACTTAAATATTCTTGAAAAAAAAGTATATACAAGCACAGCACTAGAAAAGATTTAGTACTTAACAGATGGCTAGTTCTGCAGAGATGCTTTAACAGATGGTTGGCATGATGGTCTGGAAAAAAAGTTTACTAGAGTTTGGAAGTTATAATCTCACCAAACAAGACATCTCCTCTATTCCCATGAAGATAATGTATGGCATCACATTGTTGTAAGTAAATAATATGAGGTTTTATCTGTTACTGGCAATCAGCTTTAATACTTCGCAAAACCCAGAGCAAGAGAGAAAAAAAGTATATAATCTCAGTTTCCTTACCACCTATCACTGCTTGGCTTGTTTTTTCACTCAGTGGAAGCAAGTGTGTCCATGCATAAGCTTGACAACACACTTTTTCTCTGAACATTTGGAAACTCTCATGGCTATGAAGTGGATTTGGTACTCAGACTATAGGTATCCACTCAAAAGAAAAGTTGAACTCTTCTGGGGTGCTTTCTTGGGTAACTCCATTGTCAAAGTTGTTCCAAAGAAGGAAAGCACAAGATAATCCTTGAGACCCCTGAGGATTTCATGGCTTGTGAGAACTAACTCCTTTGTCTATTCTACCACCCTCATGCAAACAAAAATAATTTCAAAAAGAGAAGGGAAGTACAAAATTTGAAGACAAAACTGTTAAACATAAAATATACTTGAGACAACAAATCAACAATTTTCCCTCTGTGCTTAATCATTCTTGCACTTGGAACGTTTCACTCAGATTTTAGCACATACTCTCCTTCAGCATGTGACTCCTATACTGGTATTTTATAATCTGTGGTAAAAACAATGCTAATTCCTTATAAAGGAGCTCTTTGCTGAGGTACTGAACATCATATATAATAATTAAAAACCAAAACAATATAACAGAAAAATAACAAACACTAAATTTACTATTACTTTATTTCACTGAAGAAAGTTATGCACTAGTAGAAGACTATAATCTATTTTTACGAGCAAAACCAGCCACTAATATTTCTCAAACTTTTTTCATATGATGATGTCAAAGTGTTTCATGAACAATGAATTAAGTTTTATAGCAAGTCTCAAAGGTGCATTAGGCACAGTAAAACACTTAATCCTTCTGTTCTTTTTTTGTCAGGCCCACTTGGACTTGATTTGGGGTTTAACTTTCCTGATACTGTCTACCATTGCAAACAAATGCATAGGTCTTCAGGTTTCCACCTGCCAGACCTGAGGAAGAGATTTCTCCTAATAAGCTACCACATTTATTATTTGTCACTTGCTGTTCCTTAGAGAAATACTTAAAAAGTAGAGTTTGGTCTTCTGTTTCATAGTTCTTTTATTTTTTCTTATCTGTGTGACAGATTGGAATATACTTATGTAGCTGCAGAACATATTTATTGCAGCATTGATCAACTGAATAGATCCTAAACAATTTTTATTTTTTCTTTCCTGATTGAAATGATGATCAGACAAATTTAAATTTGGAAACATTGCTCCAGACTTCCAGCAGTCGCTACTTATTCTCCTTCCATGATCCCAATTTTGAACAATTTATCTTGTTATACACTCATTTATCTTGTTATACATTAAGATATCTACCCCAAAGAGAGGATCTGTCTTACAGGACTCTACAGATACATGCATCCCAGAAAATGCTGTTCAGTTTCAACACAGACTCACAGAATTGTCATGGTTGGAAACGACCTCTAAGGTCACCAAGTCCAATGATCAACACAAAAAAACCCCACAACCTTGGCCATTAGAGCATGTCCTGAAGTACCAAACCTACAGAGCTTTTCAACACCTCCAGGGATGGTGACTCAACCACCTCCCTGAGACAAAACCAGCTTGTTATAAAGTTTCACTTACTGCATTTTCTTATAAAAAACGACTCAGTTTATAAAATGTGTTCCAAGACAAAGAGATACATTTCTTAAGAACTTCCACAGAACTAACAAGCTTCATGGAGATTGCTAATATATTTGCATTTTTGTCAAAAATAATATTCAGTCGAATAATATGTTTGACATAAAAGTTTCTGCCCAAAAGTACATCTAATGTTTGATGTGTAGAAGTACATGCAGATAATTGACTAGGCATCAAGGGAATAATCTAAAAATTGTGCAGCAGGGACGTTGTTTTTTGTAGAATCCACTACACTTCTGGTTAGGTTCCAGAAATAACTCTTTACTGTTCTATGGCTTATGTTTTGGTGTTGTTGGAAACTCACAATTTGTAATGGAAGGGAAGAGAGGAGTTGCTCCTGAAGCACTTAGTTTTATCTGTTCTCTTCTAAGGATAAATTGGAATTAAGAAAACTGATGCACCTGTTTGGTAAGAACTTTGCTTTTACTTCATTCTGCTGAGGCTAAAAGGATGTTTGTGTAACATTCCACAGTAAACAGCTCTAATATTTTGAAGCATCACTCATCTACCAAACTTGAATTGCTCTACAAGTGTTTATTACAAGAAGGATATCAATTTAACAATCTCATAAATCTAATCTTAGAGATGACTGTCATAGATCACAAGTGAGTAATAAAAAAATCAGTATCCTGCAAGCTCAATTTTGTATTTGAAAGGTAAATGGTAAACTACTAAAACAGTATTTGACAATTAACTTTCTTTCTGCCTTTTCCAAGTAGCTTTGAGTGTTAGGTTTCTGAAGATGAAAAAGGTCAAGCAAAACAAAATAATTTAAAAATGTTTTTTTCAAACATAAAATACAAACATTTTTTTAAAAGGTGAAAATGGAAGTATGGTATTCATGATGCTCAGAAAAGTCACAAATATTTTGTGACAGAACACACATTCTTCCTTTGGTGAAAACAAGTAGTTGCTTCTATCGGCAACATCTCAACAGCTCGCAGCTTGGCCCCTATCAGGCTCAAGCACCAGGGTCATTTTTGTTGTTGGATTCCCTCCTGTTTGCCAAAGTAATACCTCAGCTTTACACCTTCATCTTTCTGTCACTAAACTCTTAGAGGTAAACACTAGTCCCCATCCCTTGCAGCCTTAGCAAGTACCCCATCTCTTGCCAGCCTTAGTAGCTAACCAACAGATCAACTGCAACTGCCTATACTAAGGAGCCCGCCCAAACTGCACTCAGACAGTTCCTTGCATTGGTAATGGACTTTGTGAAGCACCTCACTCCACATTTTGGAAAAGTTCATATACTACCTCTAGTAGTAGTTCATGTGATACTAGTTCACACATATTTATTCCACCATCTGGGAACATATTTCCTGAAAAAAACCTTTCAATAGAAACCATTTCCCCTTGTTCTGAACTCATTTTAATTTAGTCATAGCACAGACATAATGTCAATGGCTTAAATATTTTATAGCTTGATGGTCAAACTGTGTTAGATAAAGCAATGAATAACATGGCCTTTGATGCTGTGTTATATGCATAGTCTTCCCCTTCTTCATCCCATGCTGGTCTTGGCTGGGATAGAGCTAATGTTCTTTTACAGCAGCTAGTATGGGGCTATGCTTTGGATTTGTGCTGGAAATTGTGTTGATAATACAGAGATGTTTTGTTACCACTGTGCTGTGCTTACACAGAGTCAAGGCCTTTTCTGCTCCTCACACCAACCCACCAGCGAGTAGGCTGGGGGTGCACAAGGGGTTGAGAGGGGACACAGCTGGGACAGCTGACCCCAACTGACCCAAGGGATATCCCAGACCATATGACATCATGCTCAACAATAAAAGCTGGGGAAAAAGAAGGAAGAGAGAGGCATGTTCAGAGAGGCGGTGTGTGTCTTCCAAGTCACTGTGACATGTAATGGAGCCCTGCTTTCCTGGAGATGGCTGGATGGGAAGCAGTAAACAAATTCCTCCTTTTATGTCATCTGGCACATAAATGGCTGAAGAGTCTCCAAGGGAGTTTTTGTCTTCTGTCCTGCCACATGTATCTAAAAATCTAATCTGGTTTACAATTTTATCAGTGTACCCAAACATCCACAGAGCAGCCATTCTCACAACCATATGTGTAGATTCAATGTAATGTTTCCCTATAATTCTGCTGGAGCACATCCTGAGCACTGTGAAAGTGAACCTGATTAGCAGAAATTTGACTCTGTCAATTAAGGACAAATTATATGAGGATTGTTCATTAATGCAAATGAAGGGCAGGTTTCAACTCCAATGAAAGGATTCCAATCACAAAACTATAAACACCTACTCATACTACCATGGTACATAAAACAGGATATACTTAATTGTATTAGTATAAGACTAAAAACATGCAAGTGTAATCAGAATTTAATTGCAGAGCTACAGTTCTGGTAGAGTGTAACACCTGTACAAGGAGAGAGATTTTCATCCAACACTTCATATAATCATAGTTTTTCTTGTTTGGTCTTCTTAAGGCAGGCTATAATATAATAAAATTGAATGTGTCTAGCTTTAAATTTAAACATCTTTCTACAACAGAGGAAACATCGATCTTAATTTTGACCTGTTCTTCTGTCAAAGGATATAACTATTACTAAAATTATAAAATCAAGTATTTTGACAAAATGTTAAATTTACCATGCACATTGCCAGTAATACAGTAATACATAGTCCAACAATTTATGTTTTAAAAACACATTTTGGTTATAAATTAATGTAATATATTTTGGTTCTAAAATATTTAGGGTACTTAACACCCAGAAAAAATCATCCTTCAAATTATCCATATCACTGTATGAATACTACTAGAGAAACAGAATTTCTATGCATGGGAACAAGTACAAAATAGCCTGAATAAAATAGTTTCAAAAAAAGATTCAACCCGTATGTAAATTTTTAAAAATTAATTCTTTAAACTGATTGTACCAGACAGGAAAGTTATTCTGCTTGGTCCTTCAGGACTCAGCTGGCTAGATGGCACTGGCAGAGCTGCTACAGCTCCATAGTTCTGGAACAAGCAATAACAAGCAACCCAAAAATCTAAACACTGACTGGAAGTCAAAACAAGCTGTCCAAGCAATGCCCTAATCTGCAGTAAGACACTGAGTAGTAGAAGATCCCAAGCAAACACTGAGGCAATCAGCTCTGCAAAAGGACAGTTCAATTTATTTCTTGATTTCGCTATTTTGTTCATATCTTCCTTCTCAAATCCACATAATATGCAGGTATTAGTGCATTTTTGCCATATAAAATGCATGAAATATTCAGTATCATCAGAAAAATCCAACTCAAGAGATTTAAAGGCCAAAATGTTCATCAGATACCACTTCTTCTCGCTCGACAAAATTTCTATAGAAGTGAAAATGCTTATATTTTATATTGGTGCACATATTGTATTGACATAATTAGAGAAACCAAGCACAGACATAGCAGTGCTGTGTAGCAACACTACACAGCAGCAACCTGCAGAGATCATAGATGAATGATCTCCACCCACAGCAGAAAGTGTCGTGCCCACAGAAGTAGCCATATCTTTGTCTAAACTGAACAAGACAAGCCAACAATGCCTGACACTGAACACCTACATTATCCTCCTATCATATCAGTCAAATGGTCACTGATAAAATAATTAGTTTAAAACTTAAGTGTTCAGAAAAAAAAAAATAAAAAATTATTGAATAATTTCTGCTACAATAACCTGTTCCAAGCAATGATAAAGATGGATCAACATGGAAGGGGAAAGAACTGTATATTTTTTTACTCCATGGAATAGTTTTCTAGTCACTAGTTTTTCAATAAATAACTCTGTAGAGCATGAATGCAATTGGTGTGCTATGTTAATATTATGAAGACTTTACTCCACTTTTCTATCTGACTTCCACATTTGTAATATATTTGGGTCAGCCTGTTCCAAAGCAGATGCAGCAGCATTTTCTCTCCCTCTCTTCTGAAATGCTGTCTGTTCTCACTTAAAATCAGACTTCATCCTGGATGTCAGGTGTAATGGGAGGGGCTTCCCAGGTCCCTCAGGACAGGACCTAGATCATCCCATCACCTCAGCAAGGAGAGGGCAGCCAGGGGACACCATTTGCAGCCCCAGACATCCAGCATCTCCCTGGGGATAGCAGGGTAGAGATGTGGGGAGCTGGAGACCAGCCCTGAAGTGGCACCACTCGGGCAGGGGCTGATGTTTCTGGGGGTCTAGACATGGCAGAGGGAGCTCTGGGGTGATGGAGCAGGACAGCAAGGATTACCAGTACCTTCAGGGCCCTGAAAACCCACACCTCAATCCTGGACACTTTTTTCTGTATAAGATTGCAGACAAACTGAAGAATCCAACCAGTTATATGAGTTCTCTCTTTTGGCTTTGTAGGTGTTACAGACAGTACCTACAACAGCTCTATTCATCTACAGTTTAAATGGGAAGGGATTCTGCACAGGAAACAAATGCCTGTGACCATATGTTCAGACCTATTCTTGATCTCTTGCAGTACCAACATATTCCTACCAGTAAAGAATTTTTTTGATGTAAAGTGAAAAACCAGGTTTACATAAATAAGGTCACCTGAATCACTTCTCTAGTTTGTATTTGGGCACACAACTGCAGTACTTAATTTATTTTGCTTATAAATTGGGTTATTTTTCAGCTGAAGATTTCTGCCTCCTCTTCCCTCAGTGTTTTCTCACTCTAGTTTTCATGTAATTTAAATAAGTGAGTGAAGGATTGATTTCTTGATTAGCTTAATGCAAAAGCTGCATTGCTCATCACCAATTTAGGGAGAGAACAAAACCAAATATGTACCTTTGACTAAAGCTAAAAATCAGTTCTATATATTTGCAGTTGAGTTTGCTATTCTCATTTACAGAGTCATAGAGGTTCCCTTCCTCAGCCAAAGCTATCAGGGTATTTGTTTACCATGAATTGCCTGCCTTTCCTGTTCACTGCAATGATAAAGTTCTGTGGGCCAGTTTTATGCCACCTAACCAAATAGTTTAGGTCAAAAAGCATTTAGAGATATTATACTCCGACAATACATTTTGACATTACTTTTAGAATCATGCAGAGACTTAAGATACCCCATTTAGTGCCCAGTAACCTCCCAAAACTTGTGGGTATCTTCACACCTAATTTAAGCACCTCAATCCATCCTTTATGGGAAAATACACCGTCTTTGCCACTGTATTAAGACATCAAGACCACCACAAAAACAAACTAACTACTCCAAATCACTACAGTTGAATTTTTAAATGTAAATACATTTCCATCTGTTGGTTTATGTTAGCTCTTCTGTGTCCACTAAAGATTGAATGTTTTCTCATCACTGCTTGACGGTAACTAAGCTGGCATGTATTAAACCTGGACTGACTTGAAGGAAAAAAATGTTTCTCTAGCTAGAAATGGTTCTCTGTAATGACAAATGATGAAATTTTCCATTAGATCTCTACTCTGACTTTTCCAAAACTATTTATATTTTTTTTTAATATTAAGTATTTCCTTGTTATGAAGGAAATGAGGTAAAAAATCCTGCCCATCCATGTTCTCCTGTGCATTTCTAATGCAGACTTCAGTGAAAAACACAGATCTATTGCCAAAGTTATCAGTTTGAAACACATGTGCTCATAAATCATTACAAGAATATTTTTTCTTTCACTAAGAGATTACACAATTAACAAACTACATTTTTGTGACAGTTCCTGAAAAATACCAACTTACATCAAGCTAGTACAGTCTAAAATGCTCAGCAAACACTACCTGTTAATTTCAGAATTGTCAATGACTAAAAAAACTCACATTAATTTACACTATTTTAAAATCAGTCCTTTGAGACTGTGTAGAACAACCACTTTAGAACTACATTCATTTGACAAAAAGGAGTAAGAAAACTCAGCGAGTAATTAAGTGAAGTTTCTTTAAAAACATCCTCTGGGAATTTGTAGATCTAGCCATCTGAAAAGCCCTGACTCACAGTCACTATGTCTCTACACTTCAACTTATATCTGATAGCAAAATGAAAATGATTAGGAGAGACAGAAAGCCCAACAGCCCTGCAAGGTGTTAGTTTTGAAGGAAGGAACAAGGCATGAATATCACAAAAGTGTCTCTGCCAACTTGAAGTTGCCTGGAGTGGCAAGAAAGGATGCTGCCAGGCAAGCTCTGCTTCTGTCATATTTCCTGTCCCTTTTCTTCTAATTAAACCACTAGATCTCTACCATTCTTAGCTCCAAATACCCTCTACTTAATGCTACTGACTGTCAACTCCAAAATGCTCATTATGGAGCTCTAGGATGATTTGGCTACAAGAAGAGCAGCTGGAGCCACTAAGCTTTTGATGTAGCAAACCCCACTTCAAGCCTATTCTAACACACTACTCTTCCCTTTCAAAACAGACCAACTTTCAAAGTGGATCTCAGAAACTTCAGAAAAAGGCACAGTTGTCTAAAACCCACCTGATTTTCTGGAGGCAGAGAAACAAGAAAAGCAAGGTGGTTAATAGAGTCTCTGAGAGATTTTGTTCTTTCTTGGAGAAGTGGACAAAATTAGTTCACTTTCTGCGTAAGATTTCCTTAAACTCCATTGTCTAAAATTTCATTTCCTGAAAAATGTGAATAAAGTGACCTATTCAAAAGTTTAATTTAAATAAACCAACCAAACACACAAACCCAAACATTACCCATAGCTTACATCAGCTAAGGACCTGATCCTACATGCTCTCTCACACTGCTAACTAGAAAATGAAAATCTATTGTTTCTATGTAGAAATAAAATTCTTGTTTCTGTAGAAACCCTACAAATCCTTAAACCTGTAAAAACTTCTGAAGGCTACATCACTATTAATAGCAAATTCCCACTGAGAAATTGCTGCATTTAGAATATAACCCAAGTTGCACTGAGTGGTAAAATTGCCTTCCTACCCCCTCTTTTTTTTGCTCAGATAAAGAAGTGAAGTTATGTCCATTCATATCTGTCATACAAGAAAACCAAGAAAACACATGGCCAGAGTTTCAAGCTACATAAACAAAAGATTGTGGCTTATCAGTGACATGAGCACTGTGACAAAACTTCAGAAAGGCACAGTAGCAACCCTAAGGATCTATCTTCTCTGACTGAACTGGGCTCATCTTTAGAGATGGAGCTGTTTCTCTTATTTCTTAGGAACATAAATGGATTTAGTTAATCCATTCTTGTGTTTCTGTTCCAGCTGCCTCCCATGTCATTCAACCCTAAATTACCACCACTTTTACAGTGCCTAGACCTAAAATCAACTTAGATCTAAGACCTAAGATCAAAATTTGTCTGGTTGGGTTTTTTATTATCATGGAAACACAGGAATATGATACCTTTGCATTTAAAATCTCTGAGAGAATTTCTACACGAATGTTTCACATACAGATTACAGAAGGTAAATAGCTAAAGCTGTGCCTGAGATGAACTTTACTTCCAGAATCACTGCAATGCTAATTCTCCCTACCTCCTACTCACCAGCCTCAGATATAGCACAAATAAAACTGTTATATTTTCTGCTGAGCTAGTATGTGAGATACTCATACAGGACTATCTTGTGCACCTGAATGGACTGTTTGATCTACAGTTTCATATATGGTTCTCCGTGTTGTGGCACCTGACATGTTACAGCATGCAAATGATTGACCCATATTTACAGGATATGGAGGTAAAAGATTATAAGAGTGCTCAAATGAATGTAAAAGTGCAGTATCATAATGTAGTGTTGTATGAAAACCTCTACTGAGCAAGTGGGTACATCATTCCCCCAGTAGATTTCATTAATTCCCAGATTTCTTAAATACCTCTTTTATCTTCTGGTCCAGCCTTTCTGCCAAACCAGAGCAGCTGAATTCCTATGGTTTCATAGTTATATTTGGCTTTTGACAGTCTTGGTGAGTCTGTTGTCACAAACAAGGGTGTTTCTAGCCCCAGTGGGAACTGGTAACTATCTCAGTTGTGGCAGTTAAAACCAACATGTATTATAAGAAGAGTCCTAAACTACCACCTTTCACAGTCAAGTGTATTAAACTGTAAGAAATTACAACTGAGTTAATACTCCCAGCTGTGAACTGATCCAGCTAAAGGATTGACATGTGGTCTTCCACTTTTTTTTTTCTCCTCAGGTGGATGAGATGGGATGAACAGCTACCAGATACAGATATCAGCCCAGTCTGATGCAAGACCAGAGCTTGTAACTCAAAGCCCTACTTTCATGCCTAAAAAGGGGTGCTTTTCATTTACAAGATTACAAGCCACATTTCTGTGATTAGCTACAATGTGTGTATCTTAGGTTTCTAAAAGTAATAGGTTATATGCTACATAGACTTGGGAAGATCCACATGTCAAATATAGATATATTTATTTGCTCAAGGATCTCAACATGATTTAAAACATAATTGCAAGTCTCCACCTTTAGCATGTGCACTCTTAAACATAAGGGATCACAACAAAGTCTTTGGCATGGAAAACAGAAATGGAAATTCAAACTTGGCACTTTTGTCCATTGTTTGGAAAAAAATGGGAAAGTTTGAGGTTCTCTTTACAGTGAATGAAATAACTCTTGCCTAAGACTACTGAGAGAGGGATGTGTAGGTTTTCCAGTCTTTTCTTAGTGGACAACATCAGTTTTCTCAACTTTTAATTTTGGGCATTAGAAAAAATAAAATGAAGAAATATTCTTCCATATCTTAAATCTTCTTAGCACTTTGTTTTAAACCAAACCCACAATGCATGTGTCACACTGGCATGTTTACTCTATGTACGTGTTGGTCTCTCAATGACAGATTTTCATTTGATCAGTTGTCATGGAAGGACTGTGGCTACTGTTGAAATAACATGATTAAATGAATGCAGCTCTAATAGTGGCTAAAGCCTTGAATTAGTCTTAGTTTCACTCTTTGATAAGGTACTAATATTTTCTTCTGTATCTTCAGAATGATGCAAAACAAAGGAAAATACAGAAATGTTAACAAGCAAGACTAACAGAAGCACTAAGTGTTTATCAACCTGTACTTTTATCTAAGCACAGCAGGCTTAAGATTTTAATGCAAATTAACTGCTAACAAGACTTTAATAACCCGATTTTATACACTGATGTAAAGCTTGTAAATATTTGTTCAAATAAACACTTGAAATATGGGTGATGGCTTTCCATCAGCATTGCTGTTTTAAAAACTTGCATGGTAAGGTTTTTTCCTAATGATTGCAGCCTAGATCTGTGGGTTTTTTTACAAGATTCAGGGCTTTGTGTAGCTGAATGCAGCGGTAAGTAGGACAGCAGTAAAGCCAACAGCAAATTGCAGGATAATTTAAAAAATAGTGCTTGTAGCTCTGAGTTGGGTCACCTGAAGGTAAAAGATGTGTATATAAGAATAATTTGGTATTTGGGGCTATGGGTAAGGAGAAATTCTAGAGATGAGAGTCCTGGAATGAGATGATGAAAAGAAGGCGCCATAAAAGTATGTGAAGAAAGTTTGAGAATGAGAAAAAATATTACCAAGAGTCCATTGACTAAATCCTGTTTTGCAGGTAGGGCCACAGCATTCTCTGCCTTGTTGGATTTCAGTTGCCAAGAATATGGCAGCTTTCATAAATGTTTGTTCTTGTCCTGGTGAGATACCACAATCACGGCGCAGTTACAACCTCGCAGGGGATCACAGCAAATATTAAGACACGTTCCCTGCAGTCCTTGAATATTGTCAATATCTGCCTTTATGGTAGTGAGTAAAACAGATTTAATCATCACCTACCCCAAAACTCTTCATTAGGCTGGGCTCAAGTCACATCACAAGGACTAAGAATTCAAGTTATGAGCTAAAATTGCAGGTGAAGAGAACATGTCTGTAACATTTTGTATTCAGAGGGAAACTAGTATTTCTTATGGGCTAAGGAATCTGTCTTGAAGAGCAATGCTTCTTTTCTTACTTTGCCTTTTTTCCTTTATTGTGATAAAATTGCACACATTCTTATACACTAGTTTTTATATCAGAAGAAGATCAAACTGAAATTTCTGGATCAAACACTTACTCTAGCTTTATGACCATACAGTTTCAATCTTTTTTTTCCAAAGTCCTGTGTCTCAGATGAAGGCTCACTCAATAGCTTTGAAACTGTGGAAAGACATTTCTGTGAGAGACAGCTAATATCTTATATTCAGAAAAGATTTGTCTGAGGAATTAAAATTAGCCTTCTAATAATAAAACATCACTTTTTGTCTGGTAGAGTCACATATATGGAGAAATATAGGGCATTCTATCTCTTTAACAGCCAAAAACCTGCAAGTTACAACTAAGAAATACAACTGATGTTGACTGACTGATCAGAGGTTACATAATTCAATGGTCAGGTGAGCATATGACTCAATATGAGCTATGCAAAGTCAAGAAAGATCCAACGGCATAATGAGAAACTGAACTGAGATCTGGTATGTCTGAGACCTTGCTTTGGCACATAACTGCACATTAATTGCTAAACAAACTGTTTATTGCTGTTAAAAGAGCTACATCCTTTTAAGCAATTCACATTGCCAAGATCACTGTTCAAGGATCACAATTTTCTATTCTCCCTATAATGTTACAGCTTTGAAATGAATTTGTTTGAGATCAATTTCTGTTTTCTTTCTATATATATCCTTCAAGATGCCTTTGATTTCCTCTTGGAATGACTAGAGAAGTACACAACCCTACTCTGCAATGAAATTAACATATTCGAAATATAACATTGGCTAACTCAGAGGTCTATCATTTTTAGGACACGTCATAGCCCCTAGCAGTCATTTGAAGGAAAAAGAGAAGGAAACCGAAGATACATGTTACTGAAGTTGTGTGTAAACTACAAAATTTCCTTCTTTCTTGTCATATTCTACAGAAGAGGCGTTTCAGACACAGATGCAGTTAGTTGTTAATTACAAATGCAGATTAGTATAAAGGTAAGTGATTATACTATTACCTAGAGCTTCCTGAAAAAAAAAACCAGCAACAAACAAACAAAAAAAGAATATCTGAACATGGTGTTTGTCCATACTTGCATTGTAATCACTCCAGCAGCAGGTTGACTACAGTTGTGGTTGACGGTCACTGTCAGCAACAAATACCTTCGGTGCATTAGAAAAGGTGTGAAAGGGCCATCATGGAAAAAGAAACAAGACAAAAGAGAAACTTAAAATATATATAAAAAAACCACCCTAGTACAATGATTTGCAATGAACATCTTATTTGAAGAGAAGCAGAGCTCTATTGTGTTGTAAATATAATAAAATGCTTCCAGCTCATGTGAATCACTTGTTAATGGCACTATTGTGCCACTGTAAATTACTATAAAATAACATGATCACATGCATCATCCAAACCATTTTCTAACCATTCATCAACATTTACTGTCATTGTGTAAAAACAGAATTTCCTGTGTTCAGAAGATACAGTCATAGAAATACACAAAAAGGAAGGAATTTCATTCACAGACCAGTTCAGTTCAGATGTTTATTGTGTATTCCCTTATCTCTAAACCATTGTTGGAACTGAAATTATGTCCTAAAAGAAGAAACACAAATAAAACAATAGAACAGACGAAACTGGTGATGTGAAATAGCTTGTATTACTGAACAAAAAAACCCCAACAAAACAAACAAACCAGAAGTATGACACAGCTAGCTGGCTGTTCGAAACAGTGGGTTTGCTGGCAGGATCTGTCACCTTGTGGGAACCCACACTGTCCATCCCTGAATGCAGGAAGTTCCACCTTAACATGAGGAAAAACTTACTTGCTAGAAGGGTGCCAGAGCACTGAAACAGGTTGCCCAGAGAGGCTGTGGAGTCTCCTTTGCTGGATACGACTTTCAAGGCCTTTCTGGATGTATTTTTGAGTGACCTGCCCTAGGCGGCCCTACTCTGGCAGGGGCGTTGGACTCAATAACCCTTCCAACCCCTATCATTCTATGATTCCATTATTCTATGATTCCATTATTCTATGATTCCATTATTCTATGATCCCATGATTCTGTGATTCCACAGAATCTGTCATTTTCAGTAAAGATCATTTTTAACCTAGGAATTAATAAATAATTTAAATATTTTTTCTTATCAGCTCTCCCCCTAAATGCTACAGTTATTTTTTAACACTATGAATTTGAGGGCATATATTCTAAAGCTAAAGTAAAAATTCTACAAAGCTATAAATATACAATTTAAACATGAAGTAGGTTTTATTATGAGAGTAGCTATATGTTATTTTTGTCTAAGTTGCATTTAGTTTTGGCTGTGACACATCTGAAGTTTTCACTGTGTTACTATTTGTGATCAGTGGAGTTAGCATCCCACCAAGAAGGAACTGCTAAGGCTCTTTATCAAATTAACCTCAAGAAAGTATGAGGTCAGTGGTACATTATGTAGCATCATTTTTCAGCAAGATTAAATTCTACAGTTGCAGACTGAGTCTAGGCTATAAAAGCATAATTTTAAGCTTTAGGTGTTAAAGAATTTCATAATATGGAAGCATTATAAAAGAGAAGGTTACACGGCGAAACCTGTATTTTTAATCAATTATTGTTGCTTGTTGAAATTTTATTGAAAGGAAGTTACTTTGTAGGCACATGTGAAACCATTTCCCCATGAAATTTGGATTACTAGAAAGATTCAGATGGAGCAAGAAGATGACAAGTGAAATTTACCTTGGAAATGAATAGACTTTAAGGAAAATAATACAATAATTCATTTGTATGGATACCCTCAGAAAAGAACAACAAAAGGACTTGTGCAATTCTTTTAAAACTTAATTTTGTATATGCTGAGCAGTTTAGGGAAAATTCTGTAGCATAAATTTGAAGAGTGACTTTATCAAACCAGTTGTTATGTTTCATTTTTAGCAAAGGGTTTAGGCTTTTAAAACTTTGTCAGTATAGGTTCCATTTTTCATGTTACACAGAATGTAATATATTTTAGTCAAGAGTTCTTTTTGAAATTGTAAGGCAAATTGCAAATACATTTTGAAAATGCCATTTCCTTAAAGGTATCCTCATGCAACCCTGTGTGTATTGGCTAGATTTGTAACCTAAGACAATTTAGGCTTCAGAAAGAAGCCCTACAGTGAAGGACTTGGGGATGTTGGTGATGAAAAACTGAATATGAGCTGGCAATGTGTGCTAGCAGCCAAGAAATGCAATCATATTCTGGGCTGCACCAAAAGAAGTGTGACCAGCAGGTCAAGGGAGGTGACTCTTCTCCTGTACTCTGATCTCATGAGACCCCACCTGTGTCTAGTTCTGGGGTCCCCAGCATAAGAAAGACATGGACCTGCTTGAGCAGGTCCAGAAAAGGACCAGGAATATATTAGTATAACATTCATAATTAGACAAAAATGGTATCTCAGTCTTGACTTATTAACATTCACCTTTTATTTGTTTGTACTCAAACCTTTTGAAAACTGGAAAAATATTTAAAGAAATTCAGAATCAGCGAAGAAATCTACTAGATTTAAAGGCACATACCAACTCGATTTTAACAGCTCCAGAAAAAGTAGTACAGATCACCAAAGCAATTTATGAGCTAGAAGTTTCTAAAAGCTACAAAGTAGGTTATTACACAAGAGACTAAAAATAGCTGTTATGATTTATCAGGTCCTAATTCTTTTGGGGCTGTTAGAATTTGGATCAGAAATAAGAGCCCTTTTGTAAAGTCTCTCTTTGTGTTTCTCTGGCAAACATGACACAATCTTTATTATTATCTCAATAAGACTCAAAGATTCTTACATACTCATTTCATAGTTTGGAGCATAAGTCTGTAAAGCACACATGCTAATGTAGAGGTTTCTAACAAAAAGAAATATACATTTTTTAATGTTACTCTAGGCAAAGAAACACATTTGTAATGCAAACTGGTAGAGAGTAAGCAGTTTAGAGCTATGGCAGAGTATCAAGAATGACACTCCTTAATGTATCTCATTACATCCAGATGCTGAAGAACACAAAGCTGAATATCATGTGCTCATCTCAGGCAATAAAGATTAAAAGCCTGAGCCTGTAACTCTTGAGGCAAAACTTCTATTCCCTGGAAAACTGCAGAGTCAAACCATGTTTACTGTCATTTTATTCTGTAGCTCTACTGTATTTTGTTTAGTATATTTAGTTCAATCAGAACTTTATATCCTGAATGTAATTTTCCTGACTGCTATCCAGCTACATCTGCCTTTCAATGCCAAGCAGGCACTACACATGGCTAGGGTGAGTGAGGAGCATTCTTGCAAAGGAGAACTCTTAACTCTTCTTTGGTTCCTTAAAACAAAGCAAGGAAAATACCTAACACACAAATCAGTGTGCTGGGCTGTATGACAGACAAAGCCAATCTTCTGGCTACCAAACACCAAAGTAGAAAGGCCTGCTGTTGAAAAGAACTGAGAACTGATATTTGCTGCCTGTGCGCGTGAGGCAAACACCGTGGCTGAGATGCCAGCTTCCGTTTTCACTTACTGCTTACAGAAGATTGATGACAGGTGCTTTATGAAAGAAAAATTGCACTCATCCCAGATATGTGTACAGTATATCTACACAACTCATAAACGATCAACTGAGGCCATGTGTACACAGACATTTCTCTGCAGCAGCACAAGGACTTATTCTCCTGTCTCTGCTTGTTTCCGCTTTTGAGCTGCTTACTTGATTTTGGAAATAAAACTAGCTGTAGGGCCACAGAGTGAACTAGATCAGCAAACTGATCTAAGTTAAAACAACCATACTGAAAATAAAATGTGGCTGAGGGTTGGAGAAGGGATTTTCATTTGTGATCTACTTCAAAGACAGGAGGCAGAGTAGCGTTACAGGCAGGATAACAATATTATTGAAAAAATCTCAAATAAAGTGCATGTGTATGAGAAAAACGTAATCTAGATCACAGAATCATTAAGGTTGGAAGGGACCTCAAAGACCATCTAGTTCCAATCCCCCTGCCATGAGCAGGGAACCCTACCACTAAACAAGTTTGCACAAAACCTCATTCAACCTGGCCTTAAAAAAACTCCAGGGATGGGGCATCAACAACCTCCCTGGACAAGCCATTCCAGTTCCTCACCACCCTTAGAGTGAAGAATTTCTTCCTAATATCTAACCTAAATCTCCCCTCTCTCAGTTTAAAACCATTACCCCTTGTCCTATCACTATCTTCTCTGATGAAAAGCCCCTCCCCAGCTTTCCTGGAGCCCCTTCAAGTACTGGAAGGTGCTATAAGGCCTCCCTGGAGCCTTCTCTTCTCCAGGCTGAACAGCCCTAACTCTCTCAGCCTGTCTTCATAGCAGAGCTGCTCCAGCCCTTTGATCATCTTTGTGCCCTTTCTCTGGACCCTTTCCAACAGCTCGATGTCTTTCCTGTGCTGAGGGCCCCAGAACTGTACACAGTATTCCAGGTGGGGTCTCACCAGAGCAGAGCACAGGGTCAGAATCCCCTCCCTGGCCCTGCTGGCCACACTTCTTTTGATGCAGCCTGGGACACAATTGGCTCTCTGGGCTCCAGCACACACTGGTGGCTCATGTTGAGCTTCTCATCAACTACCACTCCCAAGTTCTTCTCCTCAGAGCTGCTCTCCAGCCATTCTTCCCCCAGCCTGTTTTTGTGCCTGGGGTTGTGCTGACCCAGGTGCAGGACCCTGCACTTGGCCTTGCTGAACTTCATGAGGCTGGCACTGGCCCACCTCTCCAGCCTGTCAAGGTCCCTCTGGATGGCATCCCTTCCCTCTTGGGTGTCAACCATACCACACAGCTTGGTCAGCAAACTTGCTGAGGATACACTCAATCCCACCTTCCATGTCTCTAACAAAGTGGTGGCTCATGTTGAGCTCCTCATGAGCTCAATATCATTATGCCAGCTGTATTAATCAAATTTTAAACTTTTTTTTTTGAGACAATACTGTAAGGGTCATTCTTTTAAAGTTATGTAGGCATTTGCTCTTTCACTAATTTCATGGACCATGCATGCACATCATGATGCAGCCCTTGCCTCTATTTAAGTGCTAGCTTAAGAAAAACAGGTAATTATTTATGAAAGTGAGTGTACTGATAAATCTTCATCTTTTAAGGTCATCTCATCCTCATTCTTCCTTTCAGAGAAAATGCTTTCAAAATAGTGACTTAAATGTTTGGAGGTTGGAAAGAGGAAGAGAGATCTAACAGTGTGTCCATGCGCTGTGAGGCCAGTGAAGCCAAGTCTGTAGAAAGAGATACTTCTCTGCCACAGACTCCTGCTCTGCCTAGTCTAGTTAACAGAGGTAGACACTAAGGAGGGAATTCTCTGGAAATAATCCTCAATATTGCAAAATAATTTTCTTATAAGCATAATTTCATGGTAAGAAATAGACTGATATCTTTCTTTCTAGAAAAAGTCCTGATTTTCTGATATTTATCTAAACTTTAATTGACCCAAATTTCACATTAATTCACAAGAATTAAAACAGCTATCAGCTGGGTAATTATTATAAATTATTTGTCTGTGCAAAATCTGGACAGATTTCAGATACAGATGCTCATTAACAGAAGGTGTTTGACTCTGAGGTCTGCCAGCCTACATTCAGAACTCGATGCTATGTGGCATCTTTTACATCCAGTTGTCCAGAAACCTTCCCTAAGGCTACATCACTCCATTTTAGTTCTAACCACCAAAGAAAATACACAACACAGTTTAGCAAGGATGTTTCTCCACTGCAGGTTGATTCCCTCAGTGTTCAGTCCTTTTTCTGTCACATTATATGTCTACAAAGTACTAGAAATGTATAAACTGTCCTTGTTCATATACTGAAAAACCTTCTGGACTTACTACAGACAAACCTACTCAGTTTTGTCAGGTTCTCCCTGTACTCCAAGTTGACAGCTTTGAAGCAGTCAAAAATTTCAGTTCAATTCACCAGAGCACAGAGCTAAGGGACATAAGGCAAAATAACACCAAACATGTCCAAGATTTGGCAAACCTCTGCTACAAGAAATGGATGCTTTCCTTATGGTAAAAGTTACAGTCATAAACATTAGTTACCAAGGAAATTACAAGGCGTGTTGGTTTTGGCTGGGATAGAATTAGTTTTCTTCACAGTAGCTAGTAAGGGTGTGTGTTTTGGATTTTTGTTAAAAACAGTGTAGATAATGCAGAGAAGTTTTCGGTATTGTTGAGCAATGCTTACACAGAATCAAGAACTTTCCTGCTCCTCACACCACCCCACCAGTGAGTATTTTGTGATTTTTTATTATAGCACCAATCAACCTCAATGTGCTCCTATTCCAACTCACACCAGACCCATAGCTATGTGTTGAAGCCCTACACTGAAATCCCTACACTAAACCCTTTAGTCATAAACTGATGACCAAGTCTGGGACTAGAAGTGGATTCAGCCTCACCTAGAGCAATCTCTGAGAAGTTCAGAAGGCAAGGGGGTCCACTCAAACTCCTGACTCAATGGGAAGATCTTCCTGATTCTTTTCCCTGATTCTTGTGCAAATCACTCTAGCCCAATCCTCACTCAATCTCCCCTATCTCTAATTTCTCCCTAATAATTTCCCTCTAATAATTTCCTCTGATCCCCATGTAAGTCATTCCAATCTAATTTCAACCCCTACACATCCCTCTACATAGTAAGTAATAGGGTGAACTTTGCCATAAAATACTGTTAGGTCACACTTTCATAAATTTGTATTAAAATCACCTTTTCCTAATATCTTTGTTGGATTCTTTAGGCAACCTTAAGAACTTCCATTCCCTTCACAGGAAATTAGGAGGGGACAAAGCTGGGACAGTTGACCCCAACTGCCCAAAGAGATATTCCATACCATATTACATAGTGCTCAGTATATGAAGCTGAGGGAAGAAGGAGGAAGGGGATGATGTTTGGAGTTACGGAATTTGTCTTCCAAAGTGTGTGATGGAGCCTTGACTCCCTGGGGATGGCTGAACAACTCCCTGCCAATGGGAAGAAGTGAATAAATTCCTTGCTTTTCTTCTGTGCACAGCTTTTGCTTTTCCTATCACACTATATCTCTGCACAAGAGTTTTTTCACTTTTACCCTTCTGATTCTCTTCCTCATCCAACTTAGAAGGAGCAAGCAAGTGCTTTGTTTGGTGCTTTGTTGCCAGCTGGGGTTGAACTATGACACAAGAAAATTGAATTACTAATTTTATAGATTTATTCCTCAAACTCTCAATATTCTTTCCTAGTTATTATATTGAAAATATGTTAGTGTCATTAAATTAAAATTAATGATAGCCATATTCTTACAACTTTGTCAAAATAAGATTTTTATTTTTAAAAAAGTTACCTATGGTATTTTTTGTTATAGACAAAGGTACAGCCTTGATTGTCAGGGCAATTTTCTGTTAAATCACTTCTTATAGGCTCACCAGAGAGCTGCAAATATAAATCATTCCCAGCAGCTGGTTTCCAAAGTCAGAGCAATTATTATACGCCTGCAAAATTTTTAGCTATAAGGGTGGTGAGAATCATATATAAAAAAAAGCCCCGCTATCAAATCATCAGCTAACCACTCCTGAAAGCAAATAGCAATTTAGGCACCACTGTTAAGCAAGAGAAATTGCCCCACACTTGTTGATTTCCAGGCATCTCCTGACAGTGGAAGCACTTAATGTTATCTCAATCAAGAGCAACAATAACGCCTCTCAGATGCAAAAAGAAGCATCAAATGGCTGTAGCCAGGTTGAGTCACAGCAACTCAGAACACAGAGAAGGCAGGAGGACAAGTAAATCTTCCATTCCAAACCTGTAGTTTGTGTGGCTCTTTTGTGCATGGGGAACTCTGTCTCTGTGGAGTGACAGAAAAGTAAATGCTTCAGAGCTCTAGGCTTGATAAAGTTATGTGGGCTGTTTGAGAAACAAGCCCACAATACCCTTCCTTCAGTGTTCAAATTTTTGTTCTGCTAAGTCTCTAGCAACTGCTTAAGCAGAAAACTTTTAGAGAAACCATACAGAGCAAAGGAAGGAAGACAAAACAAGGCAAGGGAAACAAAAGGGAAGGGAGGAGAAGAGTCCCCCTCCAAAGTTACATTTTTTATCATATTTTTGTCATAAATATATATATATATATATATATACCAGGAGAACCATACAAATTGACAAAACAGTCCACAGAATAGTTATTCAAAAATAAGGAAATATATGGGTGACTTTTACACTTGGTTATTATGGTTATGATTACAATGTGTGCAGGAATAAGAGGTATAAGCTAAAGATCACAGTAACTGAGGTCTTGAATTTCTATAAACCTATGTTGAAGAAGCAGAAGAGTTATCCCTCATGTAAATGTTTAATGTTTTTCAAAAGGGAACACTCATTACATCATCTGAAGTGAATTTAGGGGTGATACAAAACAAAAGGTCTGAAACTGAGCAAAAATATCAATTTTAACTAGTTCTAGTGCAATAGATTCTCTTTGCAATTTGTGAAAGCAGCAGTTCATCTGCTTAGCAGAAAACTGAACTACTTTTCCAGTTTGTCTATAAATGACAACCAACATGTAACAACAGATCTAGTTACACCAGGTACAAATCAAACAGTAATATGTTATTAACAATATTTCCTATGTGAACAAAAAAAAAATAGGCATAGCACATATGCCAGACAGAAGGAAAACAACCTTAGTTAAAGCCAAGGAAAACTTTAATTTAAATCTGAAGTAATCAGAAATTACTTAACAGCAAACTGTAGATAGTAGCTCATGAAGAAAATACTTTAAACTATTTCACACATGCCTTTGCAGTAGGGAGAACACCTGGAGAAGCATAGTTTGATTAGGAATAACTAGCAAGGACTCTAGCAGGAAACTGTCATGCTTATCTAGCCTGCTGGAGTTCTTTGAAGATACTGCTGCTGTAAGAGATAAGGGCAATTCAGTGGATGTAATATACTTGGATTTTCAAAAGTATTTGACAAAGTTCCAAATCAAAGATTAGTGGTTGAAGTAAAGAATAAAGGTTAAAATGGGCTACCGGTTAAAAAGACTGGATCAGGAGCAGAGTATAAAGTATTGCTATAGAAGGAAACTTTTTACAAATTGGAAAGTGGTTTGAGGTCGGTCAGGTTAATAGGCATGTGCAGAAGTCTAGAAATGCATTATTTATGTGACAGTGCCTTGTGAACTGAATTGCAAAATATCCACATCATATATGATTGCATGCAAAGTGAATAGTGAAAAAATAATCTGGAGAGCATCACAAGAAGTGAATCAACATTAACATTTTCACAAATAAGTGAAAACTGTTGAACAGGGAAACATCATTGTCAAGGGTATACAGCATGAAAAGAAGACAAAGTTACAACAGGTTGTTGGGGGTTTTTTGCAAATTAAATAGCAAACAACTCTGCAGAGATTATTCTATTACCACATAAAATAATCATGGATGCTCATGGGTTTTGTTGTTATATATAATGCTGCTACTGCACAGGGAGGATACAAATGTGATATTAAACCAACAGAATTTTGAGTCAATCCAGAAAGGTAAAGGAGCTGTTATTATCACAGTTGAAGAAATACAGAGCCTCAAAACAGGTTTCATTTTTTTTTGTGGAGACATAGTTTTGTATTACTAAGAGAGTAAAGAATAAGGAAACAATCCAACTGCAGAACTATGATTCTGAAATTATAATAATCAATTATTATCATTATTGTTATTACTACTAACACTACTAATAATAATGTATATGAAAGCCTATTGATCTACAAGAGAGTTATTTGGAAAATTTACTCCAACAAAATGCTTGCAAGGTTAAGGAACATCTAGTGGATTCTTAATAATTACCATTCCTGTATGAATGGAAACATACTCAGCAGATATTTTGTCAATGCAAATCATCAACCAGGCTCTACTGCCTTTGGATGACTGCAAAAGTTGTCTAAAAGTCACTCATGTTGGCTTTAATGTTAAATGTCTAATAGCCCTTCTCCTTTCCATATTGGTATGCAAAAAGGCAAGGTGGGTCAGCTGATTTGAAACCATTCTCAAGGTTTCTGCTCCCCAGAGTTTACCCTTGTTTACCCTCCACCCTCCTTCTCATGTTTGCTGGTAATTCACCTACTAAACCTGTACAGAAGTTTTGTCTGGCCTATCTACTTTTCCCTAGAATCTCAAATCCTAGGAGATGTGATTTCTTTGGAGAAACAAATGTCCTCTCTGGCAATAAAATGTGCCTAACTCCAGAGCATTTGCTGCTACAGAGCAACTCAGAGGATTTTGCACTACTAGATTTTAGGTGAGGGAAACACCATGAAAACTCTTCAGATTTTCCTTTTGCAGCCTCATATTTCATCCTAAAACTGTAAAATCCTAATTTGTGTCAGGTGCCATCACCTGCCTTCCATAAATACAATGAATACAATAGTGAAGGAAGATTGCACATATGATCTTATTAATGTTCCTTAAGGCAAGAAATTTTAAATATGTAAATACAGTAAAATAAAATAAACAAAACTTCATGAGCTGTTTTTTCTTATCATCAGCAAGTGCATATTGCATATGGTTGAGTTAATAGGCTTTAAACTTACTCAGCTCAATCTTTGCTTCTATAATGAATGCAAATATTGTCTCACAAACCAAAGTACAGAAAAAAGATTTATAGTATATTACTCAATGCATTCAGCTCTGTTTGTACAGAGGTGTTTTATAACTCAATATACACATTTTAAATCGAGGCAAACCATTTCAAAAGGCACTCAGAAGAGCAATGAGATACATAATATTGTAGGGGTCCTTATTAATTTCATAGAAATAATTTATGTATCCGGTTTATTCAGGTAACAATTTCTTTATTATTATTCATTTTTAAACTGACTAAAAAAGTTCTTATTGGACAGACTCACACAGCAACTTCAAGCTCTCAGGATCCCAGTCAGAAATGGAAGGAAATGAGATTCTGTTAAAACTTAATGCCTTCATTAACCTGGTGTGCTTCCCAAAATACCTTGACCTTATGTTGGAGTAGAATAGATTTTCTAGGCTTCAAACCTTTTCACAAGATAGAAAATATTTTGCACCCTTCTCTGAAAATTTCTTGCCAAGATAAATAGTTACATCTTGAGTTTTAAAGCATGGAAATCTAAGACTGTGGTAGATGTAGGCAACTTTCACATGAAAAATATTTTTTAAAAATGAATTAATAAAAGCTTACAGTAACAATTTCTAATTGGTCAGTAACAGAACTAAGTAGTGGCTGCAGTACTTAAGAAATATATGATGGGCCAAATGAAATCAGAAGTGAATAATTCAGAATGATTTTTCATAAAGTATATTGGGTAAGCCATTCACTTACTTTCTTTGAAGCTTCTCTATTTTTGTCTGACATAAGGATGTTGATCTCCAGCAGTACAGCCTATGATGTCCTGAATTTTTATTATATAGACTGTCAAAAGGACAGGAACCTCAGGGCTGAGGCTGCAGAATGCATTAGATTTTCTTCAGAACCACCAGAGAATGCTGATGAAAGTCTGTTGAGAGCCTGACATGCTTGTTAAGTTTTTCATGTTTAACAAAAGCAAAAAAAACCAGTCCCGATCAGCTTTGATCCTGATATTTGTTAAATAGGGAACAAGATTTACTTCCAAAACTTAAAAATAAAAGATAAGGAAATATTGTAGTTTTTGTTGCTACTGACTTCATTTTGAATAAGTGTTTCTAACTACGTAAGGATGCGAGGTTTCCAGGGGCAAGTGGAGAGAATATTTCAATCAGAAAAATAGTTTAGAACAGAAAAATAAGTTTGTAAAGTTTAAATTGCAAAAGGAGCAGAAATACCTTGGAAAATACTTCCGTAGCACTAACTTGTGGTTTAGATAGCATTCAAGTCCTCAAATGAAGCTTATGTCCATTGGAGAGAAACCAAGCCAAATCTGAATTGGAGTAATTGATGAGGAAGGAAAAGTGCTTAACGTTGAGGGACTGCTAAAAGAAGACAGTCAAGTCTTTAGCTGACAAGGAAGATCACCAACTTGAAATAACTTCTTACAAAGCAGATCAGCTGGTCATTGACATACAATCATTTATGATGAGAAGACAAAACTTAAATGCTACCAGATATACAGTACATGCCTTCAGATGCTTAAAGAGGAGCTATGGCATATATGTCACTTTTGGAAGTGAACTGAATTGTCTTGTCATTTTTATTCATTTTTCTTGCATTCTGAGTAAGAAAGCTATGTTCTTTATCTAAAAGGTGCATTACTTCCAACACCAACAGTTTAAGCCTAATCAAGGCAGTACAGTACCTTATGAAAGGTTTAAAACCATGTGAGACGATTAAAATCTGATTTGAAATTCAAAATTTCTAAGTGTAAAATCCAAATCCTTGCATTTAGGATTAAAAAATAATAATATTCCATAATTGTTTTACACTTCCTGGTCTATGAACAAAAGTTTTCCGTGAAAAGACTAACTTGACATGACTACAATTGTCTAAGATTTTTCAATAGAAGAGCATTAAGAAACATCTGCCAATGATTAACACAGTCTTAAATAATACCTTTGGCTCTTACTTGCAGAAGACAAGGGTAACCACGTAGCAAGATCTGTGACTTGATTTAACTTTGCAGTCATGAGCTTGTAGTGACATGGCTGGCTTTCACTATGAGATGTTACAACTATTTTTAGTGACTGAGACAGCTGTTTGTCATCCTTGCCAGTAGCCTCAGCTGGCACATACTTGTCTTAAGATGAAGCTGTCTTTGTGATAGAAGTTATTTTCTCCTCACTTCTCTGTCAGACCTTTAAACTTATTTATGCACACTCCTTTTCATTCTTGTCCTCTATGCTCAGTGTTGCTCTACACCCAAATCTATGGAGTACTCTGAAGGTCCAACATCTTCTACTAACTGCTCAGTCTCCTAGATTTGCTCAGGTACCAGATCCGAAGAATAAAATTGAAATATAGCTAAACAGCAACAGATTGTAGTTGGTTTGTACTATGATGAAAGTGGGAATTTTAAAAGCTGAGATAGAATATTACCATTAATTTAATGGGACTCCACCTCAGATGTTTTGTCGCCCTTAGCTCTAGCAATATCCAAACCTGACTGAGCTTGCACCACAGTATTTCAGAAGATATTGATTCAACAAACACCTTACCATATTGCAACAGTTTTTCTTGCAGAACTATGTGGATTTGTGGTACCATATGTCATATTTTTGGGTAATAGCCAGCCAAAACATCTCAGACAGACAAGGAAGCGTTGAGGTACTCCATGTTTTTTTGACAAGTCCTTATTAACATCTCCTAAAATGCCTCAACTCGTTTCCCTCCTTGACTTTCTTCAAGTAAAATGCGTGTGTTTCACTCTGCCATTTTTGTTGCAGTTAAGTCTTCCATTTCAACGTGATTATGAGCCCTTTCTGAGAGGTCAATTGGAAAGGCGATATACTGAGGACTAACACATAAAAGCCATGAAAACAAGAATGAAGAACTACATTTTAATTCTCTAATTAGCTGGCTTTGTGAACTTTTCTTACATTATCCTGCTTCCTTCCTGAGCACTCATATACTCAGTATTAAGATACAGTCCATTATATCTACTCACAACCTTCTTTACATATACTCTCATTTCTGTTCCACAGAACAGTCTACATGCAAATTTTGAAATGGAGTTACCTTAACAAAAATGCATCATAAAACCATAGAGTTGAGTACTGTGGCATATATGGCCATCTTCACCCTTTAAAGTAACTTTGGTTGATCTTAGAGCATTATATCTAACAGTACAGGCTCTGTACTGGCCTTATAATGACAGTAACTGAAATTCCTCTTGAAAATTAAGCAACAGAACTAGCAGCAAGCAATCTGCTTTGTGCACTTCCATCTTCCAAACTCGGATCCATTATGAAACATGTAGAGGGATGAGAAGTGAGTGAACAAAAATGTGGAGAATAACACCACTAAACATAATATGTACGTTGCACCATCCTTATAATCGTAACATTTTAAGACAACTGGAATTATAAAAAAACCCAACAAACAAACGTAGAATAAAGCTGCAAGTGGGTGAACACTAGTTATGGCTCAAAGAGCCTGTGCTCTTGACAGCAACAGCCACATAGCACAACTTTGTATAACAAACACCAATTTAATCCCACTGTTCCCATTAGGCCTTTTCCTAAGAAGAAAAAAACTCGCACACTTGAATTCTGTCCAAACTGTCTGCTGCCATGGAAATGGAAAAGCGTCTTGGTAAGAAAATGTTATATTGTATCCACTCATATTTCCACCAAAGTACAGTCTGCTACAGCAGAGATTTTGGCAGAATTTCATCCCATGACCTGAAAGCTGTTCAGTACATCCTGTGAGATAACAAACGGTCTCAGTTTTTGCTCACTGAAGATCCAGAAGAAGCTGAAGCTGTTTGTCACTTTACAAGAAGCACTCAGTACCTTTGCATTGTTATGTGCTAAAGCAATATCTGAGAAACAGTTCTTATTTCCTTCTTATAACCATAGCTTCCATGTTAAGGATGTGCAGTCATTAATACTGATGACAATAAAAAGCTCAATCCAATTTAAAAAATACCTTATTCTTTGTTCTGCTTTACAATGGAGTACCTTGGGAATGTTCAGAACAAGTTGTTGAAGTAATTTAATGAGCCATAAAGTAGTGGCAGTTAAATATTTCAATATTTTTAGAAAGGAAGCTTTTTCTCATCATTCAGTGAAAAGGGCTTGAGAGGCTTGCATTTGTATTTCAGACTAGACAAACTCAGTTTGTCTACAAGATCTAGGATGATCTTTTTTTTTTGATCCTTTCCATTTAAGAAAATATATTGATTTGTAATATGTCAAAATCAGAAGAGGTATCTGCTCTATATTGTTCAAGCAATGCAGGACACAGAATTATTGTGTCTGCATACAAAATACTGGAAGCAGATAAAAAAAAAATCAAAGGTTCAGAGGAGTAGAAGGTATGAAGTAATGGTAACCTAACAATTGCAGAATGATTTTTAAGTGGAAAATACATTTTCACACACACTTAACCTATTGTTTTAAAATGAAATTTTATCAAGGCATCAAATAGATAATTTCTTTTTGCCCCTAGTTTCACTCTGTAAACAGAGGTAAATCTGTACTTAAAACCATTTATAGGTCTTCAGAGGAAATACTTGTTCTGTCTTCTTGCACTGTCTTGGATAAAAGATATCTAAATTCTGGCTCTCCCTTTACTATTATGCCTATTTTAATGAGGCTGAACTGAAAACATTTGCAATCTGACTTTTGAAATCCACAGGGTTTGTCAAGCTTCCAGTATTTTACAGCTCTCCTGGCTGCCAATACGGGCAGATGTAAAAATATCCTCATGCATGCCTTGTGTGTTAGCTCATTTATACCTTGAAACAGGCAGATGTCAATGGGAAAGCATGAGAGTAGACCTCATAATCTTGCTGACAGCAATACTAGCATTGTTCCAAACATTCAGTATGAGCTGAATTCTGCTCCCATTAATGTCAATCAGATTTTGGCTCTTGACTTGAGTGGATGTAGAAATAGAGGTTAGGGAAGGCCCTACAAACAGCTCTTGGAAAACAGTGACATTTTAGATTTGGATTACTACTCATCATGAAATTAAGTCCTTTTCTTTAGGTTCTACTAGATGTCCACTTATTTGCTGAAACAAAGCTTCTCATTTCCTATCTAGTGTACTTATCAAATGCCAGCATTTCAAAGCAAAGCCAGAACCACTTCAGTTCTGTCCTTCCCTAACATTCCTTAATGTGACAGCAACTTTTAGTTCCCATACTTCTGCCTTCCTTCAGTCACTTTTGATACAAGGCAAACAGGCTTCCTCAACAGTGTCAGCTTATAATTATGTTCAGAGTTTCTGATACTGTTTCAACCCAGGATTTTCAACCACAGTGAGCAGCAAGTGTCAGAAGTAAACATGAGCAAGCAGAAGAGAGACCGTTTTTCACTGCCGTAGACATGTGAACAGCTTGACCTTTAGCTTCCCCCAATAGATATTTGTAGAAGTAAAAATATCTTGAACTGGAATAACCTTCAGATTTTAGGTTTTCCTTTTCCTCCTTTTAGTGGGCAAAGCCATCTTACTCATATTATTTACCATGGATCCCACCAGCAAACTTTCTTCACTCTGAGTGAAAATATATCTATAAATAAGATCATGACACTTAAATGTTTTTTCTATCAACTATTTCTAAAGGAACTATCAGAGAAGTCTGTTCAATAGGAAAAAACCACTTTCATTTCCCTGTCAGAAATAACTTTGTATTTAAACTTCCTTCTCGCCCACTCTCCAGTTTCTCATCAGTGGCCAGTTTAAACCTCAATGGTCCCCAGCCTCCTCTTGCTCTCTAGAGAAAAGGCTTTCCAACCTCCCTCCACTACAGCTACTTGCACATACAGACAGAAAAGACAGCTTTCGTTACTCAGATTAGAGGAATTTATGAGTAAGTATCCTCTTTTATCTGTTTTTTGTTTTGTTTCGGTGTTTTGGGGTGTTTTTTGTTTGGTTTTTTTGGGTTGGTTTGTTTTGGTTTTTTTTGGTAAGAGGGTGTTTTCTTGGTTTCAAGTCTTTTGCCTGAAACTGTTTCTTGTGTCATCTTACTCTTCATCCCACAGTAAATATACCTCTAGGACATGTTTACATTTTTATGCCTAAATTCCATCTTGCCCTCTCTCAAGCATTCCCAGTAAATGCTCATGAATCTCAGACTAAATCCATAAAAACTAACCTAAAGGTCATTGGAACAAACCATCTTTGACAACAAAACCAGGAGTCACCCCTAAATTTTTTGAGTTTTCAAAGCAAGGAAATTCTCAGATTGCCATTTCACTGAAAGTCTACTTCCTTCATTAAAGATGAAAGAACAGAACAAGTATCTTCTATTTTCTTTTCTTTCTATAACAACCACTCTTTCTTCTCTCTCCTTTGATTACATTGTGGCCCTTTCACAGGTGGGAGAGTGGAAGATGACTTGTCACAAATTGAGATTTTTACACAGCTTTGAGGTAGCAAGAATTTACGATTTTTAGTAGGTAAGTCATAGAATTAGATTGTATGACATTTAATGACACTTGATCACCAGCTAATTAACAGAATGACTTAGCAAAAGTTGTTATAATCAAACAGCAACTTAGTTAAAGCTTCAAGAATGACAAGGTTCACACAAGAGGTACAACAGTTTCTTAAATTAGACACAGACTCAGACAAATACAGAGGTTAATCTATTATTTAGATTTTTTTCCCTTGTAAATCTTAATGAACTTAATGAATTACTGGTACTAAACTTCACAAAATCCAATTATAGTGAATTACTCACACTTCTCCTTGGTCAACACCTACCAGTGGTCAATCTTGGAACCGTGCTTCTTCGTGGTCATGTCTATCAATAGCAGATCTGTGAAACTCATAAAATCTGTCCTGAGAGGCATCCCACCTTATGGGGAGACACTGGGTCACAGCTGGCTGCAACCATGGAGAGCTCAAAGGGTCTCACTTAGGACTGATAATTACAGGATCTCAAGTTTATTTATTTTGGTCAGTAATTTTTGGTTTGTTTTTTTTTTGTTGGGCCACAACTTGTGTTCTGTGATTCTGGTATCTCAGCAACCATACAGTTCTAGTACTTTCCATATTCTACAGTTCTGGTACCTACCAGGTCAGGGTAGGATCCAAGCAGCAGGAGTTTTGGGTTCAGTCAGGGAGTGCCTGATCATCCCAATTAATTGCACTTGTAGTCAATACAAGAGAGTGCCAAATCATCCCAACTCACTGCACTTGTAACAAAACAAGGACACAAAGTGGGCTTATCCTTATATTGCAAAGTAGCCCAGGATGGGCTGCACCACCACATGCCCTCATTTCTTAGGCACTTGCAAGATATCTTCCTGAAGAAGTCATACTTTTAAAATGTGTTTATCACCAAATTCTGTTGTGAGGTAAGAAAGCAAGAGTCAACACTCTAAAATAGGAAATTAAGCAACAAAGAGTTTACACAAATTTGTCACACTTGACATTAGAAAATTTTTAAGCAAGGGAGAAATTTCATCTGTCTTGGGAGTTCAGCTACCTTATATTTACTGTTTTATCTGACATTTTAGTGTTGATGGTTCAGGTCTTGCAATTTTTTTAAAAAAAACCTTGTACTATCAGCACAGCCCTCGCTTAAGTATTGGTTAATTATAAAAAAGTCATAGGCAGAGGGCATTGATTTTCTGAAAATCAGACACAAAACTGCATATTGCAGAAAAACTATTACATTATTTATTTTCTGACCTTGACAAATACTTTTTCTTTATTTAAATAATTTTTTTTAACACTTCAGGTTTTGCCTTCTATACATTTACAGCCTTTCATAACTAAATATGCCCTGAAGTTTCTCACTACCAGTTAGCTTGCCCACAGTGAAGCATAAGCTAGGAAGATTCTTGAGAAATGTGTAATACAGACTGAGAAACACTCTCTAATTCTGCTTTGCAAAATTTGCTCTGTCAGCAGCATGCATTGGAATAATTATGCCAAGGTGTCACCCTGAAGCAGGACAAAATCATAATATGCAAATGTACATCCATCACAGTTAGTTTGAGTCCCTGATATGACTGAAACTGATAGCACTGACAAGTTTATCTGAAGGAGTCATGATGCTAAATACTGAAATGGCACCTGAGTTCTGCTCTGCTGACTTTTTTCTATTTGTTACCTGCTGGTATTACTTCAACAAATATACTTTGTTTTGAGCTTTCCATGATTCTGCTGAAAACCCTGTGCTGATGAACTGCACGTAAATCAGAAAACAGAATTATTTATACCATTTCATGGATTGTACAGTGAATAACATGAAAAGAGATCTCCAGATGGAATATTAGACAGAAAATGGGAAACAAAGTCAGGTGGAGGGGTGAGGCAGTGAAAGAGATTAATAGTATAAAAAAAGTATAAATAAATAAGTAAAAAATAGATATTCCTGTATGTAGTGTTCTTGTACTTTCAAATAGCTATGGATATAACTGCAAACTGGTACGGGAATACAAGAGGAAATTACAGAATCACAGAATTACCAAGGCTGGAAAAGACTAGTCCAGCCTAGGACCAACACCACCACATGGTGGCTAGACCATGGCACTAAGTGCCACATCCAGCCTTTCCTCAAAATTCATCTGACATGAGATCCATAAAATTGACCTAGTAGCAACACACTAGTAACTCATTAAAAGATTAAGCCTTATACAGCACCATAAATATATAATGCCTCCTTGAGTCAAATACAAGGAATTTTCTTAGAAAAGTAGAAGATATTTCTGGGGCCAAATTCCAGGCTCTGGGGAATAGAATAAATTCCATATGCAAAGAAATATGCCTTGGAGAGAAGGCTTGGAGGGAAAGGCCACAGCTTACAGCAAACAATCACAAAGATGCATTTGAATACATTTCTGAGAGGAAACCTTCTCCATACAGCAAGCAAAACAGAAAAATGCATCTAGAAAAATAACAGCAAAGGGGCTCTCGGATTATTACTTGAGTGAATCAAAGGGAATAAAGGTTCTCAAGTAGATGACAAACCTGAAAGCTTGGTATCTGCCTTCCAGTATCTGAAGGGAGCCTACAAGAAAGCTGAAGAGGAACTTTTTACAAGGGCTTGTAGTGAGAGGACAAGAGGTAATGGATCAAAACTGGAAGAGGGGGGATTTGGGTTAGACAAAGGAGGAAATTCTTGAGTGTGAGGGTGGTGAGACACTAGCACAGGTTGCTCAGGGAAGCTGTGGAAGCCCCATCCCTGGAAGTGTTCAAGGGCAGGTTGGATGGGGCTCTGAGCAACCTGGTCTGGTGGGAGGTGTCACTACCATGCAGGGAGGTCGGAACTACATGATCTTGAAGGTTCCTTCCAACCCAACAGTTTTATTATTCTGTGATTGGTGGTAAGTAAAATGGCTGAATGATACAAATCAACATCCACACTATTCAATAAAATATATGTGATGGGATAGAAACATGTATCTTGAAAGTAAGGGAGTGGAACATCTCTCTGATGAGGAAAGTCTGAGGGAGCTGGGTCTCTTTAGCTTGAAGAAGAGGAAATTGAGGGGCAACCTCATCAGTGCTTATAAATACATCAAGGGTGAGTGTCAGGAGGACAGAGACAGGCTTTTTTCAGTGATGTCCAGTGAAAAGACAAGGGGCAATAGGTTCAAACTGGAACACAGGAGGTTCCACTTAAACATCAGAAAAAACTTCTTTACTGTGAGAGTGACAGAGCCCTGGAACAGGCTGCCCAGAGAGGTCGTGGAGTCTCCTTCACTGGAGACATTCCAAACACACCTGGACAAGTTCCTGTGTGATGTGCTCTGGATGATCCTGTTCTGGCAGGGGGGCTGGCCTGGATGATCTTTCAAGGTCCTTTCCAACCCCTAAGATTCTGTGATTCTGTATATTACAGCACCATTAGAATTAAATCTCTGTTACACAAACTGCTCTTGCAATGGAAAAGACACAGAAATTTATATTAATTAGCCACAGGTACCAAAGAGGGATAAAAAAAAAAAAAAGGCTCCTTCTAGGGCTGAAGTTACAGGTGCTAAGGAGAGCAAACAAATGTCTCTGAGATAATACTGAAAGGAGTTTCAGTACCCTGTTAATGTGAGAAGGCCCCAGAATTCTACTAACAGCACCATTTTCTACCATTACTTGGAGGAAGCCAATAGACTTGTATCTCAATAGCATACCACCAAAGCAGATGACATTTAAGGTGCATACTTAGCTCCAGCATTACTGAATTTAAAAACAAAAAACACAAACAACAACAAACAAATTTATCATCCCCATTTTGACTCAGCTGTCTTCATTTTTTTATGGAGTACTTGCTTGAAAACATAGTAGCTTGTTCTTCATCAGGCTGTTGTCACCTTTCCCCTGTTACATTCATTTATGCACCTGTGCACAGCTTATCAAAAAAGCCAGAGAAGAAAAACAGATTCTCTGCAATCCTGATTTACAAAGTACATTCTCCATCTGTCAACTCATTGACTGGTCACCTTGCTCTTTTTTTATACTTTGGTCATTAAAACTCTCCCAGTGGCCTCAGGTACGTGTTCAGCCAGAGAGGAGATGAAATTAGCCTTAAAGATAGAAGTGTGAAGTAAGAGATTTTCATTATGCTCCAGTAAGTTTTATTGGCTAACAGTGAGTGATTTTACTTTACTGAACTCTAGATTCTTGTGGTAAGTCACACCAACAGATGAGCAGATTATCTTCCATGGGAGTTTCAGAGATTCTTAGCAGACTGAGCACTTAGCAGACATTTCATCCTTGTCTACATCCCTGCAGACACTATCCATCAAAACAAATGCCATCATATGTATGCAGCTTACATTAAGATTGGAAGACATCCAAGACCTTTCAATGTGTTAGGAGCAGTTACATTTGGCCTAGAAGAACTGGAGAATAAGGGTAGAGAAGATTCATCTTCCATCAAAATGGGGATAAAAAACCTCTACTGATGCTAGCTTTATTATCCCAGTTGATTAGAAACAGTTGCAATCAATTAAATGAATTGAAACAGCAAAAAGACCTTGAAATTCACACCACTGAAGATAATACCATGTTTTGATATTACCATGGTATCCAACTATCATTTGCTATGTGGTTTTTGAGAAATTAAAATTGAGAGATCCATGCCATCATAAACCCAAACCAAACTGCCATTACAAAGCATTACACTTCAAAAAGGGATAGCAATCAAAGATAATTAGATTCATAATTTGTTCTGATCACTTCTGCTACCCATATATATTCTTTTGATTTTCCACTACTCTTCCCCTTTTGTCAAGTGATTTGAAATGTATCAGCTACTCCAATTACATTGTAATCATTTCATTTTACAATGCAACACTGCATAATGTAATACGGCCTAAACAATTCTGCACTGTGTAGCTGTACAAAGAAGTTCTACAGTATTTTTCAAAAGTGGGGCTGTAAGACTCCCAAAGTATCAATCTATCAATTTTTTTGTTTTTTCTAGTGCCATCCATCAGAGACAGACCCTTCATGACACCAGAAGGAGAGGACAAGACACATTTCTCCTGCCCCAAGCAGCTGTAGATTCCAAATGAAATAGTTCTGATTCCATTGGACTGAATTATCTAGTCCTCAGAATCTAAAACAGAGGTTCTATAGCGATGGAAAAACATGTGACTCTAATAACAAACAAAGTATTATTAACTGAATGCATTAAAAATTGTTTTTTCAGACACATTTCATCAAAGCAAAGCTCCATGCCTGGGAAAACAGCTACATTCACAATCAGGGCAGATGCACAAGTCATGTGAAAGAAGACTGCCACTGGACTGAATTATTTAGTTGTTTGCTAGAGACTTGATCAAATTCAGCCTCAAATTTAAATGGGACACAGTTTGAGGGGTTCTACAGCCTGATTGAATTTGAACCTGTGTGTGTTTACTCGATCTCTGGAAACACTAGTGTAAGAACGTTGTCCTTGTAGAGAACATAAATTTGTGGGTATGTTTTGGATTAAATAGTCTGTAAGACTCAATAATATCATTCAGGAAAAAAACAAACAAACAAACAAACATATTTGCAGGAAGAAGCTTGAATTTTCAATGTGGTCAACCCTTGAAAAGTCTGTTGAAGGTAAACAACTGAACCCAACTGTATGTGCAATAACACATTTCTTTTCTTGGAAAGGTGAAGTCTTTTTCTCATCATATACCCAGCTCCGAGCAATTTCCTTCCTACAACATTAACTGCCTTTTAAAATGCACTTCTAAAGTACTGACTGCATTAAAATTTGTTCTTCCAACAGATCACCCTGAATTTTAGAAAACTTTACCTTCTATAACACATGTTCATGCAAGTACCAAAAGAAAGGAATGGTTCAAAAGTGTAAATGTATTTATAGATTCCCAAATACACCTGATTTCTGTTAATACAATATCTAAACAATATGTGAATAGAATCTTTTCATATTGAGCTACCACATTTCCTCTGTTGCAAATGGACTAAGAGTTTACTGGTTTAAGCAGCCAATATTTAATATTGATTGCAGATTTTCATTACTTTGTGTCGACAATTGCAGTTCTGTACCATACACCATGTAATATTCTTTGCTTATGATCAGAACAATATGTTTTTAACACAGTTTCAATTTTCAGCTCTTCAGTAGCCAGATTAGCAAAAAATGCAAGGAAATGAAATGTGAAATTTTACAAAAACGAATGATCTTGTAATTTTCTCTCTATCTCCAAATCCATTATCTTAAGTTTGCAAGAAACCAAAAAAATAAATATAAAGGATTTAGATTAAAACACTACTACACAAATTTCATATCATGCTTACAAGATTTATGACAATTGTGGAGGATTTTTTTTTAAATTATAGAATACAGATATTTTTATAAAATCCTATACCACTGGTAAGACAAAACCATATAATAGTATAATCTAAAGCTATACTGATTTGGTAGAATCTTAATAAAAATGTTGAAAATGACTACACAATGTAGAAGAAAGAGCATAGCAAAACTAGCAGGGAAGTATAGAACTTTTATGATAGCTCAAATGAAAGAAGTATGACAAGTGTGTAATATTAAGTTAATTCAAGATTAGAGCATGACTGTAATTCTTGCCAAGCACTAAGAATTATGTTTATGTGGGTTTTAATCTCAACCAAATAAATTTGTGCTTGCACTAAAGAAAGAAAAATTAATTACTTCTTTAATTGTAGGGAAACATTTGGAGGATGAAAACTATAAAAAGAGAAGAATGCTCAGTAATCAGTTATCATAGCAGACGTTAACCAATTGCACAGTCTGCTGACACATCTCTTCTAAAATAAAAAGGTAAAGATGACAGAGTTCCTGATCACCAAATCTGACCAAGGCAGTAAGTAGCCATAGCTCACAGTTCCCTAGAGTAGTTCACTAGTAGTATTTCACTAGAGGAGACTGATGTTCAGCTGAGGTGCTGGGGCAAGGTTCCAGCAAGTGTGTCCTAGTAGATCACTTGATCTAATAGCATAACAGAATGCAGAGCTGAAGCCGATGACCCCATCACATCAGTCATAGAATAATGAGGTCACAAAAGGAACTGGAAGATCTCACGTACACACTAACACTGTCTGCCAGAAGAGAAAAAGCAAGAATCCTTTTTGCAGGAAAATTGATTATCATTGAGTAAAGCAAACCAGTGCCTGTGAAGTTGGTGAAGGTCACCATGAGAACAAGTGTAAATTATCACAGCAGTACATCTCTGTGCAGACTTAAAGGTCCTGAATTCCTTGAGTCACCCAAGGGCTACAAACAGATAAAAACCCTTCCCCAATTATGGTCACTCAAAAATAAGTATGTGGGTGTACCTTCTCCAAATGTGGAGAGCAGGTCCTGACACAACCCAGGGTAAGTACCCTTAGGCTGCATAGGAAAGCCTAGAGCTCACCACCTTATCAGCTGAGCAGAGAATAAATGTACAAAAGTCAAGCACCTGTAGCAGTTTATCCTGTCCTGAGGACCATGACCATAAAAAATTGTGTGCATAACACAAGAAGAAGGGGTAAAAACTAGGAAGTGCATGTATTGCGATTTTTACCACATTTTTGAGACTTCTATGCATATTCATTTCAGCAGGTGTCCCTGCTCGTAGCAGGGAGGTTGGAATCAGATGAGCTTTAAGGTCCCTTCCAACCTTAAATAATCTTTGATTCTATGCATTGAAGTCAATAGTTTTAGAGTCCACTAAACAAAAGAGAATACATATTATAACCTCCCTAAATTAACTTGACACAAGTTGTCTGTGAGACATGGTAGGTGACTAAGTCACTCACACAGCAGAAAGACACAGGCAGTTCTGTTTATAACTTTTATTCCCAGCAATGATTATCTGAAGCTGTCTATAGTGAAAAAAATTTAGTCTCTGATTGGCTGCAACTTTGAAAATCTCTGTATAACAAACAGTATGTACAAATGTTCCAGGTAAAGGGAATGCAATGCTTCAAAACTGAGAAGCTTCTCCAAAGAGTCCATTTTCTCACCATGTGGTAGACAAGACAGTACTTATTTTCAAGAAGCTCTTCTGGCACTACAAATTGTCTTCAATAAAAGGGTAACATCTCACTTATGAATGTATAGTAAATACCAACCATGCCTCAGGGTCAAAATACAACTTAATATGCTAATTGTCAATACACATTTAGCCAGGAAGACCCCATGTTTTCACTATGCTAGTTAAGGATGACATTGTTTACTCTTTTTTTGTCACAAACAAAAAATTATCCTGCTATCCTGAGAAGAGCACAACTGCTAAGGGTGAGAGCAATGAACCTGAAGAATAACAGCATCATCTGCTCAATATTTGTCATTCTGCATTACTTCTAACTGTGTATAAAGAGTTAGAAAAGCTGCATTTAAAAACCAGCATAATTCTCTTGTATGTATGCATTTTTGTACCACTAATGGATATTTTTAACACCCCAGAGTTTCATTTGCTCTTCTCTCATCCAGTTTTAAACATTCAGTTCATGTGCCTTCCTTTGGAATCTACTCTATCAACAAAAAGCAGTAAGTATTTAACCTTTAACACTTCAGTCAACACAAATAAATACAGTTAAATATGTTATTTAAAATAATCTTCCTGAATTGTGGTCATTTTAATGAAAAAAATGATAAGTAGTTTCAAGCACTCTACTTACCAAGAATTATTTTGTTTCATTCTTGAAACATTATCTCTGTAAGAGTCAGGGAGGGGTTGGCAATTACAGGTACTTCATAGATAAAATCTACAGCACCTAGAATTTCAAATAAACTTTACAAGCATGTATCCAGTGGCAATGTATGCCATAAGTTACTTAACATATCTCATTATACCTATATCTATATTTTTATATCATCCTAAACAATATATTTTTTTCCCCTGTGTTTATACTCTTTGCAGTGTCCTTACATAAATGCACAGTGATGTTAAAAAACATTACCTGACATCAGACACCTCTTTATGTAGCCCAAGGAGAAGTGAGTTACAAGGAGCACTGACTATTATTTTACCACCCACTTTTTTTTAGTGTCATATCTTCACACACAAACAAAATGTGTAAACAGAGTCAGCTTTAACTGATGTATCACATGAGCTGTATTACTGGAGGCAGCTTAAGAGGATGTACTTATGAGCCACTAATGCTAATGGCTTTTGCACTTAAATTGCTTAATACTGCCTAAGAGCTGTTTGTACTATCTTAGACGATCAGACCAGGGCATATAGACCATATCAGATTGGATATTAGGAAAGATTTGTTCATTGATAGAATGGTGAGGCATTGGAACAGGCTGCCCAGGGAGGTAGTGGAGGCACCATCCCTGGAGGTGTTAAAAAAACAGGCAGACGTGGTGCTTTGGGAGATGGTTTAGTGGTCACGGGGGTATAGGGCTGATGGTTGGACATGATGATCTTGAAGGTCTTTTCCAGCCTTAACAATTCTATGGTTCTAAAACACTGTTGCAAAAGTGGTCCAACACTGTCATATATACCTCTCTTAGTCTGCATCACTGAAAAGAGAAAATATACAGCAGTTAATATTTTCTTTCAGGTAAGAATTTTAAGTAGATTAACTAGGTGGTAAGAGCAAGGAACTTTGTTTTCCATTTGTGAAAACTGAGAAAACATAATTAGATGTCATTTTGCTATAAACTCAGACTTTCCAAAAATGAGAAAGAAGAAAATAACGTGTTGGCATAAAATGAGATTAAGTGACAGGCCCAAATTTTCCCCATATCAACTTTTAACAGGGAAAGGGCTAAACTCTTGTTGAGATACTGAAGTTATCTGGCAATACTTAAAGCATTTCATACCTTCTTACTATATAATAGTATTTCACCATAAAAACTAGGATCTAGCTTATCTTACTAACATTTTGCCCCGTTAGGATGTGCTATTGCATTAGTAAGTAGGAGTAACTATAGGAGTAATAGTAACTATAGGAAAAGCTGCTTATTAAGGGCTGACTCCAGAAGTGGCTCCAAATTCCTTCAGCCAGAGCCCAGCTTCATTTTACCCCAGGAAAATTGAATCTGTGTTCTCTGGGGCCATAGGGCAACATGTATCCAGGTGGGAGCTATCTGGAAATTGTCTATGAAAGCAAACTTGTGTTCTGAACTAAAAGACTAATGTAGGTACATCCCATGAGTTTGAAAAAGTGCCCTTTAAGCCCTCTTAATAACCTAGGCCTTGGAGATCCAGATCTGAGCTTTTCTTTACAATATCAATGGCTGGATTAAAAAAGGGATAGTCTGATTAAAAAAAAGGAGGGCTTCACCAATTGACTAGTTATCTTCTGCAATACTTAACTTGGGTTTAACACTGCTGCAATACTTACATATGTTTTTTTAACTTAATATCTTAGATATTAACTTCAGATACTACTTATTCTAAGAGGATGAAAACTGCACTTATTTAGCATCATCAGTGTCTACCTCCATCTAATAATCCTAGCACATTGACAGGAAAAATTTTCAACAGATCGTAAACACCCATCATGTGATATATTACAGGCAATGTTATAGCTGTGTCATCTAAAGCAGAGGCAATCTTTTTATATATGTCACTTTAAAATAGTATTTCTATAGCTTGTTTAATTTCCATAAATACATTTAACTTCAGATAAACCAGAAGCAGTTTTAAAATAATACTAACATGAACCTATGAAATATCCAAGTGTTCCAGTAAATCCTGGCAGATTATATATACTTGGGGCTTGACTCTGTAATTTCAAGGCTTCCAACTCATTTCAATTATACTGGAGTATTTGGAAAAGTATGTCCATTAACTCGAACAGTAAGTGAGACCAATACAGTGAAAAGATGACAAGTAGGTATAGGCTGATGCCTAAAAACTATTATCAGTGATAAAAGAAGTGATTACTACCCATTACTTATATTTCAGGTAGGCAGAGATGAGGTAGGTGCCAGAAGTCCAAGGGCAATGAAGAGAGACTTCAGGGCCCTGGGATGGCTGGTTAAGGGATAAGGAGCACACACAGTGTTCTTGTCTATCCCACCACTTGCAGGGATTGATGAGGGGATAAACAGGAAGAGTCTGCATATCAGCTCCTGGTTTCAAGTCTGGTGTTACTGGCAGGACCCGAGTTTTTTTGATCATTATGTTCACTTTGGTAATTGAGAGTATAGAAACTCAGTTTTGGCCGTCTCTTTATAGGCCTTTAACAAGAGTTCCTAAAACCACAGTGTATGATGATCCACAGTATTTTTTTCCTATCTGTGTATATATTGCTTTGGATTTTTCTTTATTCATGTGAATGTTCAGGTATGATTTTTTAAAAATAATATTGTAACACAAGTAAGAGAGATGTCCCTGTGCTAATGTCAACGGAGTATGAAATCTTTTCCCCATCCCCAAAGTTCTTCATCTGGACAGTGACGGAGCACATTAGAGCCATTTAGTTCATAAATATTATTTACAGCAGCTGCAAGACAAAAAACACTTTCTCTCAAAAAGTTTTATGAAGGGAAGCAGGATTTATTTTTAGCAAATATGGAGATTTGATACTATATTTCCCCACCTGCTTTGATCTCAAAATAGCAAAAAGGGTGATGGATGACTGCAGTAATAAATATGCGGTACTTACAGTAAATATACTACTGGTTGCAATGGAATCTGGCACGATGCTATTGCCACCTAGAAATGTTAACAGGTCTACTTAGCATGAAACTGCTTCAACAAGATGTGAGTGCATCCTATTCAAAACCTACTTTAGTGCATGACTGTGAAGGACCAGCTGTCAGGACCAGTACTTGCTACCCCAAATTGCTACCTGTATGTACCCAATGGTAACCCCTGGAACAAAGTTTGATTTGCAACACAAAAGGCCTGCCTGAGAGGATGGAGACAAGGATGGCCTGCATATGGCCTAAGGGCAGCACGTACAATGATTGAGACAAAGACAATGATAGAGGGGGGAGTGGAGCTCCACTCCAGCTGCTCAGTCATACTTACTCATCCTTGCCAAATAAGTAATCTGGGCCAGTAAAACAGGGGGCTGCACTGGTGGGCTTGGGGAGCCTCACTGACACCAACTCTCCCCAGTGCTGGATCCGGGGCTGGTGATTTTCTGTGCTCTTATCTTTTCTTCTCCAGTTTTATGTCTCACTCTTTCTTCTTAAAATCATTAAGTAACACAAGACCTAACCACGATTTTTTCTTGGGTCGTGCAGCTTGGACATATCCATATTTCGACTCTTGTGATCTAAATGATCGGCCTTTATGATTGCACAGCCTGAGATAATACTTGAAGTATCAGCATTCCTCATACAGTTTTAATTAAACCTGATATTCAAATACAGACCTTGAGTGTCATTTCACCTGAATCTGATCAAGGGGTATTGGACAGTCAAGCATTTCCTTGGAGCATAACATTTTAATCACTCTCCCTGGAAGGACCAGGTCTGAGACAAAGGTTGGATCCACCTGCACCTGGGTCCTGCACTTTGGCCACAATAACCCCAGGCAGAGCTACAGACTGGGGGAAGAGTAGCTGGAGAGCAGCCCGGCAGAGAGGGACCTGGGAGCACTCATTGACAACCAGTTGAACATGAGCCAGCAGTGTGCCCAGGTGGCCCGGGTGGCCAATGGCATCCTGGCTTGTATCAGGAATAGCGTGGACAGCAGGAGTAGGGATGTGATTCTCTCTCTGTACACAGCCCTGGTGAGGCCTCTCCTCAAGTTCTGTGTACAGTTCTGGGCCTCTCACTTCAAGAAGGATATCGAGGTGCGGGAGCAGGTCCAGAGGAGAGCAACAAGGCTGGTGAAAGGACTAGAGGGAAAGTCTTATAGGGAGAGGTTGAGGGAGCTGGGGTTGTTTAGTCTGGAGCAGAGGAGACTCAGGGGGGACCTTATCACTCTCTTCAACTACCTGAAGGGAGGCTGTAGTCAGGCAGGGGCTGAGCTCTTTTTCCAGGCAACCAGCAACAAGACAAGAGGGCCTAGCCTCAAGCTGTTCCGGGGAGGTTTAGTTTGGATATCAGGAAGTACTTCCTCATGGAGAGAGTGATTAGACATTGGAATGGACTTCCCAGGGAAGTGGTGGAGACACCGTCCCTGGATGTGTTCAAGGAAAGTCTGGATGTGGCACTTAGTGCCATGGTCTGGAGATGTGGTGGTGTTGGTGATAGGCTGGACTTGAAGATCTTAAAGGTCTTTTCCAGCTTTGGTGATTCTGGGTGATTCTGTGATTCCTCTCTGAGGAGGAGTTTAGAAAGCAAGGGGATTCAATCTGAACCTTCCTGAGTTGTCCTACCCAGGTCGTGTCAATGACCCACCACCCAGTACACTATGCAGTGTGCATACATACAGCAGCTAACACACCAGGAATTCAACTGAAGGTGGGACCTGTGCAATCTTGTGCTATAACGTTATAGCCCTGGCTCAAATCAGGTGCTATCAACTAAACAGCGAGATGCACTTTATGTCTTACAACATTTGGGGTGAGGCAGGGGGAGGGGGGGAGAGGAAGGAACCCTTTCCAAAAGAAACATTTTTTCCACTTGTATCTGTCCTCAAAATCTTCCAAAGCAAAACACTGAGTGACAAAATGGAGCTTTGCAAATTGTTCATAATTGATTTGAAAAAAGTCAAGCTGACATTCTTTAGTCCTGCAGTCAGCCTAACCCTTAAAAGCAATGTACATCTTATTTTTCATTTCCTGATTACTCTAATTACTTCTGCTACGGAATTTCAATCCAAATCCCAAATTGCTGAAATAGCTTCCATAGAAAAGAGAACACTTCCTACCAGAATACTGATTTGATCAGACAAATTATAACTGTACAATTAATTTTTCTTGTGGTCTTTCTACAGTCTAAACTTTGTTAACAGGAAAAGAGTCAGTGCTCCTTATATATAAAGAAAAGAACTTATTGTTCGAATAATCAAAACCTTAACAATGTAAATATATATATATATATATTTAAGGAAAATAATATTCTATACAGCAAAAGACTAATAGGAATAATTATTTTTAAATAATCACATTTCCTGTTTTCTGTCCATTCCCCTGGTGTTACGCTCACCATTCTCCTAAGGAGGTCACTGGTTTTAATCCAGTATTGGAGGACAAAATGGGGCTTTTATCCTAATTGTCAGTATCTGCAAGTTCTTCATGGCAAGGATTATGATGATCATGTTGATGGCTTCATTCTCCTCCCTCTAGGATTCACTTGAGGTTGTTTTTATATATTTACCAACATGCTTTTATGTCTTACTCATTCCTCATTTAAGAAGGTCAACAGTGTCCTGGGCTGTGTTTAAAAGGCTGTTGCCAGCAGATCCAGGGAAGTAATCCTTTCTCTTCACTCAGCTCTTGTGAGACAAATCAGGGCTGGATCCAGTTCTGGGGTCCTCAGTACAGTAGAGACAAGGGAATACTGAAGAAAGTATGGGTCTGAAGAAGAGAGGCCTCCAGTGCCAAGCCTGTGTCCCATCTCTTGGCACCTCATGCCTGTACTCCTCTATGCTGCATCCTTCCCAAGGCTTTCCACATAATGAAGAGGGAAAACTAAGACACATGGAACAAACACTTCTAAACACAGGACACTGACAAAATAAACGCAAGGGATGGAAACAGAAATGAGCAGAAAAACAAAGCTAGGAACCTAGATGATTTGCTGGACTTTCCTTTCTGAACAACAAGCTTCTACTGTTGATCAAGACAATCAGAAACTGCATTTCTGATATATCTTTTAAAGTTAATTGCTATTCAGGAGTAGCTTAAAAGGTTAATCTGGCAGTGGTTAAAAGAACAGGCAAATAAAGCCTCTCAAATCTTCCTCTGTCAAAACACTTTCTATATATTAGTGTTCCATGTTCTGTTGTATTCTTGATTTTGCTGCATCTTCATTATTAAATTCCATAAGCACTTGTTATATGAGGAAAAGCAGACTAGCCCCTCAATAGTATTACACAGGCATTCTATAGAGTAGGGTACATTCCCTGCCTGAAGCACTGATATGAACAGAAAGAAATCCCACTAAATGAAGTGCAACAGTTTCCAAGCTTTAGATCTGATCCTTCTCTATCAAAGAAACATTCATCATCAGACACTTCCTATATGGCAGCGAAGTCTTGTTCACTATGTATCACCTGCATTACATTTGCTCAGAGGAGAGAACTATACAAAGACTTTACCATTTTGTGTTGTTATCCACCTCCAGCTCCCAGGACAAGCTTGAATCTGCCCACCTGAAAGCACCAAAAGGCATGAGCAATATAGCTATAAACAAACACATAAGCAGTAAGTTCATAAACTCATGTTATACAACAAGCACTACAGAACAGATATGTACCAGATGCCATCAGATAATAACAATATGCATAATATACAGCTTATCTACCAAAAAAAGTTGCAAGTTTGGTTACCACAGTTGGGGATAGAACTGTTGGTGAACTGGTTATACCTCCTCAGTAATACACCTACACTTACAGCTTGATCTACACAGAGAACAGTAAAAAACTACCATGTTAATCATAGAAATGCCTGCCCTGCTATCTACTTCATCTCAAAAAAATACTCACAAAAATTGACCAGACTGCTAACCATTAAGGAATAAATTAATCCCCAGCACAACACCACCACTGTCACAGAACTTGTCACACCAGATAAATTTGGCTGAGCATTAATATGCTCATTACTGTAATTATGATTTTTCTTTATAAAAATGCATTGAAAACGATCTGAGCAAAATTACTGCAGAGCTGATTACAGCTCATGAATTTACATTATCATCAGCAGAAATACTCAGAGCCAGTTAACATGTAAGTGATTACATTGAAAAATAATAAAACTTAGTAATTGGGTGTACAATATAGAGTGTATCAGATTAAAGAAAGTTTGGGTTGCTTTTTTAATTTGTAAATCATGTGATAAACACATACATTTTCCACAAGATAAACACAGTTTTCATTGCTGCTGAGGTCCTTAATTTACAGCACATTAAAAATATTCTTGTAGGACTGTAGCTGTTCTTGTATAGAAAGAATCAAAGAAATCAGTCCTCAAAAAGTAAGATTGAATGGTCTGAGTGCATAAGTTAAATTCCTCAAAATATGTCTAAGTCTATTAAGAGAAGTCTTTACTACCTCTTATCTATACAGGTTTATGAAAAAAATAAAAAACTTCAGATAATATCAGTGGGCTCCTTAGTCTCTCCGACAGAAGTATATAAATTAATCATTAATTGTTTTGACTGTTCTTTATTTAGCTCAACAGAAGAGTTCAATCCTACCTCATACAGGTCAGCATCACTCTAATAGCAACATTTCTTTCTGAAGTTGATGATGAGCAGCATGACTATAGTTGTCAGGTGTTACTTGTTCCCTCATTTCTTCCCTCATATGGAACTTCTTTTTATTGTTTTACTTATTTATTATGTACTGACAGAGTTATTGACAAAAGCAAAGTTGAAGAGTTTCTCTTTACAGCTGCAACAGAAAGAAATGACTTTTCATGTGTCATCATTTCTAAGGAAACTGTCTCATACTCCACAAGTTAAAGGAATTTCTGCCTTTGGTTATGCCTTAGTCTTGGTTTCAAAGTTAGATCTCATTTATGTCTGTACCTCAGGGATGCAGATATCAGGGACAGCTTCAAGTCCAGCACTCAGTCTGATGAAGCCCTAATAAGGGCTATAGAAAGGACTGTTTTCACATCCAGACTTCCCACAGCTACATGATGTGTTCCTGATCAAAACACCTCTCCTAACTTAGGATATGCTTAATCAGTTTAAATTTTGCATACAGTGGTGTTGTTAGGATTGGTCACCAAAAGAGAGTTTGAGTCTTACCTTTTGCCTTAAATTCTGTAAGTCATCTCATTTTGAGTTAGAATTAGCAAGACACAACTAATTTGATGGTCACAGTTAACAAATAACACCTACATCTTTGTGACAGGCCTTGGAAAATTAGAGATCCACACATTAGAGATCAAATAACTTTGAAAGTGTAAACCTGTAATACTCTTAGTCTTTACTTCAAGAAGCTACAGGACTAGGAATCAAGCAGACTTCACAAATAAGCCTTTCAAGTCTTCATTTTCTTGAGAAAATCCTGGATCACTTCCTTATTTCTTTACATCAGTGAAAAGTTTCTATAAAATGATGCCAGAAAGAAACCCCTCATATTCTTTTTTTAAAATTAATAACAAAAACAATGGCAATAACAACAGCTCTTCTTACATCTTCAGAGACAGCCACCAAAACCTTCTCTTTGTCAAATTATATCCTGAGTTTTAATTGTCAAAATCCACACATTAGAAACTTCTGATGCAAACAATACAAGATTCAAACAGTGGCATCACAAGGTTTACATCATACTGTAGATTAAATCTGATGTATGAAATTTAAGAGAATAATGGGACTTCAACCTCCTCAGATCAAGAGTCTTGTAGGAAGTCTTATTCTGTGTGCTGAGTACACAGCAAAAGACAATGGACAACCTTAACACTTATCGTTACATCTCACGGTAGCTGAGTCTCTGCACCACCAGCTGAAATTATATAATTCCTTGTAATAAAACTTATCTATGCACATAGTTCCATACTAGCTTCAGTCTGTTTATTAATGCAAACCAACCAGACACAAACCCACCACTCACAAGCATCAGCAAAGTCCTTCGACTGTTGGTAAAGTCAAATAAATTATCTCCACATGTGTATGTGCACACTTTTGTTGTACACATTCTTCAAGTTTGATACATGATTTTGACCTCATTAACAAGGTACCTTAGTTAGCTGCTAATATAACAAAGAAAGAACTAAATATGAGCCTAATAAAATATCTGATTATGCACATTTGTATTTCAAATTAATTAAAAAGAAGTAAATATACAACTGTAACTCTGTTTCTGTGTAAATACCAGATTCACTGGATTCCTAATATTGGATGGAGAATATGTCTAGCATAAGACAAGACAGAGCTTGAAAAAAATGGTCCTTGAATAACTTGTACTTTAGTTCCATTCCAGAAAAAGCCAAGCAGCAATGTAGTTCTCTCCTCTCTGGTAGAACTTTCTATTGTAGTACTTCAACGAGCAGGAAAGAGAGATCCTCAAACTTCAATTGTTGCCCAATTAATATCTGTAAAATAAGCTTTTCCCAGAAAAGTCACTCTTGAAAAATGCTCTTGACACAAAGAGAATATTGTACTAAGTGTGTCTGAAGCACAGTGGGCAGTACAACTAGATCTATTGCTGTGACTAAGTGCTGTCCCATGGAATTCTTTGTGGAGGTGGTTCTTTTCGGTAGCCAAAGATTGTCCATGCAGTGATTTTCATGAGTTACACAAATGCTTGCTCTGTTTTTATCTTGTACTCTAAAACAAATTTTATTTTTTATGTAAAATGAAGAGATGCACACAGAAAACCTCACACAAACACTGGGTTTCACCTTGATGAAATGCAGCTCAACGATCTACAAAAGAACTTCAGACTGAGTTCCAGTGTCAAGATTATTCAAGCCTGTGTTCTACATCATCTCCTTCTTAAACACCTATAGTGTAGCATATAAACCTTGTTGTGTATAAGCTTATAACACCTACATTTGCAAGATACTGCCTCTAAACTACTGCAAAAACCCCTGCAGTTCCCCAGGTCTGCACAGTTATGAGCAACACATAAGGCTCTGCATTAACACCAGCCTCAACAACACTCCACAGAGATACACAAAGACAACATTTGAATAGGTGAAAAACGACAGAAAGAATGCAGCAAAATTGGCTGAAGGTAACAAAATGGGATAATTTGAGTAAAAGCACCTCATCAGTCTATTCTGACAAGGAGGTTTTCCACATCACTGTTTTAAAGGTTGAAAAGATTAGGTGAGAGGATACTTGACTTTTTTTCCTGAATCTATTTTTCTGAAGGTAGATAGAATTGTAAGCAATTTTAAAATTATATATATAATTATATATATATATATATATAAAAATATTATTTTTTCTGAAAACACTTCTGTGATTAACAGGAGAAGCCAGGATTCCATGAGAAGATCTGAAAAGCAGGAGGGCACATTAAGGTTTTAGACAGCCTGAAATACAAAAGATTGAATTGATGTGGTTTATTGCAAGCAGTGTGATTTAATGCTAATTGTACAAGTTTTAACACAACACTGAGAAATAAAGGAAATATTACATCAAAGCAAAGTTATTATTAATATTAACGACATGGGTATCCTGTCCCTGCTTTGGTATAGGGTGATGAACTAGATGACCTTTTGAAGTCCCTTCCAGAACTACTTTCTACAAATATTAAATTAAACTGGAAATACATCAGGGCTGTGACTCTCAGGATTGAATTGGTGCTAAATCAAATTAACCACCAATAATAATCAATCCTTATTTAGTCTAAGGAATTGTCTGTCTCTCCAATTATAAATAAATGTCAGCTAAAGAATTCTATGAAAGCAAATAAAAGATGGAGTTTGAATAGCTAAGTAAATTAACAATAGAACCAAATCATTGTTGAGAACAGAACTAATTATAAATTTTCCTTTTTGCACTCTGATCAGTTTTCACAGGTACATCTTTCCCTCTCTATTTAAGGTAGAAGCATAGCATCCTTTCTTACCAATAACTCATATTTGATAATGATTAGAGACTTCAGACTTCAGCAAGTATTGCTACAAAATTGTACTTGGGAAAAATTGCATCTGCATAATATTTTGTTTTCCTTATTTGCCCTAGAAAGCACACTTAGAAAAAGTAATCTAGAGGAAAATTCTGGCATCCTTGTAGATAGCAACCTAAGTCCACTGATTCCTTCCATGATATCAAAATTTCATTCCTACTCTTAGACACCAGTAGAAAATTATACTCCACAAAATAAAGTGGAGAATTGATCAATTTTAGCTCCAGAAAAAGTTCTCCAATAGTTCTACACATTATAGTTCACATATGTATTTACATAGACAGAGTATAATCTGTAGATTATACCATAATTTACAACTCATGCTCTAAAACTCTAAAACTCTAATGCTTGCCTGCAGCAAGGCAAAAGCTGTGATTTTACTACTGTACCACCCCTAGCAAGCTCATTCTTATTTTCCCTTCCTCCATTGTTATTAAAATGATTTTCACCTGTACAGATGTTGCACTAAGCCTGTGTATCAGCTACAACAGATTATTTATGATGTCACACTTCCAATTTCAGAAGCATTCAAAAGATTCACAGGCCTTTTTTCCAGCTATTTCCATCACATTAATTAAATTGCCACTGAGATCAGTTTTAGGAGCAGTGCCAATGGGCTGCTTTTTTGTCAGCTGATGGACTAGTCTGAGGGACAGTTGTGTCATCATTCAGGTCTTGAAATCTTCTGTGTTTCAAAGTCACTTTTCCAGGTAGAGATGTTAGGCTGCAGTTTTATATTGAGATCTGGATCTTCTTTGAAAAGGCACCTTGTAGACACTCCAGACAGGGAACAGACCAACCTCGGGAAAATTTTGCTCAGAGAGGTCAGGAGTTTGAGAGGGAGCCTCTCTCCTCAGGTAACCTGAAGTGAAGCCTCCAAGACAGAGTAACACACTGAAGTAATCTCTTCTTTTCCTGGAATTTGGTGTTGATACAAGTGCAGAGATACAAGTTGTAGGGAGAAAATATGGTATGTTTTGTTTGAAGGAGTCAGAAACTTGAATCTACACAGAAAACATTTTCAGGGCATTTCAAGACCACTGACAAGTATGGAGGCCAGGAGGAAAACATCAAGGCCACTGAATGACTGTGTGCAGACATAATGTCAGAACAGGGAACATTGGCTGAGCTCAGTGATCAACAGTGCAGATCCCAAACTGGCAAACTGTGTTTCTGGGGACGCTGACAACAAGTTCAGCTGTTTGGTTGAAAGTTTCAGAAGAGACTGTAAGCCCCAGAAAACAAAGGGCAGAAGAAGTAAACTGCTTGAACAGAGATACATAAAACCAAAGCAGTGAGTTATGAAACCCAGCTCCAAAAGCCAGAACTCCAAACATATTGCTACCCTAATGGGGTCCAGGCAGAAGCTGTGAAGCTCTGGCAATTGATTTTTTGTTGGAGCTTCAAATTATTACAGTTTGGGAGAATAAGAGGGGATTTTTGTTCTGACTCACATAAAGCATTTGACACAAAAGAACATGTATCCAGCCAATATAATTTCTTTAGAAAGAGACACTGAACAATAATAGCATTTTACTTTGAACAGTACAGTTTTTACAGGAATAGCTTACTGCAATTTCAGAGAAGTTTTTTACAAGCACTGAGATATGGTACAGAGGCTGGGGGCAGGGAGATTTTTCTGACAGGGTGGTGCATAGCTAAAAAATCACGTTTCACATACACATCTGCCTTTGCTTTTGTTTCAGTCATCATGTGCTCTGTTTCTTTCCACAGGGTAAAGAAAATACTATACATTCAAAAACATGAAATACTTCTCTTTGCTCTAATGTCTATGATTTAAAGACGAATCCATATGCAATAGGGCTTAACAGGAATATGCTTACTTGTAACTTGTCCAAATGTCTTCTGCAGTTTTGAATAGTGATACTAAGCTGTTCATAACACTTGTACAACTTTCAGTACCCTCTACCACATATTTATTCATAGGATGTTGAGCCATTTTGAATAATTTCATGCATGTCAATGTCCATAATTGTTTCAGGCACTCCAATAGCACGTGCTTCATTACTGGGTGTTGATCTAGAGAGATTGGTTTTTGTCAACACTCCCTCCTCATGGAATAGTTATGAACTGTATCATTTATTTTCATTATTTCTCTCTACAGTGACTTTGTTATTCAAAAGTGCAAAGGTAACCCTATAGCACTGTTTAAAGGTAGTATGCTGTGTTAGCATAGGGTGTTATCGTACTGGACAACCACATTTCTCTGCTTTTTTATCTGTTCTCACATGTTATTTGAGGAAAAGAACTTGGCAACTAATATTATTATTGCCCTTGGAGAATTGCTCCTCTATTAGTAAGAGTCACAAGGGCCAATTTGAAGCAATTACAATGCTCACTTCATGCTACCCTTCCTTGGCAGGAAAGACAGGACTGAAACCCTGAAAGAGTTCAAATCTGGAACCTGTTTAATAATTTTAGTTTATTCTGTCTTCTGCTACTTAGTAATGCAGAATTTCACAGCTATCCAGAGCAGAGACAGTATTTCTCATTTCAGTTATGCCATCCTGTCAAGTTAAGATAGGATTCATTAACTCCTAGATTCTTTCTCTTTGTCATTCCTTCTTGTAGCCCTTCCTTTTTGATCAAGTGACAAAGCATCTTGCATTTGTTACCACATGTACCACCACATCACTAGCATCTGCTTGGCAGAAGGCAACAGCATGTTGTGCATCTGTGTGCTTAAAGCCTCAGCACACCAGAGCCTTAACACAACCACACAATACCCCAACTACTACATACTACACCTACATACATAATTTACATACTGGGTAGTCTCACAGCACACACATTGTGGTGTTTCTTATTTACACATATTGCATAGACATAGCATCAACTTTGAGCTTGCCTAGTTTTATGCTAAATAATGATCATTTTCAGCTAGGAAAATAATTAATGTAATTTCAACAAACCCTACAGGACTGGCTTGACTTCTCATATTTCTTTTTCTGTGTTGCTCTGTAGCATTTTTATTTAAGCTTTTTCCCACAGAAATGAAGGCTTTATAAGTTGAAATCCAAAGTTTAGGGAATTGCAATGGAGAGGTAACACTGAATGAAGTCTAACCCTGGCAGTACAAATCTCCATGAGAGATAATCTGATCTGGAGAGCCCTCTAATAGGCTTATGTTGCACACCCCTTCACCATACAACTCTCAGCACAGACACCCTGTGTCACAATGATTTGGGATTGTAAAGAAAATAATACATGCCAGATGGCAATGGTTTCACAAAAGATTACAAAACTGGTAACCTCAGTATACCAACATCTGCATGAAGAGACCTTTTCCTTTTTCCCCTTCCTAATATTCTTAAGCCTTTACTTAATTGCTTTTTCTTGGGATTTGTCAGACTGAAATGACAAACCTGGTATCACTTAAGTATCCAGGCAAACTAAAGACAGACTGAATTGGTGCAGCAACATACAAAATTAATCAGAAATCTGTTCTCACACCTACAAAGAATCCGTGGATCTTCTATCTTAATGAAGCCTTGGTTTTCAGTCAAGGGGAATAAGAAAAGGCAAATAGGGAACCTCTGTGTCTCATTAGAAACAAAAAAGTGATTCCAGCACAGCTCATGAGTGTTCAAAAGCAATCATTTTAGTAGACTGCCAGCTCTGCCTTTTTCTTTTCATGCTGAACTGACAACTTCTACTCCATCCACAAAGAGGCTGACAGGTGGAGCAGCAGCTGAGCAGCTGCAGGCATTTGGCTGCCTGTGGCTTGCTGCTGGTGGCCGAGAACTTCTCACTCTGGTGCTCATCTCTCTGGAGATCTTGGCAAGTTAGCAGCACAAAGCTGAGCCTTTTCTACTGCAATTGCACCAATGGTGCAAAAGAAGCCAAAAAGGTTAAAAGGACCTAAACTTTCCCCTATTATTTCCAAAATACTGATATGCATGTCTCCCTCTTGAATTAGACAAACAGGAAACAGAGGTCTCTATTGTCTCTGAATGGTTTGGCAAGAAAGGAAGCATACTGAAAATCCACCTCAACCACAGGTTTCACATTAAAATGTGATTACTTCTTAGCCTTAGCAGCACAGTAGTTATGCCACTCTAGAGCACACAGCTCTTTTCAAAAGTCTGGACCAAAGCTGAGGATCAGGTTTTTAATTCTCTAGCTATTTTCATTCTTTCACTATTCTACCACCATCTCCAGTCTACTAGAGAGATAAAATGTGAATCCAAGAAAAAAAGGAAGGAAAGAAAGAGAGAGAGGAAGGGAGAGAGGAAGGGAGAGAGAAAGGGAGAGAGGAAGGGAGAGAGGAAGGGAGAGAGGAAGGGAGAGAGGAAGGGAGAGAGAAAGGGAGAGAGAAAGGGAGAGAGAAAGGGAGAGAGAAAGGGAGAGAGAAAGGGAGAGGCATATGGAGAGGGGTAGGGAGAGAGGAAAGGAGGAAGAAAGCAAGAAAGCAAATCACAAAGCAATCCTTGTGGAAAGCAGGTGCATATGACATTCCCTAAATTACTGCAAGTAACTGGTACAAGGTACGTGGATGTGGAGAGCAAAAAGCAGAGGCTGCATCTTTCATCTCAGCCACCTTCAATGCCTTCTCTGCTACTCTGTTCCTAAACTTTTCTTAGAATCCTCCAGGACACTTATCCATTCAATCATTTGTGACACATACGTCTGTTCATTCTGCTTGCAAATGTGCAATACTGACAGAAATAACTGACTGTCACAATATTTGTTTCCAAAATGAAATGAAAAAATGTGAATCCAAAAGCTGTGTAAAAACATAGCATGATGCATGATGTAATGTGTCCCTGAATATAAAAGAAACCCTCTGCTTCAATCAGGGGAACATGCATAGGGCTGGCAATCAGGAGGTCCTCAGCTTCTTTCCCATTTCTGACATTCTTTATACTTTGTTGAAGGAAGACTCCAAGAATGAACAAGTTTCACTCTTGCAGCTCTTCCTTATTCCATGCTAGTGACCTGCTTAACTTCCCAAAATCTATCATGTAAGAAGGCAGCTTCATATAAAAGTATAGTTTCTGAAGTTTGTAACAACTCTAGAGATCCACAGCCAACAGGTGTTGAACATCTACAGCCTTCCAGGAGCCAACTTTTGCTGGATCTAGAGCTAGATAATAATAATTTAGCCTAGATAACTTCTGCAAATCATCTTGTTATCCAGTGTTTTCCTGTGGTTGGCTGCTGGTTCCAACATCTCCCACATGATCAGAGAGGAGCAGGCCCAGGGGAAGCAGGGGCCAACAACCCTTGAACTCAGCAGTACTGGAGCAGCACCTGGGAGACATTCGTCCACAGGACAGCAGCTCCTCCTCCCCTGCCCTCCCCTCACCATGGCTCTACAAATACATGTTTAGGCACTTTAATTGTTTTGCTTGCTAAATTTAGTTATATATAATGTTACTGAAAGACATAGAGGAGAATCTGTTCTGTTCTCTGGACATTACAATCCATTGTATCAGGATGGGATAAACTAAATCCTAGAAATGAAGGTCTTCTTTTGTACCTCAATACGGGAGATGACCTTTCATTTTGATAAATAGGGCATTTAGTCTTGCACGTTATTACTGTATGAATGAATGTGGAATTTCTTATTGCAGTACACATATCTTTTAGAGACTACTTAAAACATGACTGCCAAATTACCCTGTAGGAAATGATATTGCAACACTGTAGCAACAATGTAGCTAAAAACACTGAGGAAGGAGAGATAATCAGTGTTGAATCCTTACTGATTTCAGCTTCTCAGATTCACAACCTCATAGCCACAAGGACCAAGAAGTGTATAAGCATTCTGACCCTAAAGACACCCATATCAAGGTGGCCTGTCCAGGATTGCTTGCAATGACGTGGAGGACAAGGGACATTAGTTTTCAAGTTGCTTTCCACAGTTCCTCACTTTTTCTTAGGAGTGTGCTTATTTTTGATGTGTTTCATTCTGCCCTTCAGGAGTTTGAAGTGATTAACTTCTCCACCCTGTCCCACTTCTGCAAGTCATCAGGATTTGGACACTTCTCTGTTTTAGATCTGCTTGTCCTGAGAAATGCAAGTAGATGTGTGCCAGGATCTTGATGATCTGCCACTGTAGGTGTCAGCGTGTTTTTTATAGCACTTC